>NC_080034.1:71436301-71749158 GCF_030020395.1 Manis pentadactyla
CTAAATGTGACAATACTTTCAAGGCATGAAGTATTGTACACATATAAGCTAGGATTTTACCAGAATGAAAGAGGATAACTGAAATTAAGAATCTACATGGTTCTTTGAAGAACTCTCAATATGTTCTATAAAAAGAAAAACTTGCCTTTGTTTATTCAGTGTAAGCCCATCCCATGTGTGGGCAATTATTAAACCATCACAAAAAACTTTACGAGGTGATTGTTATAAATATTCAGTTTTCAGATGAAGAAACTGAGGCAAGTAAGTGTCAAAATGGAATTCAAACCCAAATCCACCTGACCCCCAAATTCTGTTTTCAGTATGTTATGTTATCTTTGTCAAGTAATAAAATCTACCTAAACTTGATTACCTCATCTTCACAGACATCAGTTTTCTTTCCTTTTCTGTCTTCCTTGTCTTCCTCCTCCTCCTCCTCCTCCTCGTTGCCATCAGCGTCACTGTCGCCGCCCTTCCTTCTTCGCTTGTATCCTGCTGTGGGGGTGGCCGACGCGTGCTGCTCTTCTCCAAGATCGATGCCACCTGAAGTGTCTCTCTTGCCTGCTTTCTTAGCATAAATGATTCGGAGCCTTTAAAATGTAACAAAATTAGGATGTACAAGAAAACCTTCTCTTCATATATTTTAGAGAAAATAACGTGAGTTTTAAGCAAAAATGCCTTACGGTGAGTATTAAGTCAATGGCAATAAAATTAGAATTAAAGAAATTTAAGAAATATGTTTCCAGAAATTACAGAATATATTGACTTTTAAGAATTATTCTGGATCTCTCTGGAATTAGAATATATTTTAAAAATAAAACTTAGCTGAAAAAATTAACTCTAGCAATGACCAATGATAATTCCTGATCCCATGCTTTCAGACTGAAAAAATTTCTGTTCAAATTATACAAAGAAATCTCCTCTTACATAGAAATTGAGTAATTTCAGCATTATATTTCCTGGCGGGAAACTAATTAAGCTTTAATTCTGAATACATTTGGATATTTTAGACTCTATGAAAGCAAACTTTAATTAGAAAGCAATTTTTAAAAGTGGCAGTTCTAAACAGATTCTACTTATGACAAAACTAACTTGATAGCCAACAACAATCTTAGAAAACGTGATTGCTTGACTTCTTTGGGAGCAAAAATGTAAACTGACTTTTTTCTAAGTCTGAAGCATAAGATGTTCAATGACTCTAATTACAACTTTTGTCCACTGCAGACTCTCATCCTAGGTTTTATTAATTTCTTAATTCATCTTAATTAAGCTTTACCTTTTTTTATTTCTTACACATAATAAACTTTAAATTCTGTGTTTGGAATTTATGTTTTACTGGGGAATTTGTACAATGGGAAACAGTATACTAACTTTAATAAAACAGGACTTACTTGCTGAGTTTACCTTCTACCATCCATTTATCTCTCCTCAAGTTTGACATATAATCAGTGTTCTTGTCAATTTCACTGTCAATGCAAAAGTTTATTAGAAGACAGAAATTAATCCATTATGCAATATGTTAACATGGTGAGTAAACTGTTGCCATTTCTTGCTAACTAAAAGTGATGTCAATGAGTAGCGAAAACAAGTGAAAAATTATATCAATACAGTATCACAGCTAAGAGATATACAGAAGACTTAGTATGTCCACCAATGGTAGAAATGCATGGCTCTGAAATATACAGATTGATCCGTTTCCTAGAAAGGAAAAGAACTAAAAGTAACAATAATTAAAATATGTAAAATAATGAATAGAAAGAACAAGATGAATATGGATTTGTTCACCAAAACTTGAAATACTAGAGTGCAAAATTTACTTTGACTCTTAAATGTAAGTTTTTAAAAAGTACAATACATCAATAAACTAATATTAAATTGTTATTAGCAAATAATAAAATAAAAAGCTGGATAATTCTATTAATGGCTATGAAGGAAAATCACGTAGTTATTTATCACTGAAAGATGTCAAAGAAAGAAAAAATTCCGGATTCTTGCAAAGGTGCTACCTTCTGGTGGCATGGTAAGAAAAAACTATTTTTATGTTTCCTTATATGAATAATTAACAGAATTATTAAGTAAACAAAATGGTAGCAAAGAACATGCAGTAAGATCCAAATTTTCTTTTCAACAGACTGCAGTAAATGCATTAAAATAGTAGTAGTAGTAGTAGTCATCTCTGAATGGTGAGGTTAAGTGTAATTTTGTTTTCTTTGTGCTACTCTGTAAACTTTGGATTTTGCATGGGTAATTTGTGTTACTTTGTCATATAAATTATTTCGATTAGACAAATTGAGAACAGGAAGGAAGCGCCAGAGAAGTCTAGGCACGGGCTCACCTCACCACCCTCCTGCTGCACGCCAGCTCACTGATCAGGAAGGCCAGCGCCGAGGCTTTCTGGGCCGGAGTGTGGGCCTGGAAAGCCTTGGTCCTCAGGCTTTCGGTGAGCTCAGTCTGTCCACAACGGGCCTCCATAAAGATCTGCAAGATCTCGGAAACATTGTCTCGATTCATACCAACATTCAGCAAATGTTCTCCAAGAGCTGTTTCGGCCTATAAAAGTTTGGCATTTTTGTCAGTATTGTTCCTAACCGTACAGAACATAAAAACAATTAAGATTTTTAAATGTTTTTATTATATTATCTATGTATTACTGAAAAGGGCTTAATTCACACTTGAAATGAAGTAAAGATAAAAATAGACAACAGATGATAGACAGGTATTTGAGTACTTGCGTCTTTCTATTCCTTCTTTAGACCCTTGGTTAACAGGCAGGAAGGAGAGTATGTGAAGTCATGAGTAGATATCATACCTTCTTTGACTATAGAAACTATCTCAAGCTTTCTAAGGCTTTATCTAGGCGTTCTATCAGTACTGGTTGCGGGAGGCCCAGGGGCACTACTGTTGTGTTTTCCAGCTCTAGAGTGTCATGGACTTTATTGTCTGGTATCCTAAATAGGAAAATGGAAGAACAAGCAACTGGTGCACCTGGAAACTTCTCTCTCCATCATATTATCTACAGCAAAGCTGACTGAAATGTGTATCTTAGCTGGAATTATGATCCACTTGAATTTCTTGAGTATCCACTGAGAGGTACAGAGTCTTAACATGCTGATCTTAGAGGTGCTGTCACTAGCCTCAATTGTTCACAGTGATTGAGAGCACACAGCATAATTTCAGAAGGCATACATAAATTTTAATTCTTTATGATTTATAAATTCTCTTTTGCTGAATATCACTTTCCTTAAGTCACTTGGTTTTGGCCAAAAGCTAGAGAAAAATAAGAGTAATCTGGGAATATCTACATTCTGTAGGCTTTATGAACCAGGTTTCCCTAGATGTGGACCATTTGCAACTGAAAGCAAATCTACACTTAACTTTGTGAGATGCGGAAAAAACTAGATCAGTGTATACACTCTTCTGCTAATATGCTAAAGCCAGTTATCAGTGCACTGAGGGTACAAATTAAAATCACTTTTTGTATTTTGTTTTTTTACCTTGTATCCTGTAATTAGACCTGGATCACACACAGCAGCTGACAGGAGCCTCACAAGCAGGTCTTGTACCTCAGCCATGCTGTCCCCTAGATTCAGCAATCCCTCTTGAAGAATACTCAGGTCTGGAACATCAGTATTCCCATTAAAGCCTAAAGCTTTACCGAAGACTCGTAAGAACTGCACCACAATGAGACAGTTTGAAAATGTACTTCCAGAGAGGACAAGTCCTGGAATACGAGGCAACTCTGGCAAAGGCTGAAAAATAAAATAAAATAAAAAACTAATTAACTAAAACGGCTATGACTTCAGATTTTCTGAAATAGAACAAGTTGCCGTCTTTCTTTGCTCTTGAATTCTGCCAGTGGTTTTCCGTCTAGACTGTGGATTCCCTGAGGGCATTTCTGCAACCCCATAGTACTAAGCACGGGATTTTGAAACCAAGCAACCATCAATAAGTTTTAGTGGAACTCAATACGAACTCAGAATTCTGAAAAAAGAACACAAATTTTAATTAACATATTGATAGAACATGGGTTCCATAACTGGAGCAACAGAAGAAATAAGCATTTCAAAAGTACTTGGCCATGGACATACTAAGTAGGGCACGTGTACTAATTTCTTCTAATGATGGAGACTGATTAATAATTCATGCTTGTTTGGTTGCTCAGAAACTACCGTGTATCTATGGGCCGATGGGAGAATGGTACCATCTTTGGCTAATTAATGCAGATAAACTATTTGGTCCACATGACCAGAACCCATGATCCTATCAAGAACCCAGTTACACTGCAACTAACAGTCTCTAGGCTTGTAGCAAAACACTAATATTGAATTTCAATACTCCCATTAGAAAGCAGCTTCTTTTGCTACTTCTCAAATGTGCTCACATAGTAACATTTTAATGACAAAACTGTAGTACCAGTTGTCATGAATATTTAGGAAGTAAATAAGGCAATAAGGCCATGAATGAGACTTAATAATAGTATTTCAAATTTTGATTAGAAAAAAATGAACTTTTACATATTTCTATTTCACTGGTCTTTGTTAAACAATGTTCCTCCACCCTGCACTTACTGAAACAACTAACCAAGGACCTTCTCTAGTGATACTGTGTGGAAACAGAACTGCGGATAATATCTGATAGCACACAAACCTTACAGGTTCCATTTGAAAACCATCTAAGTCTGAATCTTTTTTCTTGAACCATATCATACACATACCATGTGATTTAAAAAATTTATATAACAAAGCTATCAAAAGGCTTAAAATGGACTTCTATATTTGATTTACTGCATGTGGATTTAAACAGAAATAACAAATTCAAGAAAATAGAGATCTTTTAGGATTTTTCAAAAATTGCTCACTGTGAGCCTACTAAATGTGTCAACTAACCTATGTACCCTCTCTGGACATAGGAAAATTTAAACATGCAGTTTTACTAAAACTAGTGTTTATACTTTTATTTGTAGTTAAAAGCATTTGTGCTAAGTAAGAATATTATTATAACTAAATCCCCACTAGGATATTTTTGCTTTAAGTGCTTTAGAAAAAGCTGAAAAGAGACAATCACTCTTTGTATTATCAGATGAACATGGCATATAATATAGATCCTATTGACTAATTATACTATTATTGACAGTATTACAGAAATATGTATTATTGACAATTTTCTACAAATACCATCTTAACTATAGCCAAACATAATTGATTTCTTCTGATAAGTATATAAATTATGCCAGTTAACATGATTATCACGCTCTTTCCAAATTTCTACTTTTACGTATTTTAGCAACATCTGTGAAAACAACAGGAGAGAAAACACATGAGGTCCTCTCACTGGACACATTTCTTGGCTTTCAAGGTGATAAACAGTATGGACCCTGGAGTTTAACAAATTGGAGTTTGGATCCAAGGTGCCACTTATGAGTTGTGTCATCTTGGGCAAGTTCCTTCACCTCTTTGTGTCAAAGTTTCTCACTTGTAAATGGGCATAAATACCTCTTCAACAGGATTGTGGTGAGGGTTAAATGGGAGAATTCATACGTAAAAAACACTTAGCACAGTGCCTGGAAAGTAGTCAACATACTCAATGAAGTTAGCTAACAAGTCTAAAGCACTGAAGGAGGTTACAGATTATAAATCCTGATTTATTTAAATATCTAAGGGGGTTTGAGGAGAAGGCAGATCTTTCTGTATCTAAACATATAGGAAGGACCAAATGAAACAGAAATCTTATCTACTTTTATCATTCCCCCTTGTACATTTGTACAGTGTTTTTATTTCAATGAAAAAGATTGGCAGCACTCCACCACTTATATATTTAGAACTTCCATTTCCAGCGCAGGAGGTCAACAGACTTATTGGTGGCCATCAGGAGAAGCACACTGACCTAGACTTGGAAATCCACTGCTCAGCTGAAAGTGAAAGCCTTCGTACTGGCAGCTCGGGCAGACGAATGAGGTGAGAACACAGGAAAAATTAAACTTATTAAGGAAATGGTTTACATGATAACTTACCTTTTGGTCTGCTAAGCACATGTCTTCATTAGGCTTCTTTAGTTCTTTTGCAATTTCTAATTCTAATCTTCGTTGCTCTAGTTTAAGCTCTTTCTTTAATCGTTTCTCATCACGTTTTTCTTGCTTCGACCGTTCTTTTTCCTTAAAAAGAAAACCATGCCCACATAGTCTCTTTAACCATTATTATGTTTGAAAAGCCATTAGTTAAAATTTAAAAAGTGATCTGTGTTATGTCCATGAACAGAACTGTCCAAGCAGGTTTAAGCGACGGACTTAGGACTGCATAGAAATAACTTATTTTGCTTTTCAGTATTGTCACTCTTTGATTTTCAAAATAATCTTATGACTGTATATATTTTTGTGCAGTTGATCCTTAATCAGCACAGGCTTGAACTGCATGGGTCCACTTATATGCAGGTTTAAAAAAAATACACACACTGGTAACTTTTTTGAGATCTGCAACAATTTGAAAAAACATTTTCTTTTCTCTAGCTTTATTGTGAGAATACAGCGTACAATACATACAACATAAAAAATATGGTTGATGATCTGCTTATGTTATCAGTAAGGCTTCCCAGTCAATGGTAGGCTATTATAAGTAGTTAAGTTTCTGGGGAGTCAGGTGTTATATGCAGAGTTGTTTCCTTAATGTCACATTGTTCCAAGGCCAGCTGTGTGTTCTGTGTGTGTGTGCATGTGTATTCTTGGGCATCATTTTTAACTAGTGATATGCAGTACTTTTTCCAATTAAAAAACCATACCTATAATATGGAACAGAAGGTAAGAGTGTGGTCAATTTTTAGGATAAAACGGAGATTTCCAAGAAATCTTTGAAAATAGTAGGATCTTTAAAACTTGGTGACAGGCATCCATTTTTGTTTACTAATAAAGATACTTCAAGGGAAACATGGCGTCTCTAAATTCAGTGAATTTAGTGAACTTATCCACTATTTTAATTTATTAGTCAAATTAGTCACTAATTTATTTACTGAATTTTAATGAACTGTATAGGACTAATGCAAATCCTGTGGTTCTCGTGTAAGATGACTCAAAGAACCAGTTTCAAATGGCATATATAGACAGTCACAACCTAGGCCCCCACAAGGTCAGTCTCACGTCTTACTCTCGGTGCATTCGCCAGGCCCTAGTGACACTGACACAGCTGGGTTGGGAAAAGTCTGCGTGACAGTTTGAGGCACTGCTTGGATGATGATGTGATGATGCTGCTGAAGATGGAGGAGGAGGAGGAGAAAGAGGAGAAGCAGCAACAAAGCTAAGACAGGTGTACATACAAGGTTAAAACTGACTCCCTCTGCCCCTTGTCTTCCTCACCCCAAGGGCCCTAACTCAGTCATCAGGCTGTACCTTAGTGTATGTCATCCCCGCCCTGCTTAGAATTCACAGCTCCTCCTCCTCAACACATATGCCTTTTTTTTTTTTTTTACTCTTCCCACAACTACTTCAGGCACTGTAATATTTCTTTTTTGGCTCCCACATAACATAGCATTTATTGAACTCTGGGACAATTATCTGTTTAATGTCTCTCACGTTACTGTGAACTTAGAGTGGTCAGAAGAACTAATTTATTCACCCATTTCTTAATGCACCTATTCAATTCTCAGCTGTACAATTTGCCAGGCACAGTTTTGAGGGATTTTTATCCTTTTCCCTGACTCTCATGTCTGTATCATTTCAACATTCCTCACCAACTGATCTAAATATTATTTTTATTTCTGACTATAGTAATTATCATCTGACTCTAACGGACATATTTGGTGTGCTTTAGCATATAAAACTTATTTAAGCATGAATTAATGATTAATTCTACAAATGCCACATAAATAAAGATACGTTAACATCTGTACTAGTAGTCATTGAAAATATTCAATAGCCAGTCTTTTTCTCTACTTTTTACATTTTATATCGTGGACAAACATAATTGATGTTTTCAATTTTCATCTATACACAAACCTTGTATCCAAAAGCAGAGATAAACACCTTTGTTAATAATACTCAAGTTATATTTAGGAATTTTTAAGTATCTGAAATCACAGTCATGAAACCAAATTTTAACCCCTCAAAAGACCCTCAAACAACATCCCAGTAATTAATGGTAACTCTTTTTATTATTGGTAAATAACTGATAACGTTAGGCTTTTGTTTCTATAGGCTTCAATTTTTAATATTGAAACAAAGAGAAAGTTATAATCCAAGGACATAATCAGATTTCAGATGCCATTTGAAACTTATAAACAACACAAAGTAGCTTTAGGGAGATCATTCTGATCGAGAGAAACACCACACAGTACAAAGCATTATCCAACAGTTTGCACTTCTGAGTTGGGGGTCTGCTACTTAAAGAGCTAAAGACATCACAAAAAAACCCATATATAAAGAAACAAATATAAACATACAATAAAAGCACACATTATATACATTTATCTGTGCTAAACATTATTTCATATAGTCATTTTGAGTTTTTATTTTTAATATAATTGATACTGGTATACCATCGCAGCGTTTACTTAAAAAAAAAATAACATGCTGATTCAAAATGGATCAAAGACCTGAATGTAAGTCATAAAACCAAAAAACTCTTGGATAAAAACATCGGGAAAACTCTTTTGGACATAAACATGAGCGAATTCCTAGTATCTCTCAGGGCAAGGGAAACAAAAGCAAAAATGAACAAGTGGGACTATATCAAGCTGAAAAGCATATGTACAGCAAAGGACACCTTCGTTAGAAAAAAAGGAACCCTGCAGTATGGAATATATGCATGAATGACAGATCTGATAAAGGGTTGACATCCAACATATATAAAGAGCTCGTGCACCTCAACAAACAAAAAGCGAATAATCCTATTAAAAAATGTGCAGAGGAGCTGAACAGACAGTTCTCCAAAGAAATTCAGATGGCCAACAGACACATGAAAAGATGCTGCACATCGCTAGTCATCAGAGAAATGCAAATTAAAACCACAATGAGATATCACCTCACACCAGTAAGGATCGCCACCATCCAAAAGACAAACAACAAGAAATGTTGGCGAGGTTGTGGAGAAAGAGGAACCCTCCTACATTGCTAGGGGGAATGTAAATTAGTTCAACCATTGTGGAAAGCAGTATGGAGGTTTCTCAGAAAGCTCAAAATAGACATAACATTTGAACCAGGAATTCCACTTCTGGGAATTTACCCTAAGAATGCAGCAGCCCAGTTTGAAAAAGACAGATGCACCTCTATGTTTATCGCAGCACCATTTACAATAGCCGAGAAATGGAAGCAACCTAAGTGTCCATCAGTAGATGAATGGATAAAGAAGAGGTGGTACATACACACAGTGGAGTATTATTCAGCTATAAGAACAAAATTAATCCTATCATTTGCAAGAACATGGATGGATCTAGAGGGTACTATGCTCAGTGAAATAAGCCAGGCAGGAAAAGACAAGTCCCAAATGATTTCACTCGTATGTGGAGTATAAGAACAAAGAAAAACTGAGGGAACAAAACAGCAGCACAACCACAGAACCCATGAATGGACTCACAGCTACCAAAGGGAAAGGAACTGGGGAGGATGGGTGGGAAGGGAGGGATGAGGGCAGGCAAACAGAAAGGGGGCCTTACGTTTACCATGTATAATGTGCGGTGGGGGCATGGGGAGGGCTGTGCTACGCAGAGAAGACACGTAGTGATTCTACAACATCTTACTACGCTGATGACACTGACTGTAATAGGGTTTGTGGGGGGAACTTGGTGAAGGGGGGAGCCTAGTAAACAAAGTTCTTCATGTCATAGTGGATTAAGGATAACAAAATAAATTAAAAAACTAAAAACTCTGACTGTCCTCTACATTTACCTGTTTTCGTTTCTCAGCCTCCAATAATTTGGCTTTTGCAGCTTCTTCCTTCTTTATCCTCTTAGCCTGTGCATATAAAATAGGTCGCAAAGTCATGCAACAGCACCACCACAACCTGAATATGACCTTAGACTTGGAAACGGAGCTCCATGCCTCGCAAGGTTCAAACGGTATGTAACGTGTATGTAGACAATTACAGATTTCCCCTCAGTTTGTTACGTTTAACATACTGATTTCATTTGTAACGTATAGATTACAATTAAGATATACAAAAAAATTCTTAAATTCGTAAGAGAATGTCAGGTTTTTTTCTTCAAACTCTGTAAAACGTCTGAAATAATTTGAGTGTTACTTTACCTTAAAACTTAATCACAGAAAAAAATGATGTTATGGCATTTTTTGCTTTTTCTGATTTTTGAAAGTAAATCATGATCACTGTAGAAACTTTACAAAAACGGGATCGATTTTAACAATAAAGGTTAAAGGACAAATAAGTAGCATTTAAAAATGCCCGTGTCTACTTTACTTGAAGTTTCGTTTGTAATACTTAAAATTTGAGATAAATCCATTACTTAAATAACATTAACTCTATTTAACGTACGGTGGTTAAATTCAAGGTTTTTTCCCTAATATAATAGAAACATAACCTTTAATGAAGCACATTATGAATATCAAGCTCATGCTATCAAATTTGAGCTTTATAATCTTACTCATTATCTAGTAGCTTCATAATTATCTAGTAGTAATTGCCAATGTACTTTAATATTTTCAATTTGGAGGGTTTTAAAATTAATTTGAAATGGGTAAGGGAATATGTGTACATGGTTTTAGAAGGAAAAAACCTGCAACTGTGGAAACCTCAGCTAACCGTATTGCTCAGGGAATAAGCCAATTTTTATGGCAACAGTTTCCTGAACAGCTAAGGGTTTGGATTATAATAATTTTCAACATTAAAAAGCTCGTTTTGGACAAAAGTACTTTGGATAATTTTGAGACATATACACGTACAGCTCAGATAGACACAGTACACTTAACATAATTTGGCTTTTTCTTGAAGACTTGAGCAGTTATTCTTGACATCAGTTACTATACACAGTTTGATAACAGAAATGCCTTTGGGCCATTGAGGTGTTGAAAATTGCTTCCTTTTTAACTACCAGATTACAGACTGTTGCTAGGCTTTGGAGTTTCTGTTTATCCTATTTTCCCTTGCTGTCTTGCAGCTATTCCTTTTGCTGTTGCCAGCATGTCCTTGAGCCCTATTCTGTCAGCCCAGTTCTGTCCGAACTCAGAAAACAAAGCTGGTTAAACTGTTTACACATTGAACACTCCTACTTTTGTCATGTTTCATTTCTAAATGAAAAGCAGGTATGACTATAAGACTTAATGACGTTGTGAAAAGTAAAGAACATGAATTTTAGCGTATGATCTTTATGACTATATTGGCTATTGAGAGGTTTCCCCTTTCTTTTTTTTCCTTTACTTATTTCCTGGATTTTTACTATTAGGATTAGATAAGCTTGCTAAGTAAGGTTCAGAGAGGTCCTTATTCTATACATTATGTTTACAGATAATTTGTGATGGACATGTTAATTTGTATGAGTGAGAGAACAGACTGATAAAATTTTCATTTTTCAGACTTTAAAATACATGACTATATTACTTTAATCATATCAAATTTAAGAATTCTACCTCCAGAATTTGCTGGGCTCGAAGACCTTTTTCCATTCTCATTTGTTGTATTCTCTTAATTCTTTCCTGTAGGAAAAATTATGACAATTTTAGATAATAAGCTAAATATCTAGGAGGAAGGTATTTAAGTGGAATCAAATAATTAAAGATATAAGTACAGATTTACCAAATTTTACCCATGCTGGATATAAATTTTAATTATTTACTTTAACATTATATATATGCCACCTGTCTTAAATTGGAATGACTTTATAAAATGTCTCAAAACAATTTTAAAATACAAATGCTAAATAAGGATATAAAAACAACATAAACCAAGCTGGTTAAACTCAAGTCTTTATAAATATTTGCAAGTACAAGTAATACTCATTTGGAAATAAATATTGGACAGACAAGTAGGATAAAACAGTCTATCAGGAAATCAGGACCCCTAAGGCTGGTCCTGAGTTACTGTCACTCATTGCATGAACTTGGACAAATAGAACTACTCTTGCATAAAATAGGGGAGGCACTTGCTCTTTTTCTCACTGTCACAATTAAATTAAAAACGATTTAAAAAGTGCACAGTACATCACGATTGTACGAAGTATTAACAATTGCCATAACGTGATAAATTACATTACTTTCAATAACTACAGTAAGCCAAATACAGAAATAATTTGTAGTAACTTATAAGTGGTGCTCAAATTATCTAAATGTAATGTACTAGTTATTGTTTGAATTCAGCAATCTAAATTTTGTTAACCTTACATTCTCATTTTAAAAAATCACTCCATATGTTATAAGCACATCGTTAACAATTTCACATACATAAATCCCTTTGAAAGTCCTAAATTGGCACTGATGAGGATACAGTTTTAAAAAAATACACCTAAATTGCCCTACTTGTAAATTGCAGCTGTCCTAGGATTTTCAGAGCCAACACATTCTATACTACCAAATATTACCATACCCACCCCTACTTCCAGATGCTAGTTGTACCTTTTGAAGCAATACTTTAATACATTTTTATTTCGTTTTTTGCATTGATGTTATTGATTTCCTGCAGGGATCCACTGTAGGATAATGAGATTTCTGGAATTTCTGCTGTGATTTTAGAAGACTGATCACTTTCTATGACTTTGCTCATTGTGAACCTAGGTTTTGATTATAGCTCACAAAAATAAAAATACAAGTGTATATTTTCTTTTATTTCCAAGTTGTAGAGAACACTGCATTTGATCCGCATTTGAAATATTTATTTAGATTAGAACTTGAGACCAAAGTGTTCTCTGAATTTAATCTTTAATCATGTCTACAAAAGCCATTCATTAATCTCTTAAGCACAGAAATAGGTATAGAACCTTGGGCTTAACTCACCCAGTGTAGAGCTGTTGTTTTAGTCTGAGTGATTTATACGGATGTACATATATATACTTGGTAGTGCTTTCATTAGCAATAGCAGAGATAAACATTATTTATAAATCAGTGCAGGGGAAGGAGCCAAGATGGCGGCGTGAATAGAGCGGTGGAAATCTCCTCCAAAAAGCCTATATATTTTTGAAAATACAACAAATACAACTATCCCTAAAAGTGAGACCAGAAGATACAGGACAACAGCCAGGCAACATCCACACCTGTGAGAACACAGTGCCTCCGAAGGGGGTAAGATACAAGCCGCAGCCCGGCAGGACACGAGCGTCTCTTACCCCAGCTCCTAGCGGGAGGAGAGGAGTCACAGCAGGGAGGGAGAGGGAGCCCAGGACTGCTAAATTCCCAGCCCCAGCCATAAGCACTAGGAGAGCAGACACACAGCGAGTGGCGAGCTGGATGCTAGAGAAACGGGACAGTAAAACCTGCGAGCTGCCCCCACAGCCGGAGCCCCAGGGACAAAGAAAAGCGAGTGCTTTTTGAAAGTCTTAAAGGGACAGGAGCCTCAAACTGTAGGAAACACCCCGGTGTAATCAGCCCAGTTACTGGGAATACCGGGTAACTCGGGGCGCCCCGAACCCCTGGGTGGCAGCGCTACTCGGAGGCCCCTCACGGTGACAAACAGCGTCCCTCCAATTTCAACTCTGACGTGGCTCCGCCATAGCAGAACAGTAGTCTGAGGCCGGCCTCTCCCATGGAAGCAGGGCAGAGATTCCTCCACAACCTCCGGGCAAGAATAAGAAACCCAGTATGCGTGCAGCTGCCCAGCACAAGCCGCTAGGGGTCGCCGTTCTCCCAGGAGAGGAAGGCCACAAACCAGCAAGAAGGGACGACCTCCCAGCGACATACACACCAGCTCCCCAGAACTACCTCTATCGCCATGAAAAGACAGAAGAATTTGATGCAGACCAGACTAATCCAGACATCCTCCCCTGAGAAGGAACCTCGGGAGATAGACGTAACCAATCTCCCTGAAAAATAATTCAAAATAAAGGTCATAACCATGCTTATGGATCTTCAGAGAAATATGCAAGAGCTAAGGTATGAAGTCCAGAGGGAGATTACAGAAATAAAACAATCTCTGGAAGGACTTAAGAGCAGACTGGATGAGGTGCAAGAAGCCTTTAATGGAATAGAAATCAGAGAACAGGAACGCAGAGAAGTTGATGCAGAGAGAGATAAAAGGATGTCCAGGAATGAAAGAATATCAAGAGAACTGCGTGGCCAAACCAAACGGAACAGTCTTCGCATTATAGGGGTACCAGAAGAAGAAGAGAGAGAAAAAGGGATAGAAAGTGTCCTTGAAGAAATAATTGCTGAAACCTTCCCAGAAATGGGGGAGGAAATAGTTCCTCAGACCACAGAGCACACAGAACTCCAAAGAGGACAGCACCAAGACACATAATAATTAAAATGGCAAAGATCAAGGATGAGGATAGAGTTTTAAAGGCTGCTAGAGAGAGGAAAAAGGCCACCTATGAGGAAAAACCCATCAGGCTATCATCAGACTTCTGAGCAGAAACTTTACAGGCCAGAAGAGAATGGCATGATATATTTAATGCAATGAAACAGAAGGGCCTTCAACCAGGAATACTATATCCAGCACGTTTATCATTTAATATGAAGGAGGGAGTAAACAATTCCCAGACAAGCAGAAGATGAGGGAATTTAACTCCCACAAACCACCTTTACAGGGAATTGTAGACGGACAGCTCTAGATGGCAGCACTACCAAGGCTAAACAGATGTCACTGGAGAAAATAAAATCACAGCAAAGAAAGCAGACAGACCAAATTCTAACTAAAGGCAAAAAATAGAATCAACTACACACAAAGGCAGTTAAAGGAAACACAAAAGAGCAGAGAATAAAACACCCAATTTATAAAGAATGGAGGAGGAAGAATAAGAAAGGAGAGAAATAAAGAATCACCAGACAGTGTCTACAATTGCTCAATAAGCAAGTCAAGTTAGGCAGTAAGATACTAAAGAACCTAACCTTGAACCTTTGGTAACCACAAATCTAAAGCCTGCAATGCCAATAAGTACGTATCCTTCAATAATCACCGTAAATGTAAATAAACTGAATGCACCAATCAAAAGATGCAGAATAATACAATGGATAAAAAAGCAAGACCCATCTATTGGCTGCTTAAAAGAGACCCACTTCAAACCCAAAGACATGCAGTGACAAAAAGTCAAGGGATGGAAAATGATATTCCATGCAAACAAAAGGGAGACAAAAGCCGGTGTGGCAGTACTAGTAGCAGACAAAATAGACTTAAAAACAAAGAAAGTCACAAGAGATAAAGAAGGGCATTACATAATGATAAAGGGGTCAGTGCAACAAGAGGATATAACCATTATAAATATATATGCACCCAACACAGCACACCAGCATATGTGAAACAAATACCAACAAAACTAAAAGGAGGAAATAGAATGCAATGCTTTCATTTTGGGAGACGTCAACACACCATTCACTTCAAAGGACAGATCCACTAGACAGAAAATAAGGAAGGACACAGAGGCAATGAAGAACACACTAGAACAGACGGAACTAATAGACATCTATAGAACTCTACATACAAGAGCAACAGGATACACATTCTTCTCAAGTGCTCGTGGAACATTCTCCAGAATAGACCAAATACTAGGCCACAAGAAGAGCCTCAGTAAATTCCAAAAGATTGAAATTCTACCAACCAACTTTTCAGACCACAAAGGAATAAAATTAGAACTAAATTGTACAAAGAAAGCAAAAAGGCCCACAAACACATGGAGGCTTAACAACATGCTCCTAAATAATCAATAGATCAACGACCATATTAATATAGAGATCAAGCAATATATGGAAACAAATGACAACAACAGCACAAAGCTCCAACTTCTGAGGGACGCAGCAAAAGCAGTCCTAAGAGAAAAGCACATAGCAATCCAGGCATATGTAAAGAAGGAAGAACAATCCCAAATGAATAGTCTAATGTCACAATTATCGAAATTGGAAAAAGAACAAATGAGGCCTAAAGTCAGCTGGAGGAACATAATAAAGATCAATGAACAAATAAATAAAATTGAGAAGAATAAAATAGAAAAAAAAAATCAATGAAACCAAGAGCTGGTTCTTTGAAAAAATAAACAAACTAGATAAGGCTCTAGCAAGACTTATTAAGAGAAAAACAGAATCAACACACATCAACAGAATCAGAAATGAGAAAGAAAAACTCACGACAGACCCCACAGAAATACAAAGAATTATTAGAGAACACTATGAAAACCTATATGATAACAAGCTGGAAAACCTAGAAGAAATGGACAACTTCTTAGAAAAATACAACCGTCCAAGACTGACCAAGGAAGAAACACTAAATCTAAACAAACCAATTACCAGCAAAGAAATTGAAGCGGTAATCAACTACCCAGGAACAAAACCCCAGGGAGAGATGGATTTTCCTCAGAATTTTATCACACATACAGAGAAGACATAATACCCATTCTCCTTAAAGTTTTCCAAAAAATAGAAGAGGAGAGAATACTCCCAAACTCATTCTATGAAGCCAACATCACCCTAATACCAAAACCAGGCAAAGACCCCACCAAAAAAGAAAATTACAGACCAGTATCCCTGATGAACATAGATACAAAAATACTCAAAAACATATTAGCAAACCAAATTTAAAAATACATCAAAAGGATCAAACACCATGACCAAGTGGGACTCATCCCAGGGATGCAAGGATGGTACAACATTCGAAAATCCACCAACATCATCCAACACATAAACAAGAAGGACAAAAACCACATGACCATTTCCATAGATCCTGAAAAAGCATTGGACAAAACTCAACATCCATTCATGATAAAAACTCTCAGTAAAATCGGTATACAGGGCAAGTACCTCAACATAATGGCCATATATGATAAGACCACAGCCAACATCATACTGAATAGCAAGAAGCTGAAAGCTTTTCCTCTGAGATCGTGAACAAAACAGGGATGCCCAACCTCCCCACTGTTATTCAACATAATACTGGAGGTCCTAGGCACGGGAGTTAGAGAAAACAAAGAAATACAAGAAATTCAAACTGGTAAAGAAGAGGTTAATCTGTCACTATATGCAGATGACATGATATTGTACATAAAAAACCATAAAGACTCCACTCAAAAACTACTAGAACAGATATCGGAATACAGCAAACTTGCAGGATACAAAATTAACACACAGAAATCTGTGGCTTTCCTATACACTAACAATGAACTAATAGAGAAATCAGGAAAACAATTCCATTCACAACTGTATCAAAAAGAATAAAATACCTAGGAATAAACCGAACCAAGGAAGTGAAAGTCCTATACCCTGAAAACTATAAGACTCTCTTAAGAGAAATTAAAGAGGACACTAAAAAATGGAAACTCATCCCATGCTCCTGGCTAGGAAGAATTAATATCGCCAAAATGGCCATCATGTCCACACCAATAAGCAGACTTGTTGCAAACCCTATCAAATTACCAACAACATTCTTCAATGAACTGCAACGAATAGTTCAAACCTTCATATGGGAACACCAAAGACCCAAAATAGCCAAGGCAATCCTGAGAAGGAAGTATAAAGTGGGGGGGATCTCACTCCCCAACTTCAAGCTCTACTACAAAGCCACAATATTCAAAAATTGGAAAACAATATGTAAGAGAAAGAAACCGTATTATTGTCGACCACCATACAAAAAAGTAAACTCAGAATGGATCACAGATCTGAATGTAAGTCATGAAACCATAAAACTCGTAAAAGAAAACATAGGCAAAACTTTCTTGTACATGAACACGAGCAACTTCTTCATGAACGTATTTACCCGGGTAAGGGAAACAAAAGCAAAAATGAACAAGTGGGACTATATCAAGCTGAAAAGCATATGTACAGCAAAGGACACCTTCATTAGAACAAAAAGGTAAACTGCAGTATGGGAGAATATATTCATAAATGACATATCTGATAAAGGGTGGACATCCAAAATATATAAAGAGCTCATGCACCTAAGGAAACAAAAAGCAAATAATCCAATTAAAAAATGACCAGAGGAGCTGAACAGACAGTTCTCCAAAGAAGAAATTCAGATGGCCAACAGGCACATGAAAAGATGCTCCACATCGCTAGTCATCAGAGAAATGCAAATTAAAACCACAATGAGTTATCACCTCACAACAGTAAGGATCGACACCATCCAAAACACAAAGAACAACAAATGTTGGTGAGGTTGTGAAGGAAGGGGAACCCTCCTACACTGCTGGTGGGAATGTAAATTAGTTCAACCATTCTAGAAAGCAGTATGGAGGTTCCACAGAAAGCTCAAAATACAAATACCATTTGACCCAGGAATCCCACTTCTCGGAATTTACCCTATGAATACAGCAGCCCTGTTTGAAAAAGACAGATGCACCCCTATGTTTATCGCAGCACTATTTACAATAGCCAAGAAATGGAAGCAACCTAAGTGTCATCAGTAGATGAATGGGTAAAGAAGAGGTGGTACATATGCACAGTGAAATATTATTCACCCAAAAGAAGAAAACAAATCCTTCCATTTGCAACAACATGGATGGAGCAAGAGGATATTATGCTCAGTGAAATAAGCGAGGCGGAGAAAGACAAGTCCCAAATGACTTCACCCATATGTGGAGTATAAGAACAAAGAAAAACTGAGGGAACAAAACAGCAGCACAATCACAGAACCCAAGAATGGACTCACAGTTACCAAAGGGAAAGGGACTGGGGAGGATGGGTGGGAAGGGAGGGATGAGGGCAGGGTAAAATTAAAGGGGGCATTACGATTAGCATGTATAAGGTGGTGTGGGGGCCCGGGGAGGGCTGTGCAATGCACGGAAGACAAGTAGTGATTCTACAACTTCTTACTACACTGATGGACAGTGACTATAATAGGGTTTGTGGGGGGACTAGGTGAAGCGGGGAGCCTAGTAAACATAATGCTATTCATGTCATTGTGGATTAAGGATAACAAAATTCATTTAAAATAAATAAATAATACTTAATCAATAAATTTCAAAAACTAAATAAATTTGAAAAACTAAAAACTCTGACTGTCCTCTACATTTACCTGTTTTCGTTTCTCAGCCTCCAAAAATTTGGCTTTTGCAGCTTCTTCCTTCTTTATCCTCTTAGCCTGTGCATATAAAATAGGTCTCAAAGTCATGCAACAGCACCACCACAACCTGAATATGACCTTACACTTGAAAATGGGGCTCCATGCCTCGCAAGGTTCAAAACAGTATGTAACATGTATGTAGACAATTACAGATTTCCCTTCAGTTTGTTACGTTTAACATACTAATTTCATTTCTAATGTATAGATTACACTTAAAATATACAAAAAAATTCTTAAATCGTAACAGTATGCCAGGCTTTCTTCTTCAAACTCTGTAAAAATTCTGAAATAATTTGAGTGTTATTTTACCTTAAAACTTAATCACAGAAAAGTGATGTTATGTCATTTGTTGCTTGTTCTCTGATTTTTTAAAGTACGACATCATCAGTGTAGAAAGTTTAGAAAAACAGAATAGATTTTAACAATAAAGGTTAAAGGACAAATAAGTAACATTTTAAAATGCACGTGTCTACTTTATTTGAAGTTTCTTTTGTAATACTTAAATTTGAGATAAATCCATTACTTAAATAACTTAAATGAAACATTAAACCCGATTTAACCTACTGTGGTTAAATTCAAGGTTTTTTTTTTGAGCTTTATAATCTTCAAGTCATTAACTAGTAGCTTCATAATTATCTAGTAGTAATTGCCAAAGTACTTTAATATTTTCAATTTGGAGTGTTTTAAAATTCATTTGAAATGGGTAAGGGAATATGTGTACATGTTTCTGCAAGGAAAAAACCTGTAACTGTGAAAACCTCAGCTAACCGCCTTGCTCAGGGAATAAGCCAATTTTTATGGCAACAGTTTCCTGAACAGCTAAGGGTTTGGGTTATAATAATTTTCAACATTAAAAAGCTTATTTTGGACAAAAGTACTTTGAATAATTTTGAGACATATACATGTACAGCTTAGACACAGTACACTTAACATAATTTGACTTTTTCTTGAGGACTTGGGCAGTTATTCTTGACATCAGTTACTCTACTACACAGTTTGAGAACAGAAATGCCTTTTGGCCATAAAGGTGTTGAAAATTGCTTCCTTTTTAACTACAAGATTACAGACTGTTGCTAGGGTTTGGAGTTTCTGTTTATCCTATTTTCCCTTGCTGTCTTAGCTATTCCTTTTGCTGTTGCCAGCATGTCCTTGAGCCTTATTCTGTCAGCCAAGTTCTGTCCGAACTCAGAAAACAAAGATGGTTAAACTGTTGGCACATTGAACACTCCTACTTTTGTCATGTTTCATTTCTAAATGAAAACCAGGTATCTAAATATAAGACTTAATGAAGTTTTGAAAAGTAAAGAGCATGAGTTTTAGCATATGATCATTATGACTATATTGGCTATTGAGAGGTTTCCCCTTTTTTTTTTCTTATTTCGTGGATTTTCACTATTAGGATTAGATAAACTTGCTAAGTAAGGTTCAGAGAGGTCCTTATTCGAAGCAATATGTATACAGATAATTTGTGATGGACATGTTAATTTGTATGAGTGAGAGAAGAGAAAAGACTAATAAAATTTTCATTTTTCAGACTTTAAATTACATGGCTATATTACTTTAAACATACCAAATTTAAGAATTCTACCTCTAGAATTTGCTGGGCTCGAAGTTCTTTTTCCATTCTGATTCGTTGTATTCTCTTAATTCTTTCCTATAGGAAAAATTATGACAATTTTAGATAATTAACTATCTAGGTGGAAGGTATTTAAGTGGAATCAAATAATGAAAGATGTAAGTACAGATTTACCAAAGGTTGCCCATGCTCGATATAAATTTTAATTATTTACTTTAACATTATATACATGCCACCTGTCTTAAATTGCTATGACTTTATAAAATGTCTCAAAACAATTTTAAAATACAAATGCTAAATAAGTATATAGAAACAACATAAACCAAGCTGGTTAAACTCAAGTCTTTATAAATATTTGCAAGTACAAGTAATACTCATTCGGAAATAAATATTGGACAGACAAGTAGGATAAAACAGTCTATCAGGAAATCAGGACACCTAAGGATAGTCCTGAGTTACTGTCACTCATTGCATGAACTTGAACAAATAGAACTACTCTTGCATAAAATAGGGGAGGCACTTGCTCTTTTTCTCACTGTCACAATTATATTAAAAAGGTTTTAAAAAGTGCACAGTACATCACGATTGTGTGAAGTATTAACAATTGCCGTAACATGATAAATGACATTTCTTTCAATAAATGCAGCAGGCCAAATACAGAAATAATTTGTAGTAAATTATAAGTGGTGCTCAAATTCTCTAAATGTCATGTACTAGCTATTGTTTGAATTCAGCAATCTAAATTTTGATAATGTGACATTTTCATTTTAAAAAACCATTCCATATGCTATAAGCACATCGTTAACAATTTTAAATTCATATATCCCTTTTAAAGTCCCAAATTGGCACTGATGAGGATACTTTTAAAAGAATACACCTAAATACCATACTTGCAAATTGCAGCTTTCCTAGGACTTTCAGAGCCAACACATTTTATACTACTGTTTACTACAATACTAACCCCTATTTCCAATGCTAGTTGTACCTTTTGAAGCTATACTTTAATATATTTTTTTTTCTTTTTTTCAATTGATGTGATTGATCCCCTGCAGGATAATGAGATTTCTGGAATTTCTGTTGTGATTTTAGAAGACTGATCACATTGTATGATTTTGCTGATTGTGATCCTAGGTTTTGAATATTATAGCTTGACAAAAATAAACATACAAGTGTATCTTTTGTTTTATTTACAAGTGTTAGAGAAGGTTGAACTGGATACACATTTGAAATATTTATTTAGATTAGAACTTCAGACCTAAGTATACTCTGAATTTAATCTTTAATCAAGTCAACAAAAGGCATTCATTATTCTCTTAAGCACAGTAATAGGTATAGAATCTTGGCCTTTACTCACCCAGTGTAGAGCTTCCTATTAGTCTGAGTGATTTATATGGATATACGAATATATACTTGGTAGTGCTTTCATTAGCAATAGCAGAGATAAGCATTATTTATAAATCATTACAGTGAAAGGAGCCAAGATGGCGGTGTGAGTAGAGCGGGGAAACCTCCTCCAAAAACCACGTATATTTTCGAAAATACAACAAATACGACTATCCCTAAAAGAGAGACCAGAAGATTCAGGACAACAACCATGCTACATCCACAACTGCGAGAACCCAGCGCCTCCGAAGGGGGTAAGATGGAAGCCACAGCCCGGCGGAACACGAGCGCCCCTCACACCAACTACGGGCGGGAGGAGAGGAGTCAGAGCGGGGAGAGAGAGGGAGCCCAGGACTGCTAAATACCCAGCCCCAGACATCCGCACCAGGAGCACAGACACACAGCGTGTGGCGAGCTGGATACTAGAGAAACGGGAAAGTAAAACCTGCGAGCTGTCCCCACAGCCAGAGTCCCTGGGACAAAGAAAAGCGAGTGCTTTATGAAAGTGTTCAAGGGACAGTAGCCTCACAGGTGGACGGAACCGCCCCGGCGCAATCAGCCCAGTAACTCGGAATTCTGGGGAACTCCGGGCGCCCCAACACCCTGGGTGGCAGCGCTACCCGGAGGCCCCTCACGGTGACAAACAGCCTCCCTCCCATTTCCCCTCCGACGTGGCTCCGCCATAGCAGAACAGCAGCCTGAAGCCGGCCACTCCCACGGCAGCAGAGCAGAGCTTCCTCCACAACCGCCGGGCAAGAATAAGAAATCCTGTCTGCGCACAGCTGCCCAGCAAAAGCCGCTAGGGGTCGCTGTTTACCCAGGAGAGGAAGGCCACAAACCAGCAAGAAGGGACCTTCACCCAGCCGACATACACGCCAGCTCCCCACAACAATTTCCATCGACATGAAAAGACAGAAGAATTTGATACAGACCGGACTAACCCAGACATCCATCCCTGAGAAGGAACCTGGGGAGATAGACCTAACCACTCTACCTGAAAAATAATTCAAAATAAAGGTCATAACAATGCTGACGGATCTTCGGAGAAATATACAAGTGCTAAGGCATGAAGTCTGGAGGGAGATTACAGAAATAAAACAATCTCTGGAAGGACTTACGAGCAGACTGGATGAGGTGCAAGAGGCCTTTGATGGAATAGAAATCAGAGAACAGGAACGGAGAGAAGCTGACGCAGAGAGAGATAAAAGGATGTCCAAGAATGAAAGAATATTAAGAGAACTGTGTGGCGTGGCCAAACAAACGGAACAATCTTCAGGTTATAGGGGTACCAGAAGAGGAAGAGAGAGAAAAAGGGACAGAAAGTGTCCTACAAGAAACAATTGCTGAAAACTTCTCCAAAATGGGGGAGGAAATAGTTGCTCAGACAACGGAAGCACACAGAATTCCAAAGAGGACAACACCAAGACACATAATAATTAAAATGGCAAACATCAATGACTAGGAAGAGTCTTAAAGAGAGCTAGAGAGAGGGAAAAGGTCACCTACAAAGGAAAACCCATCAGGATATCATCAGACTTCTCAGCAGAAACCTTATAGGCCAGAACAGAATGGCATGATATATTTAATGCAACCAAACAGAAGGGCCTTGTACCAACAATACTCTATCCAGAACGATTATTATTTAAATATGAAGGAGGGAGTAAACAATTCCCAGACAAGCAAAAGTTGAGGGAATTTACCTCCCAGAAACCACTTTTACAGGGTAATGTACAGGGGCAGCTCTAGATAGGAGCATTCCTAAGGCTAAACAGATGTCACCAGAGCAAATAAAATCACAGCAGAGAAAGCAGACGAACCAAATACTAACTAAAGGCAAAAGATAATATAAACTACACACAAAAGCAGTTAAAGGAAACACAAAAGAGCACAGAATAAAACACGCAAAATATAAAGAATGGAGGAGCAGGAATAAGAAAGGAGAGAAATAAAGAATTACCACACAGTATCTGTAACTGCTCAATAAGCAAGTGAAGTTAGGCAGTAAGATACTAAAGAAGCGAACCTTGAACCTTTGGTAACTACAAATCTAAAGCCTACAATGGCAATAAGTACATATCTTTCAATAATCACCGTAAATGTAAATAAACTGAATGCAACAATCAAAAGACACAGAGTAATACAATGGATAAAAAAGCAAGACCCATCTATTTGCTGCTTACAAGAGACCCACCTCAAACCGAAACACATACAGAGACTAAAAGTCAAGGGATGGAAAATGATATTCCACGCAAACAACAGGGAGAAAAAAGCAGGAGTTGCAGTACTACAAGCAGACAAAATAGACTTAAAAATAAAGAAAGTCACAATAGATAAAGAAGAGCATTACGTAATGATAAAGTGGTCACTGCAACAAGAGGATATAACCATTAAAAATATTTATGCACCCAACACAGGAGCACCACCATATGTGAAACAAATACCAACAGAACTAAAAGGAGCATATAGAATGCAAAGCATTCCTTTTGGGAGACTTAAATACACCACACACTCCAAAGGATAGATCTCCCAGACAGAAAATAACTAAGCATACAGAGGCGCTGAACAACAAACTAGAACAGATGGACCAAATAGACATCTATAGAACTCTATATCCAAAAGCAACACGATACACATTCTTCTCAAGTGCACATGGAACATTCTCCAGAATAGACCAAATACTAGGCCACAAGAAGAGCCTCAGTAAATTCAAAAAAATTGAAATTCTACCAACCAACTTTTCAGACCACAAAGGAATAAAACTAGAACTAAATTGTACAAAGAAAGCAAAAAAGGCCCACAAACACATGGAGGCTTAGCAACGTGCTCCTAAATAATCAATGGATCAACAACCAGATTAAAATATAGATGAAGGAATATATGGAAACAAATGACAATAACACAATGCCCCAAGTTCTGTGGGATGCAGCAAAAGCAGTCTTAAGAGAAAGTATATAGCAATCCACCATATTTAAAGAAGGAAGAAAAATCCCAAATGAACAGTCAAATGTCACAATTATCGAAATTGGAAAAAGAAGAACGAATGAGGCCTAAAGTCAGCAGAAGGAGGGACATAATAAAGATCAACGAAGAAATAAATAAAATTCAGAACAATATATAGAAAAAAAAAATCAATGAAACCAAGAGATGGTTCTTTCAGAAAATAAACAAAATAGACAAGCCTCCAGCCAGACTTATCAAGAGAAAAAGAGAATCAACACACACCAACAGAATCAGAAACGAGAAAGGAAAAATCACGATGAACCCCATAGAAATACAAAGAATTGTTAGAGGATACTATGAAAACCTGTATGCTAATAAGCTGGAAATCCTAGAAGAAATGGACTTCTTAGAAAAATACAACCTTCCAAGACTGACCAAGGAAGAAACACAAAATCTAAACAAACCAATTAAAAGCAAAGAAATTGAAGCGGTAATCAAAAACCTTCCCAGGAACAAAACCCCGGGCCAGATGGATTTACTTCAGAATTTCATCAGACATACAGAGAAGAAATAATACCCATTCTCCTTAAAGTTTTCCAAAAAATAGAAGAGGAGGCAATACTCCCAAACTCATTCTATGAAGCCAACATCACCCTAATATCAAAAACAGGCAAAGACCCCACCAAGAAAGAATATTACAGACAAATATCTCTGATGAACGTAGGTGCAAAAATACTCAACAAAATACTACCAAACCAAATTCAAAAATACATCAAAAAGATCATACACCATGACCAAGTGGGATTCATCCCAGAGATGCAAGGATGGTACAACATTCGATAACCAACCAACATCATCCACCACATAAATAAAAAGGACCAACACCACATGACCATCTCCATAGATTCTGAAAAAGCATTCGACAAAATTCAACATTCATTCATGACAAGAAGTCTCAACAAAATGGGTATGGAGGGCAAATACCTCAACATAATAAAGGCAATATATGATAAGCCCACAGCCAACATCATACATAATAGTGAGAAGCTGAAAGCTTTTCCTCTGAGAGCGGGAATAAGACAGGGATCCCCATTCTCCGCACTGTTATTCAACATAATACTGGAGGTCCTAGGCACGGGAATTAGACAAAACAAAGAAATACAAGGAACCGAAACTGGTAAAGAAGAGGTTAAACTGTCACTATTGGCAGATGACATGATACTGTACAAAAAAAACTCTAATATGCCCACACCAATATGCAGGTTTGATGCAATCACTACCAAATTACCAACAACATTATTCAACGAACTGGAACAAATAGTTCAAAAATTCATATGGAAACACCAAAGACCCCGAATAGCCAAAGCAATCCTGAGAAGGTAGAATAAAGTGGGGGGGGGGGGATCTCACTACCCAACTTCAAGCTCTACTACAAAGCCACAGTATTCAAAAACTGGACAACTACATGTAAGGGAATGAAACCAGATTATTGTCTAACCCCATAAACAAAAGAAATCTCAGAATGGATCAAAGATCTGATTGTAAGTCATGAAACCATAAAACTCTTTAAAGAAAACATGGGCAAAACTTTCTTGGACATAAACATGAGCAACTTCTTCATGCACGTATCTCCCCGGGCAAGGGAAACAAAGGCAAAAATGAACAAGTGGGACTATATCAAGCTGAAAAGCCTCTGTACATCAAAGGACGCCATCATTAGAACAGAAAGATACCCTGCAGTATGGGAGAATATATTAATAAATGACAGATCCGATAAAGGGTTGACATCCAAAATATATAAAGAGCTCACGCACCTCAACAAATAAAAAGTGAATTATCCAATTAAAAAATTAGTAGAGGAGCTGAACAGGCAGTTCTCCAAAGAAGAAATTCAGATGGCCAACAGACACATGAAAAGATGCTCCACATCGCTTGTAATCAGAGAAATGCAAATTAAAAGCACGAGATATCACCTCACCCAGTACCGATCGACACCATCCAAAAGACAAACAACAAATGTTAGCGAGGTTGTAGTGAGAGGGGAAGCCTCCTACACTGCTGGTGGGAATGTAAATTAGTTCAACCATTGTGGAATGTAGAATGGATGTTCTTCATAAAGTTCAAAATAGACAAACCATTCGACCCAGGAATTCCACTTCTAGGAATTTACCCTAAGAATGCAGCAGCCCAGTTTGAAAAAGACACATCCACCACTATGTTCATCACAGCACTATTTACAATAGCCAAGAAATGAAAGCAACCTAAGTGTCCATCAGTAGATGAATGGATAAAGAAGAGGTGGTACATATACACAGTGGAGTATTCTTCAGCCATAAGAACAAAACAAATCCTACCATTTGCAACAATATGGATGGATCTAGAGGGTATTATGCTCAGTGAAATAAGCCAGGCGGAGAAAGACAAGTAACAAATGACTTCACTCATATGTGGAGTATAAGAACAAAGAAAAACTGAAGGAACAAAACAGCAGCACAATCACAGAACCCAAGAATGGACTCACAGTTACCAAAGGGAAAGTAACTGGGAAGGATGGATGAAAAGGGAGGGATAAGGGCAGGGGAAAAATAAAGAGGGCATTACGATTAGCATGTATAATGTGGGGTGGGGGCCCGGGGAGGGCTGTGCAGTGCAGGGAAGACAAGTGGTGATTCTACAACATCTTACTATGCTGATAGACAGTGACTGGAAAGGGTTTTGTGGGGGGGACTTGGTGAAGGAGGGAGCCTAGTAAACATAGTGTTCTTCATGTCATTGTGGATTAAGGATAACAAAATAAATAGAAAAAAGTAAGAACTATGACTGTCCTCAACATTTACCTGTTTTCGTTTCTCAGCCTCCAAAAATTTGGCTTTTGCAGCTTCTTCCTTCTTTATCCTCTTAGCCTGTGCATATAAAATAGGTCTCAAAGTCATGCAACAGCACCACCACAAACTGAATATAATCCTAGACCTGAAAATGGGGCTCCATGCCTCGCAAGGTACAAAACAGTATGTAACATGTATGTAGACAATTACAGATTTCCCCTCAGTTTGTTACGTTTAACGTACTAATTTCACTTCTAAGGTATAGATTACACTTAAGATATACAAAAAAATTCTTAAATCGTAACAGTATGTCAGGCTTTCTTCTTCAAACTCTGTAAAAATTCTGAAATAATTTGAGTGTTATTTTACCTTAAAACTTAATCACAGAAAAGTGATGTTAGGTCATTTGTTGTTTGTTCTCTGATTTTTTAAAGTAAAACATGATCAGTGTAGGAAGTTTAGAAAAACGGGATAGATTTTAACAATAAAGGTTAAAGGACAAATAAGTAACATTTTAAAATGCACGTGTCTACTTTATTTGAAGTTTCTTTTGTAATACTTAAAATTTAGATAAATCCATTACTTAAATAACTTAAATGAAAAATTAAACCCGATTTAACCTACTGTGGTTAAATTCAAGGTTTTTTTCCCTAATATAAAAGAAACATAACCTTTCATGAAGCACATCCTGAATATCAAGCTCATGCTATCAAATTTGAGCTTTATAATCTTCAAGTCATTAACTAGTAGCTTCATAATTATCTACTAGTAATTGCCAATGTACTTTAATATTTTCAATTTGGAGGGTTTTAAAATTAATTTGAAATGGGTAAGGGAATATGTGTATATGTTTTTAGAAGGAAAAGATCTGTAACTGTGAAAACCTCAGCTAACCGCCTTGCTCAGGGAATAAGCCAATTTTTATGGCAACAGTTTCCTGAACAGCTAAGGGTTTGGGTTATAGTAATTTTCAACATTAAAAAGCTTGTTTTGGACAAAAGTACTTTGGATAATTTTGAGACATATACATGTACAGCTTAGACACAGTACACTTAACATAATTTGGCTTTTTCTTGAGGACTTGGGCAGTTATTCTTGACATCAGTTACTATACTACACAGTTTGATAACAGAAATGCCTTTGGGCCCGTAAGGTGTTGAAAATTGCTTCCTATTTAACTACCAGATTACAGACTGTTGCTAGGCTTTGGAGTTTCTGTTTATCCTATTTTCCCTTGCTGTCTTTTAGCTATTCCTTTTGCTGTTGCCAGCATGTCCTTGAGCCCTATTCTGTCAGCCCAGTTCTGCTGAACTCAGAAAACAAACCTGGTTAAAATATTTCCACATTAAACACTTACTTTTACTTTTGTCATATTTTATTTCTAAATGAAAAGCAGGTATCTAACTATAAGACTTAATGACATTTTGAAAAGTTAAGAGCGTGAGTTTTAGCATATGATCTTTATGACTATATTGGCTATTGAGAGGTTTCCCCTTTCTTTTTTTTCCTTTACTTATTTCCTGGATTTTTACTATTAGGATTAGATAAACTTGCTAAGTATGGTTCAGAGAGGTCCTTATTCTATACATTATGTTTACAGATAACTTGTGATGGACATGTTAATTTGTATGAGTGAGAGAACAGACTGATAAAATTTTCATTTTTCAGACTTTAAAATACATGGCTATATTACTTTAATCATATGAAATTTAAGAATTCTACCTCTAGAATTTGCTGGGCTCGAAGTTCTTTTTCCATTCTGATTCGTTGTATTCTCTTAATTCTTTCCTATAGGAAAAATTATGACAATTTTAGATAATTAACTATCTAGGTGGAAGGTATTTAAGTGGAATCAAATAATGAAAGATGTAAGTACAGATTTACCAAAGGTTGCCCATGCTCGATATAAATTTTAATTATTTACTTTAACATTATATACATGCCACCTGTCTTAAATTGCTGTGACTTTATAAAATGTCTCAAAACAATTTTAAAATACAAATGCTAAATAAGTATATAGAAACAACATAAACCAAGCTGGTTAAACTCAAGTCTTTATAAATATTTGCAAGTACAAGTAATACTCATTCGGAAATAAATATTGGACAGACAAGTAGGATAAAACAGTCTATCAGGAAATCAGGACACCTAAGGATAGTCCTGAGTTACTGTCACTCATTGCATGAACTTGAACAAATAGAACTACTCTTGCATAAAATAGGGGAGGCACTTGCTCTTTTTCTCACTGTCACAATTATATTTAAGAAGTTTTAAAAAGTGCACAGTACATCACGATTGTGTGAAGTATTAACAATTGCCGTAACATGATAAATGACATTTCTTTCAATAAATGCAGCAGGCCAAATACAGAAATAATTTATAATAAATTATAAGTGGTGCTCAAATTCTCTAAATGTCATGTACTAGCTATTGTTTGAATTCAGCAATCTAAATTTTGATAATGTTACATTTTCATTTTAAAAAACCATTCCATATGCTATAAGTACATCGTTAACAATTTTTAATTCATATATCCCATTGAAAGTCCCAAATTGGCACTGATGAGGATACTTTTAAAAGAATACACCTAAATTCCCCAACTTGCAAATTGCAGCTTTCCTAGGACTTTCAGAGTAAACACATTTTATACTACCGTTTATTACAATACTAACCCCTATTTCCAATGCTAGTTGTACCTTTTGAAACTATACTTTAATACATTTTTATTTCTTTTTTTCAATTGATGTGATTGATCCCCTGCAGGATAATGAGATTTCTGGAATTTCTGTTGTGATTTTAGAAGACTGATCACATTGTATGGTTTTGCTGATTGTGATCCTAGGTTTTGAATATTATAGCTTGACAAAAATAAACATACAAGTGTATCTTTTGTTTTATTTACAAGTGTTAGAGAAGGTTGCACTGGATACACATTTGAAATATTTATTTAGATTTAGAACTTCAGACCTAAGTATACTTTGAATTTAATCTTTAATCAAGTCAACAAAAGGCATTCATTATTCTCTTAAGCACAGAAATAGGTATAGAATCATGGCCTTTACTCACCCAGTGTAGAGCTTCCTATTAGTGTGAGAGATTTATATGGATATACAAAAATATACTTGGTAGTGCTTTCATTAGCAATAGCAGAGATAAGCATTATTTATAAATCATTACAGTGGAAGGAGCCAAGATGGCGGTGTGAGTAGAGCGGGGAAACCTCCTCCAAAAACCACGTATATTTTCGAAAATACAACAAATACGACTATCCCTAAAAGAGAGACCAGAAGATTCAGGACAACAACCATGCTACATCCACACCTGCGAGAACCCAGCGCCTCCGAAGGGGGTAAGATGGAAGCCACAGCCCGGCGGAACACGAGCGCCCCTCACACCAACTACGGGCGGGAGGAGAGGAGTCAGAGCGGGGAGAGAGAGGGAGCCCAGGACTGCTAAATACCCAGCCCCAGACATCCGCACCAGGAGCACAGACACACAGCGTGTGGCGAGCTGGATACTAGAGAAACGGGAAAGTAAAACCTGCGAGCTGTCCCCACAGCCAGAGTCCCTGGGACAAAGAAAAGCGAGTGCTTTATGAAAGTGTTCAAGGGACAGTAGCCTCACAGGTGGACGGAACCGCCCCGGCGCAATCAGCCCAGTAACTCGGAATTCTGGGGAACTCCGGGCGCCCCAACACCCTGGGTGGCAGCGCTACCCGGAGGCCCCTCACGGTGACAAACAGCCTCCCTCCCATTTCCCCTCCGACGTGGCTCCGCCATAGCAGAACAGCAGCCTGAGGCCGGCCACTCCCACGGCAGCAGAGCAGAGCTTCCTCCACAACCGCCGGGCAAGAATAAGAAATCCTGTCTGCGCACAGCTGCCCAGCAAAAGCCGCTAGGGGTCGCCGTTTACCCAGGAGAGGAAGGCCACAAACCAGCAAGAAGGGACCTTCACCCAGCCGACATACACGCCAGCTCCCCACAACTATTTCCATCGACATGAAAAGACAGAAGAATTTGATACAGACCGGACTAACCCAGACATCCATCCCTGAGAAGGAACCTGGGGAGATAGACCTAACCACTCTACCTGAAAAATAATTCAAAATAAAGGTCATAACAATGCTGACGGATCTTCGGAGAAATATACAAGTGCTAAGGCATGAAGTCTGGAGGGAGATTACAGAAATAAAACAATCTCTGGAAGGACTTACGAGCAGACTGGATGAGGTGCAAGAGGCCTTTGATGGAATAGAAATCAGAGAACAGGAACGGAGAGAAGCTGACGCAGAGAGAGATAAAAGGATGTCCAAGAATGAAAGAATATTAAGAGAACTGTGTGGCGTGGCCAAACAAACGGAACAATCTTCAGGTTATAGGGGTACCAGAAGAGGAAGAGAGAGAAAAAGGGACAGAAAGTGTCCTACAAGAAACAATTGCTGAAAACTTCTCCAAAATGGGGGAGGAAATAGTTGCTCAGACAACGGAAGCACACAGAATTCCAAAGAGGACAACACCAAGACACATAATAATTAAAATGGCAAACATCAATGACTAGGAAGAGTCTTAAAGAGAGCTAGAGAGAGGGAAAAGGTCACCTACAAAGGAAAACCCATCAGGATATCATCAGACTTCTCAGCAGAAACCTTATAGGCCAGAACAGAATGGCATGATATATTTAATGCAACCAAACAGAAGGGCCTTGTACCAACAATACTCTATCCAGAACGATTATTATTTAAATATGAAGGAGGGAGTAAACAATTCCCAGACAAGCAAAAGTTGAGGGAATTTACCTCCCAGAAACCACTTTTACAGGGTAATGTACAGGGGCAGCTCTAGATAGGAGCATTCCTAAGGCTAAACAGATGTCACCAGAGCAAATAAAATCACAGCAGAGAAAGCAGACGAACCAAATACTAACTAAAGGCAAAAGATAATATAAACTACACACAAAAGCAGTTAAAGGAAACACAAAAGAGCACAGAATAAAACACGCAAAATATAAAGAATGGAGGAGCAGGAATAAGAAAGGAGAGAAATAAAGAATTACCACACAGTGTCTGTAACTGCTCAATAAGCAAGTGAAGTTAGGCAGTAAGATACTAAAGAAGCGAACCTTGAACCTTTGGTAACTACAAATCTAAAGCCTACAATGGCAATAAGTACATATCTTTCAATAATCACCGTAAATGTAAATAAACTGAATGCAACAATCAAAAGACACAGAGTAATACAATGGATAAAAAAGCAAGACCCATCTATTTGCTGCTTACAAGAGACCCACCTCAAACCGAAACACATACAGAGACTAAAAGTCAAGGGATGGAAAATGATATTCCACGCAAACAACAGGGAGAAAAAAGCAGGAGTTGCAGTACTACAAGCAGACAAAATAGACTTAAAAATAAAGAAAGTCACAATAGATAAAGAAGAGCATTACGTAATGATAAAGTGGTCACTGCAACAAGAGGATATAACCATTAAAAATATTTATGCACCCAACACAGGAGCACCACCATATGTGAAACAAATACCAACAGAACTAAAAGGAGCATATAGAATGCAAAGCATTCCTTTTGGGAGACTTAAATACACCACACACTCCAAAGGATAGATCTCCCAGACAGAAAATAACTAAGCATACAGAGGCGCTGAACAACAAACTAGAACAGATGGACCAAATAGACATCTATAGAACTCTATATCCAAAAGCAACACGATACACATTCTTCTCAAGTGCACATGGAACATTCTCCAGAATAGACCAAATACTAGGCCACAAGAAGAGCCTCAGTAAATTCAAAAAAATTGAAATTCTACCAACCAACTTTTCAGACCACAAAGGAATAAAACTAGAACTAAATTGTACAAAGAAAGCAAAAAAGGCCCACAAACACATGGAGGCTTAGCAACGTGCTCCTAAATAATCAATGGATCAACAACCAGATTAAAATATAGATGAAGGAATATATGGAAACAAATGACAATAACACAATGCCCCAAGTTCTGTGGGATGCAGCAAAAGCAGTCTTAAGAGAGAGTGTATAGCAATCCACCATATTTAAAGAAGGAAGAAAAATCCCAAATGAACAGTCAAATGTCACAATTATCGAAATTGGAAAAAGAAGAACGAATGAGGCCTAAAGTCAGCAGAAGGAGGGACATAATAAAGATCAACGAAGAAATAAATAAAATTCAGAACAATATATAGAAAAAAAAAATCAATGAAACCAAGAGATGGTTCTTTCAGAAAATAAACAAAATAGACAAGCCTCCAGCCAGACTTATCAAGAGAAAAAGAGAATCAACACACACCAACAGAATCAGAAACGAGAAAGGAAAAATCACGATGAACCCCATAGAAATACAAAGAATTGTTAGAGGATACTATGAAAACCTGTATGCTAATAAGCTGGAAATCCTAGAAGAAATGGACTTCTTAGAAAAATACAACCTTCCAAGACTGACCAAGGAAGAAACACAAAATCTAAACAAACCAATTAAAAGCAAAGAAATTGAAGCGGTAATCAAAAACCTTCCCAGGAACAAAACCCCGGGCCAGATGGATTTACTTCAGAATTTCATCAGACATACAGAGAAGAAATAATACCCATTCTCCTTAAAGTTTTCCAAAAAATAGAAGAGGAGGCAATACTCCCAAACTCATTCTATGAAGCCAACATCACCCTAATATCAAAACCAGGCAAAGACCCCACCAAGAAAGAATATTACAGACAAATATCTCTGATGAACGTAGGTGCAAAAATACTCAACAAAATACTACCAAACCAAATTCAAAAATACATCAAAAAGATCATACACCATGACCAAGTGGGATTCATCCCAGAGATGCAAGGATGGTACAACATTCGATAACCAACCAACATCATCCACCACATAAATAAAAAGGACCAACACCACATGACCATCTCCATAGATTCTGAAAAAGCATTCGACAAAATTCAACATTCATTCATGACAAGAAGTCTCAACAAAATGGGTATGGAGGGCAAATACCTCAACATAATAAAGGCAATATATGATAAGCCCACAGCCAACATCATACATAATAGTGAGAAGCTGAAAGCTTTTCCTCTGAGAGCGGGAATAAGACAGGGATCCCCATTCTCCCCACTGTTATTCAACATAATACTGGAGGTCCTAGGCACGGGAATTAGACAAAACAAAGAAATACAAGGAACCGAAACTGGTAAAGAAGAGGTTAAACTGTCACTATTGGCAGATGACATGATACTGTACAAAAAAAACTCTAATATGCCCACACCAATATGCAGGTTTGATGCAATCACTACCAAATTACCAACAACATTATTCAACGAACTGGAACAAATAGTTCAAAAATTCATATGGAAACACCAAAGACCCCGAATAGCCAAAGCAATCCTGAGAAGGTAGAATAAAGTGGGGGGGGGGATCTCACTACCCAACTTCAAGCTCTACTACAAAGCCACAGTATTCAAAAACTGGACAACTACATGTAAGGGAATGAAACCAGATTATTGTCTAACCCCATAAACAAAAGAAATCTCAGAATGGATCAAAGATCTGATTGTAAGTCATGAAACCATAAAACTCTTTAAAGAAAACATGGGCAAAACTTTCTTGGACATAAACATGAGCAACTTCTTCATGCACGTATCTCCCCGGGCAAGGGAAACAAAGGCAAAAATGAACAAGTGGGACTATATCAAGCTGAAAAGCCTCTGTACATCAAAGGACGCCATCATTAGAACAGAAAGATACCCTGCAGTATGGGAGAATATATTAATAAATGACAGATCCGATAAAGGGTTGACATCCAAAATATATAAAGAGCTCACGCACCTCAACAAATAAAAAGTGAATTATCCAATTAAAAAATTAGTAGAGGAGCTGAACAGGCAGTTCTCCAAAGAAGAAATTCAGATGGCCAACAGACACATGAAAAGATGCTCCACATCGCTTGTAATCAGAGAAATGCAAATTAAAAGCACGAGATATCACCTCACCCAGTACCGATCGACACCATCCAAAAGACAAACAACAAATGTTAGCGAGGTTGTAGTGAGAGGGGAAGCCTCCTACACTGCTGGTGGGAATGTAAATTAGTTCAACCATTGTGGAATGTAGAATGGATGTTCTTCATAAAGTTCAAAATAGACAAACCATTCGACCCAGGAATTCCACTTCTAGGAATTTACCCTAAGAATGCAGCAGCCCAGTTTGAAAAAGACACATCCACCACTATGTTCATCACAGCACTATTTACAATAGCCAAGAAATGAAAGCAACCTAAGTGTCCATCAGTAGATGAATGGATAAAGAAGAGGTGGTACATATACACAGTGGAGTATTCTTCAGCCATAAGAACAAAACAAATCCTACCATTTGCAACAATATGGATGGATCTAGAGGGTATTATGCTCAGTGAAATAAGCCAGGCGGAGAAAGACAAGTAACAAATGACTTCACTCATATGTGGAGTATAAGAACAAAGAAAAACTGAAGGAACAAAACAGCAGCACAATCACAGAACCCAAGAATGGACTCACAGTTACCAAAGGGAAAGTAACTGGGAAGGATGGATGAAAAGGGAGGGATAAGGGCAGGGGAAAAATAAAGAGGGCATTACGATTAGCATGTATAATGTGGGGTGGGGGCCCGGGGAGGGCTGTGCAGTGCAGGGAAGACAAGTGGTGATTCTACAACATCTTACTATGCTGATAGACAGTGACTGGAAAGGGTTTTGTGGGGGGGACTTGGTGAAGGAGGGAGCCTAGTAAACATAGTGTTCTTCATGTCATTGTGGATTAAGGATAACAAAATAAATAGAAAAAAGTAAGAACTATGACTGTCCTCAACATTTACCTGTTTTCGTTTCTCAGCCTCCAAAAATTTGGCTTTTGCAGCTTCTTCCTTCTTTATCCTCTTAGCCTGTGCATATAAAATAGGTCTCAAAGTCATGCAACAGCACCACCACAAACTGAATATAATCCTAGACCTGAAAATGGGGCTCCATGCCTCGCAAGGTACAAAACAGTATGTAACATGTATGTAGACAATTACAGATTTCCCCTCAGTTTGTTACGTTTAACGTACTAATTTCACTTCTAAGGTATAGATTACACTTAAGATATACAAAAAAATTCTTAAATCGTAACAGTATGTCAGGCTTTCTTCTTCAAACTCTGTAAAAATTCTGAAATAATTTGAGTGTTATTTTACCTTAAAACTTAATCACAGAAAAGTGATGTTAGGTCATTTGTTGTTTGTTCTCTGATTTTTTAAAGTAAAACATGATCAGTGTAGGAAGTTTAGAAAAACGGGATAGATTTTAACAATAAAGGTTAAAGGACAAATAAGTAACATTTTAAAATGCACGTGTCTACTTTATTTGAAGTTTCTTTTGTAATACTTAAAATTTAGATAAATCCATTACTTAAATAACTTAAATGAAAAATTAAACCCGATTTAACCTACTGTGGTTAAATTCAAGGTTTTTTTCCCTAATATAAAAGAAACATAACCTTTCATGAAGCACATCCTGAATATCAAGCTCATGCTATCAAATTTGAGCTTTATAATCTTCAAGTCATTAACTAGTAGCTTCATAATTATCTACTAGTAATTGCCAATGTACTTTAATATTTTCAATTTGGAGGGTTTTAAAATTAATTTGAAATGGGTAAGGGAATATGTGTATATGTTTTTAGAAGGAAAAGATCTGTAACTGTGAAAACCTCAGCTAACCGCCTTGCTCAGGGAATAAGCCAATTTTTATGGCAACAGTTTCCTGAACAGCTAAGGGTTTGGGTTATAGTAATTTTCAACATTAAAAAGCTTGTTTTGGACAAAAGTACTTTGGATAATTTTGAGACATATACATGTACAGCTTAGACACAGTACACTTAACATAATTTGGCTTTTTCTTGAGGACTTGGGCAGTTATTCTTGACATCAGTTACTATACTACACAGTTTGATAACAGAAATGCCTTTGGGCCCGTAAGGTGTTGAAAACTGCTTCCTATTTAACTACCAGATTACAGACTGTTGCTAGGCTTTGGAGTTTCTGTTTATCCTATTTTCCCTTGCTGTCTTTTAGCTATTCCTTTTGCTGTTGCCAGCATGTCCTTGAGCCCTATTCTGTCAGCCCAGTTCTGCTGAACTCAGAAAACAAACCTGGTTAAAATATTTCCACATTAAACACTTACTTTTACTTTTGTCATATTTTATTTCTAAATGAAAAGCAGGTATCTAACTATAAGACTTAATGACATTTTGAAAAGTTAAGAGCGTGAGTTTTAGCATATGATCTTTATGACTATATTGGCTATTGAGAGGTTTCCCCTTTCTTTTTTTTCCTTTACTTATTTCCTGGATTTTTACTATTAGGATTAGATAAACTTGCTAAGTATGGTTCAGAGAGGTCCTTATTCTATACATTATGTTTACAGATAACTTGTGATGGACATGTTAATTTGTATGAGTGAGAGAACAGACTGATAAAATTTTCATTTTTCAGACTTTAAAATACATGGCTATATTACTTTAATCATATGAAATTTAAGAATTCTACCTCTAGAATTTGCTGGGCTCGAAGTTCTTTTTCCATTCTGATTCGTTGTATTCTCTTAATTCTTTCCTATAGGAAAAATTATGACAATTTTAGATAATTAACTATCTAGGTGGAAGGTATTTAAGTGGAATCAAATAATGAAAGATGTAAGTACAGATTTACCAAAGGTTGCCCATGCTCGATATAAATTTTAATTATTTACTTTAACATTATATACATGCCACCTGTCTTAAATTGCTGTGACTTTATAAAATGTCTCAAAACAATTTTAAAATACAAATGCTAAATAAGTATATAGAAACAACATAAACCAAGCTGGTTAAACTCAAGTCTTTATAAATATTTGCAAGTACAAGTAATACTCATTCGGAAATAAATATTGGACAGACAAGTAGGATAAAACAGTCTATCAGGAAATCAGGACACCTAAGGATAGTCCTGAGTTACTGTCACTCATTGCATGAACTTGAACAAATAGAACTACTCTTGCATAAAATAGGGGAGGCACTTGCTCTTTTTCTCACTGTCACAATTATATTTAAGAAGTTTTAAAAAGTGCACAGTACATCACGATTGTGTGAAGTATTAACAATTGCCGTAACATGATAAATGACATTTCTTTCAATAAATGCAGCAGGCCAAATACAGAAATAATTTATAATAAATTATAAGTGGTGCTCAAATTCTCTAAATGTCATGTACTAGCTATTGTTTGAATTCAGCAATCTAAATTTTGATAATGTTACATTTTCATTTTAAAAAACCATTCCATATGCTATAAGTACATCGTTAACAATTTTTAATTCATATATCCCATTGAAAGTCCCAAATTGGCACTGATGAGGATACTTTTAAAAGAATACACCTAAATTCCCCAACTTGCAAATTGCAGCTTTCCTAGGACTTTCAGAGTAAACACATTTTATACTACCGTTTATTACAATACTAACCCCTATTTCCAATGCTAGTTGTACCTTTTGAAACTATACTTTAATACATTTTTATTTCTTTTTTTCAATTGATGTGATTGATCCCCTGCAGGATAATGAGATTTCTGGAATTTCTGTTGTGATTTTAGAAGACTGATCACATTGTATGGTTTTGCTGATTGTGATCCTAGGTTTTGAATATTATAGCTTGACAAAAATAAACATACAAGTGTATCTTTTGTTTTATTTACAAGTGTTAGAGAAGGTTGCACTGGATACACATTTGAAATATTTATTTAGATTTAGAACTTCAGACCTAAGTATACTTTGAATTTAATCTTTAATCAAGTCAACAAAAGGCATTCATTATTCTCTTAAGCACAGAAATAGGTATAGAATCATGGCCTTTACTCACCCAGTGTAGAGCTTCCTATTAGTGTGAGAGATTTATATGGATATACAAAAATATACTTGGTAGTGCTTTCATTAGCAATAGCAGAGATAAGCATTATTTATAAATCATTACAGTGGAAGGAGCCAAGATGGCGGTGTGAGTAGAGCGGGGAAACCTCCTCCAAAAACCACGTATATTTTCGAAAATACAACAAATACGACTATCCCTAAAAGAGAGACCAGAAGATTCAGGACAACAACCATGCTACATCCACACCTGCGAGAACCCAGCGCCTCCGAAGGGGGTAAGATGGAAGCCACAGCCCGGCGGAACACGAGCGCCCCTCACACCAACTACGGGCGGGAGGAGAGGAGTCAGAGCGGGGAGAGAGAGGGAGCCCAGGACTGCTAAATACCCAGCCCCAGACATCCGCACCAGGAGCACAGACACACAGCGTGTGGCGAGCTGGATACTAGAGAAACGGGAAAGTAAAACCTGCGAGCTGTCCCCACAGCCAGAGTCCCTGGGACAAAGAAAAGCGAGTGCTTTATGAAAGTGTTCAAGGGACAGTAGCCTCACAGGTGGACGGAACCGCCCCGGCGCAATCAGCCCAGTAACTCGGAATTCTGGGGAACTCCGGGCGCCCCAACACCCTGGGTGGCAGCGCTACCCGGAGGCCCCTCACGGTGACAAACAGCCTCCCTCCCATTTCCCCTCCGACGTGGCTCCGCCATAGCAGAACAGCAGCCTGAGGCCGGCCACTCCCACGGCAGCAGAGCAGAGCTTCCTCCACAACCGCCGGGCAAGAATAAGAAATCCTGTCTGCGCACAGCTGCCCAGCAAAAGCCGCTAGGGGTCGCCGTTTACCCAGGAGAGGAAGGCCACAAACCAGCAAGAAGGGACCTTCACCCAGCCGACATACACGCCAGCTCCCCACAACTATTTCCATCGACATGAAAAGACAGAAGAATTTGATACAGACCGGACTAACCCAGACATCCATCCCTGAGAAGGAACCTGGGGAGATAGACCTAACCAATCTACCTGAAAAATAATTCAAAATAAAGGTCATAACAATGCTGACGGATCTTCGGAGAAATATACAAGTGCTAAGGCATGAAGTCTGGAGGGAGATTACAGAAATAAAACAATCTCTGGAAGGACTTACGAGCAGACTGGATGAGGTGCAAGAGGCCTTTGATGGAATAGAAATCAGAGAACAGGAACGGAGAGAAGCTGACGCAGAGAGAGATAAAAGGATGTCCAAGAATGAAAGAATATTAAGAGAACTGTGTGGCGTGGCCAAACAAACGGAACAATCTTCAGGTTATAGGGGTACCAGAAGAGGAAGAGAGAGAAAAAGGGACAGAAAGTGTCCTACAAGAAACAATTGCTGAAAACTTCTCCAAAATGGGGGAGGAAATAGTTGCTCAGACAACGGAAGCACACAGAATTCCAAAGAGGACAACACCAAGACACATAATAATTAAAATGGCAAACATCAATGACTAGGAAGAGTCTTAAAGAGAGCTAGAGAGAGGGAAAAGGTCACCTACAAAGGAAAACCCATCAGGATATCATCAGACTTCTCAGCAGAAACCTTACAGGCCAGAACAGAATGGCATGATATATTTAATGCAACCAAACAGAAGGGCCTTGTACCAACAATACTCTATCCAGAACGATTATTATTTAAATATGAAGGAGGGAGTAAACAATTCCCAGACAAGCAAAAGTTGAGGGAATTTACCTCCCAGAAACCACTTTTACAGGGTAATGTACAGGGGCAGCTCTAGATAGGAGCATTCCTAAGGCTAAACAGATGTCACCAGAGCAAATAAAATCACAGCAGAGAAAGCAGACGAACCAAATACTAACTAAAGGCAAAAGATAATATAAACTACACACAAAAGCAGTTAAAGGAAACACAAAAGAGCACAGAATAAAACACGCAAAATATAAAGAATGGAGGAGCAGGAATAAGAAAGGAGAGAAATAAAGAATTACCACACAGTGTCTGTAACTGCTCAATAAGCAAGTGAAGTTAGGCAGTAAGATACTAAAGAAGCGAACCTTGAACCTTTGGTAACTACAAATCTAAAGCCTACAATGGCAATAAGTACATATCTTTCAATAATCACCGTAAATGTAAATAAACTGAATGCAACAATCAAAAGACACAGAGTAATACAATGGATAAAAAAGCAAGACCCATCTATTTGCTGCTTACAAGAGACCCACCTCAAACCGAAACACATACAGAGACTAAAAGTCAAGGGATGGAAAATGATATTCCACGCAAACAACAGGGAGAAAAAAGCAGGAGTTGCAGTACTACAAGCAGACAAAATAGACTTAAAAATAAAGAAAGTCACAATAGATAAAGAAGAGCATTACGTAATGATAAAGTGGTCACTGCAACAAGAGGATATAACCATTAAAAATATTTATGCACCCAACACAGGAGCACCACCATATGTGAAACAAATACCAACAGAACTAAAAGGAGCATATAGAATGCAAAGCATTCCTTTTGGGAGACTTAAATACACCACACACTCCAAAGGATAGATCTCCCAGACAGAAAATAACTAAGCATACAGAGGCGCTGAACAACAAACTAGAACAGATGGACCAAATAGACATCTATAGAACTCTATATCCAAAAGCAACACGATACACATTCTTCTCAAGTGCACATGGAACATTCTCCAGAATAGACCAAATACTAGGCCACAAGAAGAGCCTCAGTAAATTCAAAAAAATTGAAATTCTACCAACCAACTTTTCAGACCACAAAGGAATAAAACTAGAACTAAATTGTACAAAGAAAGCAAAAAAGGCCCACAAACACATGGAGGCTTAGCAACGTGCTCCTAAATAATCAATGGATCAACAACCAGATTAAAATATAGATGAAGGAATATATGGAAACAAATGACAATAACACAATGCCCCAAGTTCTGTGGGATGCAGCAAAAGCAGTCTTAAGAGAAAGTATATAGCAATCCACCATATTTAAAGAAGGAAGAAAAATCCCAAATGAACAGTCAAATGTCACAATTATCGAAATTGGAAAAAGAAGAACGATTGAGGCCTAAAGTCAGCAGAAGGAGGGACATAATAAAGATCAACGAAGAAATAAATAAAATTCAGAACAATATATAGAAAAAAAAAATCAATGAAACCAAGAGATGGTTCTTTCAGAAAATAAACAAAATAGACAAGCCTCCAGCCAGACTTATCAAGAGAAAAAGAGAATCAACACACACCAACAGAATCAGAAACGAGAAAGGAAAAATCACGATGAACCCCATAGAAATACAAAGAATTGTTAGAGGATACTATGAAAACCTGTATGCTAATAAGCTGGAAATCCTAGAAGAAATGGACTTCTTAGAAAAATACAACCTTCCAAGACTGACCAAGAAGAAACACAAAATCTAAACAAACCAATTAAAAGCAAAGAAATTGAAGCGGTAATCGAAAACCTTCCCAGGAACAAAACCCCGGGCCAGATGGATTTACTTCAGAATTTCATCAGACATACAGAGAAGAAATAATACCCATTCTCCTTAAAGTTTTCCAAAAAATAGAAGAGGAGGCAATACTCCCAAACTCATTCTATGAAGCCAACATCACCCTAATATCAAAACCAGGCAAAGACCCCACCAAGAAAGAATATTACAGACAAATATCTCTGATGAACGTAGATGCAAAAATACTCAACAAAATACTACCAAACTAAATTCAAAAATACATCAAAAAGATCATACACCATGACCAAGTGGGATTCATCCCAGAGATGCAAGGATGGTACAACATTCGATAACCAACCAACATCATCCACCACATAAATAAAAAGGACCAACACCACATGACCATCTCCATAGATTCTGAAAAAGCATTCGACAAAATTCAACATTCATTCATGACAAGAAGTCTCAACAAAATGGGTATGGAGGGCAAATACCTCAACATAATAAAGGCAATATATGATAAGCCCACAGCCAACATCATACATAATAGTGAGAAGCTGAAAGCTTTTCCTCTGAGAGCGGGAATAAGACAGGGATCCCCATTCTCCCCACTGTTATTCAACATAATACTGGAGGTCCTAGGCACGGGAATTAGACAAAACAAAGAAATACAAGGAACCGAAACTGGTAAAGAAGAGGTTAAACTGTCACTATTGGCAGATGACATGATACTGTACAAAAAAAACTCTAATATGCCCACACCAATATGCAGGTTTGATGCAATCACTACCAAATTACCAACAACATTATTCAACGAACTGGAACAAATAGTTCAAAAATTCATATGGAAACACCAAAGACCCCGAATAGCCAAAGCAATCCTGAGAAGGTAGAATAAAGTGGGGGGGGGGGATCTCACTACCCAACTTCAAGCTCTACTACAAAGCCACAGTATTCAAAAACTGGACAACTACATGTAAGGGAATGAAACCAGATTATTGTCTAACCCCATAAACAAAGGAAATCTCAGAATGGATCAAAGATCTGATTGTAAGTCATGAAACCATAAAACTCTTTAAAGAAAACATGGGCAAAACTTTCTTGGACATAAACATGAGCAACTTCTTCATGCATGTATCTCCCAGGGCAAGGGAAACAAAGGCAAAAATGAACAAGTGGGACTATATCAAGCTGAAAAGCCTCTGTACATCAAAGGACGCCATCATTAGAACAGAAAGGTATCCTGCAGTATGGGAGAATATATTAACAAATGACAGATCCGATAAAGGGTTGACATCCAAAATATATAAAGAGCTCACGCACCTCAACAAATAAAAAGTGAATTATCCAATTAAAAAATTAGTAGAGGAGCTGAACAGACAGTTCTCCAAAGAAGAAATTCAGTTGGCGAACAGACATACGAAAAGATGTTCCACATCGCTTGTCATCAGAGAAATGCAAATTAAAAGCACAACGAGATATCACCTCACCCAGTAAGGATCGCCACCATCCAAAAGACAAACAACAAATGTTAGCGAGGTTGGAGAGAGAGGGGAAGCCTCCTACACTGCTAGTGGGAATGTAAATTAGTTCAGCCATTGTGGAATGGAGTATGGATGTTCTTCATAAAGCTCAAAATAGACATACCATTTGACCCAGGAATTCCACTTCTAGGAATTTACCCTAAGAATGCAGCAGCCCAGTTTGAAAAAGACACATCCACCCCTATCTTCATCACAGCACTATTTACAATAGCCAAGAAATGAAAGCAACCTAAACGTCCATCAGAAGATGAATGGATAAAGAAGAGGTGGTACATATACACAGTGGAGTATTCTTCAGCCATAAGAACAAAACAAATCCTACCATTTGCAACAATATGGATGGATCTAGAGGGTATTATGCTCAGTGAAATAAGCCAGGCGGAGAAAGACAAGTCCAAAATGATTTCACTCATATGTGGAGAATAAGAACAAAGAAAAACTGAAGGAACAAAACAGCAGCACAATCACAGAACCCAAGAATGGACTCACAGTTACCAAAGGGAAAGTAACTGGGAAGGATGGATGAAAAGGGAGGGATAAGGGCAGGGGAAAAATAAAGAGGGCATTACGATTAGCATGTATAATGTGGCGTGGGGGCCCGGGGAGGGCTGTGCAGTGCAGGGAAGACAAGTGGTGATTCTACAACATCTTACTATGCTGATAGACAGTGACTGGAAAGGGTTTTGTGGGGGGGACTTGGTGAAGGAGGGAGCCTAGTAAACATAATGTTCTTCATGTCATTGTGGATGAATGATAACAAAATAAATAGAAAAAAGTAAGAACTCTGACTGTCCTCAACATTTACCTGTTTTCGTTTCTCAGCCTCCAAAAATTTGGCTTTTGCAGCTTCTTCCTTCTTTATCCTCTTAGCCTGTGCATATAAAATAGGTCTCAAAGTCATGCAACAGCACCACCACAAACTGAATATAATCCTAGACCTGAAAATGGGGCTCCATGCCTCGCAAGGTACAAAACAGTATGTAACATGTATGTAGACAATTACAGATTTCCCCTCAGTTTGTTACGTTTAACGTACTAATTTCACTTCTAAGGTATAGATTACACTTAAGATATATAAAAAAATTCTTAAATCGTAACAGTATGTCAGGCTTTCTTCTTCAAACTCTGTAAAAATTCTGAAATAATTTGAGTGTTATTTTACCTTAAAACTTAATCACAGAAAAGTGATGTTATGTCATTTGTTGCTTGTTCTCTGATTTTTTAAAGGAAAACATCATCAGTGTAGAAAGTTTAGAAAAACGGGATAGATTTTAACAATAAAGGTTAAAGGACAAATCAGGAACATTTAAAAATGCACGTGTCTTCTTTATTTGAAGTTTCTTTTATAATACTTAAAATTTGAGATAAGTCCATTACTTAAATAACTTAAATGAAACATTAAAGCCGATTTAACCTAGTGTGGTTAAATTCAAGGTATTTTTCCCTAATAGAAACATAACCTTTAATGAAGCACATCCTGAATATCAAGCTCATGCTATCAAATTTGAGCTTTATGATCTTCAAGTCATTAACTAGTAGCTTCATAATTATCCAGTAGTAATTGCCAATGTAATTTAATATTTTCAATTTGTAGGGTTTTAAAATTAATTTGAAATGGGTAAGGGAATATGTGTACATGTTTTTAGAAGGAAAAAACCTGTAACTGTGAAAACCTCAGCTAACCGCCTTGATCAGGGAATAAGCCAATTTTTACGGCAACAGTTTCCCGAACAGCTAAGGGTTTGGGATATAATAATTTTCAACATTAAAAAGCTTGTTTTGGACAAAAGTACTTTGGATAATTTTGAGACATGTAGATGTACAGCTTAGACACAGTACACTTAACATAATTTGGCTTTTTCTTGAGGACTTGGGCAGTTATTCTTGACATCAGTTACCCTACTACACAGTTTGATAACAGAAATGCCTTTGGGCCATTAAGGTGTTGAAAATTCCTTCCTAATTTACTACCAGATTACAGACTGTTGCTAGGCTTTGGAGTTTCTGTTTATCCTATTTTCCCTTGCTGTCTTTTAGCTTTTCCTTTTGCTGTTGCCAGCATGTCCTTGAGCCCTATTCTGTCAGCCCAGTTCTGTCCGAACTCAGAAAACAAACCTGGTTAAAATATTTCCACATTAAACACTTACTTTTACTTTTGTCATGTTTTATTTCTAAATGAAAAGCAGGTATCTAACTACAAGACTTAATGATGTTTTGAAAAGTAAAGACCATGAGTTTTAGCGTATGATCTTTATGACTATATTGGCCATTGAGAGGTTTCCCCTTTCTTTTTTTTCCTTTACTTATTTCCTGGATTTTTACTATTAGGATTAGATAAACTTGCTAAGTAAGGTTCAGAGAGGTCCTTACTCTACGCATTATGTCTAAAGATAATTTGTGATGGACATGTAAGTTTGTAAGAGTGAGAGAACAGACTGATAAAATTTTCATTTTTCAGACTTTAAAATACATGACTATATTACTTTAATCATATCAAATTTAAGAATTCTACCTCTAGAATTTGCTGGGCTCGAAGTTCTTTTTCCATTCTGATTTGTTGTATTCTCTTAATTCTTTCCTATAGGAAAAATTATGACATTTTTAGATAATAAACTAAATATCTAGGTGGAAGGTATTTAAGTGGAATCAAATAATGAAAGATGTAAGTACAGATTTACCAAAGGTTGCCCATGCTCGATATAAATTTTAATTATTTACTTTAACATTATATACATGCCACCTGTCTTAAATTGCTATGACTTTATAAAATGTCTCAAAACAATTTTAAAATACAAATGCTAAATAAGTATATAGAAACAACATAAACCAAGCTGGTTAAACTCAAGACTTTACAATTATTTGCAAGTATAAGTAATTCTCATTCGGAAATAAATATTGGACAGACAAGTAGGATAAAACAGTCTATCAGGAAATCAGGACACCTAAGGATAGTCCTGAGTTACTGTCACTCATTGCATGAACTTGAACAAATAGAACTACTCTTGCATAAAATAGGGGAGGCACTTGCTCTTTTTCTCACTGTCACAAATAAATTAAAAATGCTTAAAGAAGTGCACAGAACATCGTGATTGTACGAAGTACCAACAACTGCTGTAACATGATAAATGACATTACTTTCAATAACTACAGTAAGCCAAATACAGAAATAATTTGTAATAACTTATAAGTGGTGCTCAAGTTAGTTAAATGTAATGTACTAGTTATTGTTTGAATTCAGCAATCTAAATTTTGATGTTACATTTTCATTTTAAAAAACCATTGCATATGCTATAAGCACATCGTTAACAATTTTACATTCGTAAATCCCTTTGAAAGTCACAAATTGGCACTGACGAGGATACAGTTTAAAAAAATACACCTAAATTGCCCTACTTGTAAATTGCAGCTGTCCTAGGATTTTCAGAACCAACACATTTTATACTACTGTATATTACCATACCCACCCCCATTTCGAGATGCTAGTTGTACCTTTTGAAACTATACTTTAATACATTTAAATTTCTTTCTTTGCAGTGATGTTATTAATTCCCTGCAGGGATCCAGCGCAGGATAATGAGATTTCTGGAATTTCTGTTGTGATTCTAGAAGACTGATCACATTCTATGATTGTGCTGATTGCGATCCTAGATTTTGAATATCATAAGCTCACCAAAAATAAACATACAAGTGTATCTTTTATTTCCAAGTCTTACAGAAGGTTGCACTTGATCCACATTTGAAATATTTATTTAGATTAGAACTTTAGACAAAAGTATACTCTGAATTTAATCTTTAATCAAGTCAACAAAAGTCATTCATTATTCTCTTAAGCACAGAAATAGGTATAGAACCTTGGACTGAACTCACCCAGTGTAGAGCTTTGTTTTAGTCTGAGTGATTTATATAGATGTACATTGGCAGTACTTTCATTTGGAATATCAGAAATAAACATTATTTATAAATTATTACGATATGTGTTCACCTTGTAATACTGAGTATCCATCCAATGAACTGGGCATTTTATATAAAGTAGCTAATTGATCATTTAAAAAAATAACAATACAGGAGTTGAAATTATCTTCTTTTCACCTAAGAGAAAATTGAAGCTCGTAGAAAATAAATATTTTGCCTATAGTCACACAGTGAGTGCAGAGCCCTGGTCAGTTCCCACTGCCTCTGCTCCTGCTTCATAACAATGCCCCCTGACACTTCCGGAAAACTGCCTTGAGGACTGTCGGCTGGTATTTTTGGCCCACTAGGTGGAAAAAATAATCTCGAGGATGAGAAACACATGCTATTATTTTAATTATTTTATTCTAGATCTACTGCAAACTTTAAAATAGACTCTGCACGACTTTAATTTACTTTGCTGGCAATTAGGAATAAGTCAGATGGTAATCTAAGACTAGTCTCAGAGAAGCATCTTGATCAATGTCTAATAGCAGGTCACTTGTATTACTGCTCCTGGAACGTTGGAAAATCAATTTTTTTTTTTTTTGATGAGTAGCACACTATGTAGGCTTAGGTCACACAAAGCCTAATTTGAAATGCTAATGGCATACAACTGGTCTCAAGCCATTAGGAAATTGGATAAACTATTAAAAACTGTAACAGAAACAACAGTATTTCAGCTTCAAAGGAACTTATTTTCACATATACTCTAGTAGGCAGTAAATATTTACAGTATTTTAATAAATATATTCATCACACTATATATTTTAAAGTCAACCTTACAGTGCCTTTAGCAGTTACAATTAACAAACTAAGAAAACAATTCAAGTTTACATTAAATTACAGTTAGGGAGTAGACCAAACATTTTGATGTTTTATGTCTATCTTTTAGAAAGCAAGCATTTGCTTTGTGCCAGTCACTGTGGTAGGCACTTTACATTCATTCAATTTTCACATAATACAATTGTTTTTCTTTTGCAGTGGAGGAAATCAAGGCTGAGAGGTTAACTAATTCATCTATGGTCATAAATTATTAAGTAGGAGAGCCGATATTTAACTCTACAAATTACCTACATGCATGACTACAAATTCTAAATTCTCTATCTCAATTCTACATCAACTCTAATCATACTGCTTTAGTCAATACTGAAAGTATTTAAGTAAATGTATTCATTCCATTATTAGAGATAACCACATCAAAAACAAACCAAGCCATTATTTAGCAGCTTGTCTATATAACAACTGACTCAGAAATAACTACTTGCAGTTTAAAATTTTTTAAAGAATAGTACTTCCCCCCATTTCCTTTTTGCTTTAATAGTTCGATGAGTATGTGGAGATAGGAGAGCAGTTTACACATTCCCATCTTAAAGGAAGTTCAGTATATTGCCATGTAGGCTTTATGTGTAAGAGTTAAAAAATTATTTCACCTACCTTATACTTAATTTTAAAAACTACACAGAGGAGAGCACTGGATAAAACACTGGATATGCGAAAATAATGCTTTCTCATTTTCAGGGATAATTTTTAAACATTCAGAAGCAATGGGACCAAATCTTCAAAGTTGTTCAAGATGTTAATTTATATTCAGGCTATCAGGATACTAAAAGTACTTACATAATTGTATTGTTTGGTATCATTTCTTTAGAGACTTGGTTTAAAATTGAGGTGAATTTTAAATAAAGGAAGATGATAACTCTCTAAATAAGATATATAACAAGTATGAAAGTTATTTCAGAAATCAAAATAAGAATAATGTACATATATACATAAGTAAATTGACTCCCAAAGTACCACCTATGTTATAAAACCGGTTGAGTGCATGAACATACCTGTTGTTTCATAATCTTTATCTGCTCTTTTTGCTGTCGCTTCTCCTCAGCAGCCATTATTGCTATGATGAAAAGCCAAAACACAGGTATCGTCAGAAAAGGAACAAAGAAGAGAAGCCTCCTGTGAACTCCCAGTACTCACTCTTCAAGTTTATGTTTTCGTTTAACTCACTCACCTTGTTGTTTTTTAGCTTCTTTGGCAATGTGAGCCTGTTCCTGCTTTTGGAGTTTTCTCAAAAGCTTTATTTGTGCTGCTTGTTGGGCTTTTTCTGAAAAACACAAAATTTCAAGGAATACTTTTAACAACTTTACCTGTTAACCTAAAAACAATTATCTATGTGAATGGCATCATGTAAAGGACATACTTTTTAAGAAAATTTTTTAGATACCAGGTAGAAAAATGGTGTGGCAGAAAATACCACGCTTACTTCCTTTAGAAATTGCCCAACTTTTTCATCACATACAGCCCCATACACAGAAGCACACAAAAATGATGCTTCTCTTAATCCTCATCACAGAAGCTAATTTAAGTACTTTTTTTTTCACATTTCACATAATCCCTGTTTAGGAGGAAACTAGCTGCTAATATGGAAAAAGAATGATTTAGCTTTAGTCTTAAAAATAACAATAAAGCAAAAGAACTCAAAATAGAATACAAAGCCCCCCCTCCAAACATGGTATTTCACTCAGCTATAAAAATGGTAGTTTCTGAATCCAGTGATAATTGCATTTATGAAACAGAGGGACTAAATCTAAATAAAAACAATACAGAATATCAACAAGGTTTAAGGACAATCTAGTTCTCATTATTTTCAAGGACAAATGTATGAAACTGGGAGAGATCTACATACTTAGTGGCCCCAATTCCTCATTCCTCCCTTTATCCATGTTACTTGCAAACGGGACTTTGTAGTTCCTTTCATCAAGAAGTGAAATCTACTTTCTTGTCCCTTGATACTAACTTCAGACACGTGGTCTTTGGACACCAGGATGTTAGCAGTTGTAACTGCAAGTGCATGTTTCAGAGTGTGCTCTGAACTTGTACAAGTGTAGTTTCACTCTTCTGTCTTGACCTTTATCATCAGGACATGTTAAGGCTACGCTGCCAGAGGCTGGAACACAGGGAGTCAGCTGACTCCACACACGTGAACAAAGCCAGGTAAGATCAGTAGAGCTGCCTACCTTACCTGCGGTGGACTCTATCAGCCTGACCGATTACCACGTGGCATTGTTCACCACTGAGTTTTGCGGGTGCTTGTTTCCCAGCATTACTGTGGCAATAGGTGACTGATACAGAAAGCTTGTAATGTCATGCTTTCTTCTGCTGGCAAACTTGGTCAGAATACTTCTAACTATAAAAGTGGTCTATCATAACATCATTTACAAAATCACTCTAGAATACTTAACATTAGATATTGCTTTAAATTTTGTAGCAGATGAAGAGTTTTAAGAAACCTATATATTATATTCTCACTAGTAATGAATATGCTCGAATAGAACCCAAATCACTTGAACTCTACTAATAATCATTTATTGACCTGCCATATTAAATGTACATGATCTTGTTTAATCTTCATAACAACCTTACAGGATATGCAACATTACACACAGGTTACAAATGAAATAACTAAGGCTCATAGAGGTTAAATTGCAGAGCCAAGATATAAACCCATGTCTTTCTGACTCCAGGTCTATATATGCTACTAGTCCTATGAACCTTTAAGAAAATTTAAATGCCTGGAGATTTTAAAAAGGACTGAACCATAGTGTTCTGCGACAGCTGAGAAACTCTGTAATGTATATGGTATGTATTTCTGTGTGAATTTATCAGCAATTTCAAACTCTACACAAGTGCACAGTTAACTTTTATTTTTAAACCCTTGGGACAGAAAAACACTAAAAAGTTCAACTCGCTATCTTTTCACTTGAGCAAGGAAGACATAATTTTGGTAAGTCATTAAAAATTCATATAGCTTAAAATTTTTTATTATGAGCAGTTAGAGAAGATGGGAAAAATAGGTTAAAGAATCAGGCACACTACGGAGGAAGTACGAGAAGTTAAGAGGCACAGAAACTTCACCCAGGCTCTGAGGAATGAGCTACTACCAGCATCTCATTTATTTGGTTTATGACTGTTGAATATATTATCTGTGATGACTAACTTTTGAAATGGTAACTTGACAAGTATCTTTTATGCTTTAGGAAATTACTTTCTTAGATATCAAAAAGAAAAGTTTACTTTTCAAATAAAGTGTTTAAACTTGTCTAAACCAGAATGTATCTAACAATTGGCAGCACTTTCCTTCTGCAGTGGCCTATCTTAAAACAATGAATCATTGTACAGCAATGGCATTTCAGATTCTATGATCAATAAAATTGACTGGTATATTAGTAGATATATTAGAGCATTTGAGATATTAACAGTATTGGCCAATTAACAAGCTAATTTGTTTATATAGTTTGAAAGTCTCTTTTATATGCAAACTGTCAGATTCTTATCTCTATTCTGAGAAGATAGAGGGCTCTCATTTCACATTCAAAATCCACATTTTATTTTATTGTTCTAAACCTTCCTTCAAATTAAGTCGCTTTACAAGCCTAGATGAGTCCAACTAGGATAACAAAATATGACAGAAACTTCTAGAATCTCCTCTGACAACACCCCAAAGCGTTAATGTAGAAGTCTTTCAGAATAAAAGGGGTCACAAGGTGACTCATTTCTACTTTCTTTCCTTCCCAAGAAAGAACATGCATATTATACCAAATATACTTGTATATATTAATAACATTTACTTACATTAACTATTTGATATTTATATACATGTTGAGAAAAAACATGTACATAGGTCAAAGGTAACATAACTTACAAAATGCAATATAATAGAAGGGAGAGCTACGTCATAGAATACAGACCAATTTGAAATCTAAAACGGGAGAAAACACTGGGCAAAAGTTGAGTGATTACCTTCTATTTTCTTAAAATAAAATTAGTTAATTTTGCAAATCTGAAGTTGCCATTTTGAATACCATGTATGAATGGTACTTGTGATAGACATGCAAAACAGGCGTGAAAATCCCTTGCTTTGGTTATCAGTTAATTTCAAGCTTTCCTATTTTATGTAAAAAATGAACACTTCCCACTATTATACATTCTTCAGAAAAGTCAGTGGTTTATTGACAATACTAATTTTAAAAATTCATCATGTATGTATATATCTTCATATATTAACATTTTTTAAACCTCCTCTACTAACTATTTAGGAGAGATTAAGGTCTTAATAGTACCCCAATGAAATAACATATAAAGTACTAAATTAACGTACTAAAGGAGACAAAGACTTACAGGACATTAAGTTACAGGCCAGGCAGTTAACTTATATGCCACTGGTGGAAGTATGAATTGGAACAACCTCTTTGGAGACAATATTTGCCTGCTTTCTACCAAAATTGAAAATGCACATACCCTTGGAGTAGAGATTCTATCTCTAAAATTTTATACTGTGGATAGCCATACCCGTCAAAGAATGAAGATATGTGTAATGTTTTTATTGCAGCATTGTTTGCGATAGCAAAGATCAGGAAAAAAGCTGCAACACTCATCGAAGGAGACTGAGTAAGTGAAGTATGGTAGAGCCATACTTTGCCTCACCTACTATTCAGCCACTGGAAGTGTAAGGTTGATTTTTAAGTGCTGTATAGAAAGATGCTCAAGAAAAATTAAGTGCAAAAAAACAAAGCTGAATGGTATATACACCAGTAAGTTCATTTATTTTAGAAATCAAAAAGAACATATACATATATGAACATCACATATGTACGTGTACACATAAGTATGTGCTTCAATGTGTGTCTGTGAGTGTATGTACACACTTCTAGGTAGACTACCAAAAACCTATTAATTATGATCCAACTTGTGAGTGTCTTTCATTTTAAAGTCAGTGAGAGTCAATGTCTTATTTGAAAGCATTATGCTCTATGAGCTTTCATCATGCATACTTGTTTTATAATGAAAACAACAGAGCTACAGAGAAGTCAGTATTATACTGGTGTATACAATAAATAGAAGTCAGTCAAGCTTTCCCTTCCGAAAAAAAAAACTATGAGAAGTAGTAAAATCCTGTCAGTCTTTTAAGTCAGTTTTTATTATTAAACCCTTATGGATATTATGTTTATGATACAAGCATGTATTGATATACATTTATATATATATGCTTATGAATATAAGACATGAACACATTGATAGATATCGAGACAGCCTCAAGAGGCTTCACACTTGTAACTAGTTAATTCAAACTTCATAGCAGAACTATTTTATTTTAGTCAGCATTCTCTGTGTGAGACACAGCATGGGAACTTCATGTTGATAATTCATGATAATTTTGAATCATGAACACATTTGAGGTTACTTTGAGCACGTTGTACTTGATGAATGATACTTTCTGGTGATCTTAAGATACTTTTTGACCTAAGTTTATTAGTTGGGCATTTTGAAAATAAATGTTATATATCCAGGCTACAGAAGAACCCAAACTAAGACTTGCCACTAATTGGAGTTCTTTGACTGAAAATTTACTCCACAGATCCACATATTTTGGAGTTACTCCCTTGTACCACCGCAAGGAATTGGGAGCTGTTCAAATGAGTTTCCAGCCTGAAAAGTTCATCACCTACCTTTGTAATTCTAAACACACAGGGCATGATGTGTTTACGAGTATGATTCTTGAAAGGCGCTTATTAAATCAAAGAACTCCAGTTACCAGTGGGACTCCTTATTTTCTCATTTTATTTGAACACAATCACCTACCTTTTAGAAACTGAGAGTAGTTATCAATCATTCCTATGTCAAATACATGTAGAAATACTTAACACATTTTAGTACAGTTCTTACAGTGACGGATACACGTTCCCTACCTTGAGCTTGCAGTTGTCTTAGCAATTTGCCATCTGTGTTATCTACACATTCAGCACCGCCAACATCAGGAGGCCGACCGCTCCGCTGTCTCACGCTGGTATCCTCTCCTGGTCGCTCTCCCTCTGGATCCGGTGGTCGTCCCCCATGAGCTTCCATTGCCCTCACACGGGGAATGGCATCCTCTTCTTTCAAAGGACACCACTGCATTCCCTGTTAAGTAACATTTTATAGAAATAAAATATTATCAACAAAATAAACACAAGTGATCAATATGTCAGAAAATTCTAGGGAAACCTACACATATTAATTTTTATAAAGCTGTTGTAACCTTTAAAAATTTTAGTTTCTAATTCAAGTTACATTTAGAATTGTTCATGGCTTTTGGTATATATTTCGTATTCTTACTTTAATTATTTCAACTTTAAATACACTGACAGATATATACCTGGACCTATAAACATATATAGACATACATCTTAATCACCATTTCTGAACCATAATGACTGTAAAGTTGGCGGGTATTTGAAAAGATTAGTTGAGTGATGACACCTCTACGGATTGCTCTCAGGAGCATCAGTTCAACCAAACATGAAGCTATCCAAATAACAAACAAAAGACTCTCTTTATAGAAAAAACACAGCTAATAAATCAAGAAGGAATGTAAGAGTCAGACTATTACCATTTTGCAATATCTCATGGATTAATGGATCTAAGCTTTACATTTGAATGGTTGCCAATCACCAAAAAAGGGAGACAACTGGACCGACAGAAGGAGGTTCACTTCATCACCTATAAACTAATCCTCCCCCTCCCAAAAAACAAAACCTGGAAATGATTAAGCCTCCAGATTAAATCACTAAAACTTAACGGGGAAAATTTACTTGCCGTATATATTAAACTACACGGCAAAATCCAGTCTGAAGGAAATCCCACAAATTACCCAGTTTATTCAACAAACAAATTTCAAGAAGTGAAAACACTGTGGGAAGACTAAAGGGGCCTTAAAGCATGTATCAAACATGCCCAATGTTTGGATCTTACCTAGATTTTGATTCAAATAGACAAACTGTCCGGAAATTCTGACAGTTAAGAATTTAAACAATGAAAATTTTGAACAATGTCTGATATTTGATGATATCAAGAAGTTATCATTTTAAATTATGATAATGCTATTCTCATACTTTTGTAGAAAACAAGAATTCTTATCTTTTAGACACACTTGCAGATGAAGTACAATGTCTAAGATTTGCTTCATCAGATTATGGAAGAGGAGGAGTAGATGGGAATATATGTAAAACAATATTGTTCATATGATAATTTCTAAAGCTGATGATAGGTACATGATGTACATTCTTTTGTCTACTTTTGTGATATTTCAGATTTCCCACTTTAAGTCTCCTCATGGGAACATATACACCAGCATAACGCTAGTGTATTACAGGAAGAAGCCTGCTTAGTGCATAGGTAATAATCAAGAGCTGGCTGTCCTCCGTAAGGCATCAAAACAAATACACTGTTACATGACCTTATTTGGAGTCCAAAGTAGCATGTCCACACATAGGAAAAGCATCCTTTCAAAATAACCTTTCCAAAACAATTTTAAATTACCTTATACTCCTTTCTTGACAGAGAATTCCTTTGCTGTGAACGTTAAGAAAATTTTTAAATGTTTCTTATTCCTTCAAAGAATCTCAAAGCAGGATTCAGCCTGAACCACTCTGGGCACTTCTGCAGCCAGAGCCAGCAGTCCTGACCGCCCTTTATGCTGTGGTGCCAGGCTCAGAATCATGGCATATGATGACCTCATAGAGTGGGTGCCATGGACACAAGCACTGCTCTTTCCCCATCATGGAGGACAGTTAGACCCCACAGTCCAAGCACCGTGCTTTGTCCGAGGCATTTTGAATGCACTCTTTACTTTAATCTTCGTAATCATTTTACCTAGGAAGGTGGGTTTTACTGTCCCTGTATTACCATTGAGGGAATCACACACCAAGTGAGGTTAAATCGTTTCCTGAGGTGCCCTGGCAATAAGGAACAGAAATGTGTGATTTGAACCCAGGACTGTCTCTCTCTAAAACCTGGGGTATTAGCCACTACATGTACTTCACTGATATTACAAAGACATTTTTATACTTGCTACTCATCACAATATTCAGGCATGAAAGCACAGTCAAGATGATGCTATGGCAGGGTTACAGAAAAAAACCAATGCATATACTCAGTGTCTACATGTCAAAAAAATATCTAAACTAAATCTGTTCAGTAATTCCTATTTTAAATAATAATTCTGACGAGAGAATTTTTGCTGAGATTTCAAATGAAGTCAGTGGGATCAGCACTTGTACTAACTGCATTTTTACACCATGAAACACTAAGAAGGAAGCCAGCAGAACAGCTTTATGTTCACCAGCATGGGGAGATTTTGACTGAATTTCAAGGGTTCCATCAATTAATCTTTTTTTTATCCAGTAATAATTTTTACACAGTTATATTTTATTCAGATAGGAAAATATACCTGTGTCCAAAAAGGTACAGATTATGTTGATGTCCAAAATTCACCTGACAAATGACATCATTTATATTTTGCTTTTGGCATTTATAAATAAATACTTTCTAAGGTGTTTCATGTATTGGGCTATCTTCTAACTCCAGGATTTCATAAAATGAGAAATGGATTGTTAGGAAAATCTCAACCTAGTATTAAAACTTTAATTCACTCAACAGTCAAAACAATTGTGGGTGACGAAAAAAAGTAGTATTTTTTCTCAGTAAGCTTTTCCTTAGAAAAAGCAAATTAAATTTATATCATTTGATTCCTATGCTTTTTCATCATTCAGAAATTATGCATAAAAAGTTTATTCTTTTTTTCTTTATTTCTAAGACTAAGATAGTAAATGGTTCTTGAAAATAATCTTTAAGATCTAAAAGAAACAGGATAAAGAGAAAAAAGATGACTAAGAAGATAGAGATGGTGACAGATCAAGCCTTTTATACCGTTATAATTCTCCTTTCTACAGTTACTAATTTAAATCTTTCAGTAACACATTCATTTCTATAAATACTACGGTGAGAGAGAAGAAAAAAAAGGTTTATGGAAACATACAAAAGCATAACGCTAGTGTATTACAGGAAGAAGCCTGCTTAATGCATAGGTAATAAAGAAGAGCTGGTTGTCCTCCGTAAGGCAATCAAAACAAATACACTGTTACATGACCTTATTTGGAGTCCAAAGTAGTATTTCCAGACATAGGAAAAGCATCCTTTCAAAGTAACCTTTCTAAAACAATTTTAAATTACCTTATACTTCTTTTTTGACAGAGAATTCCTTTGCTGTGAACGTTAAGAAAATTTTTAAATGTTTCTTATTCCTTCAAAGAATCTCAAAGCAGGATTCACCTGAACCACTCTGGGCACTTCTGCAGCCAGAGCCAGCAGTCCTGACTGCCCTTTATGCTGTGGTGCCAGGCTCAGAATCATGGCACATGATGACCTCACACAGTGGGTGCCATGGACACAAGCACTGCTCTTCCCCCATCATGGAGGACAGTTAGACCCCACAGTCCAAGCACCGTGCTTTGTCCGAGGCATTTTGAATGCACTCTTTACTTTAATCTTCATAATCATTTTACCTAGGAAGGTGGGTTTTACTGTCCCTGTATTACCATTGAGGGAATCACACACCAAGTGAGGTTAAATCGTTTCCTGAGGTGCCCTGGCAATAAGGAACAGAAATGTGTGATTTGAACCCAGGACTGTCTCTCTCTAAAACCTGGGGTATTAGCCACTACATGTACTTCACTGATATTACAAAGACATTTTTATACTTGCTACTCATCACAATATTCAGGCATGAAAGCACAGTCAAGATGATGCTATGGCAGGGTTACAGAAAAAAACCAATGCATATACTCAGTGTCTACATGTCAAAAAAATATCTAAACTAAATCTGTTCAGTAATTCCTATTTTAAATAATAATTCTGACGAGAGAATTTTTGCTGAGATTTCAAATGAAGTCAGTGGGATCAGCACTTGTACTAACTGCATTTTTACACCATGAAACACTAAGAAGGAAGCCAGCAGAACAGCTTTATGTTCACCAGCATGGGGAGATTTTGACTGAATTTCAAGGGTTCCATCAATTAATCTTTTTTTTATCCAGTAATAATTTTTACACAGTTATATTTTATTCAGATAGGAAAATATACCTGTGTCCAAAAAGGTACAGATTATGTTGATGTCCAAAATTCACCTGACAAATGACATCATTTATATTTTGCTTTTGGCATTTATAAATAAATACTTTCTAAGGTGTTTCATGTATTGGGCTATCTTCTAACTCCAGGATTTCATAAAATGAGAAATGGATTGTTAGGAAAATCTCAACCTAGTATTAAAACTTTAATTCACTCAACAGTCAAAACAATTGTGGGTGACGAAAAAAAGTAGTATTTTTTCTCAGTAAGCTTTTCCTTAGAAAAAGCAAATTAAATTTATATCATTTGATTCCTATGCTTTTTCATCATTCAGAAATTATGCATAAAAAGTTTATTCTTTTTTTCTTTATTTCTAAGACTAAGATAGTAAATGGTTCTTGAAAATAATCTTTAAGATCTAAAAGAAACAGGATAAAGAGAAAAAAGATGACTAAGAAGATAGAGATGGTGACAGATCAAGCCTTTTATACCGTTATAATTCTCCTTTCTACAGTTACTAATTTAAATCTTTCAGTAACACATTCATTTCTATAAATACTACGGTGAGAGAGAAGAAAAAAAAGGTTTATGGAAACATACAAAAGCATAACGCTAGTGTATTACAGGAAGAAGCCTGCTTAATGCATAGGTAATAAAGAAGAGCTGGTTGTCCTCCGTAAGGCAATCAAAACAAATACACTGTTACATGACCTTATTTGGAGTCCAAAGTAGTATTTCCAGACATAGGAAAAGCATCCTTTCAAAGTAACCTTTCTAAAACAATTTTAAATTACCTTATACTTCTTTTTTGACAGAGAATTCCTTTGCTGTGAACGTTAAGAAAATTTTTAAATGTTTCTTATTCCTTCAAAGAATCTCAAAGCAGGATTCACCTGAACCACTCTGGGCACTTCTGCAGCCAGAGCCAGCAGTCCTGACTGCCCTTTATGCTGTGGTGCCAGGCTCAGAATCATGGCACATGATGACCTCACACAGTGGGTGCCATGGACACAAGCACTGCTCTTCCCCCATCATGGAGGACAGTTAGACCCCACAGTCCAAGCACCGTGCTTTGTCCGAGGCATTTTGAATGCACTCTTTACTTTAATCTTCATAATCATTTTACCTAGGAAGGTGGGTTTTACTGTCCCTGTATTACCATTGAGGGAATCACACACCAAGTGAGGTTAAATCGTTTCCTGAGGTGCCCTGGCAATAAGGAACAGAAATGTGTGATTTGAACCCAGGACTGTCTCTCTCTAAAACCTGGGGTATTAGCCACTACATGTACTTCACTGATATTACAAAGACATTTTTATACTTGCTACTCATCACAATATTCAGGCATGAAAGCACAGTCAAGATGATGCTATGGCAGGGTTACAGAAAAAAACCAATGCATATACTCAGTGTCTACATGTCAAAAAAATATCTAAACTAAATCTGTTCAGTAATTCCTATTTTAAATAATAATTCTGACGAGAGAATTTTTGCTGAGATTTCAAATGAAGTCAGTGGGATCAGCACTTGTACTAACTGCATTTTTACACCATGAAACACTAAGAAGGAAGCCAGCAGAACAGCTTTATGTTCACCAGCATGGGGAGCTTTTGACTGAATTTCAAGGGTTCCATCAATTAATCATTTTTTTTATCCAGTTACAATTTTTACACAGTTATATTTTATTCAGCTAGGAAAATATACCTGTGTCCAAAAAGGTACAGATTATGTTGATGTCCAAAATTCACCTGACAAATGACATCATTTACATTTTTGCTTTTGGCATTTATAAATAAATACTATCTAAGGGCGATTCATGTAACCGGCTATCTTCTGACTCCGGGATTTCATAAAATGAGAACTGGATTGTTAGGAAAATCTCAAGCTTGTATTAAAACTTTAATTCACTCAACACTCAAAACAACTGTGGGTGATGAAAAAAAGAAGTATTTTTTGTCAATAAACTTTTCCTTAGAAAAGGCAAATACAATTTATATCATTTGATTCCTATGCTTTTACATCATTCAGAAATTATGCATAAAATGGAGTTTATTCTTTCCTTAATTTCTAAGACTAAGATAGTAAATGGTTCCTGAAAATAATCTTTAAGATCTAAAAGAAACAGGATAAAGTGAAAAAAGATGACTAAGAAGATAGAGATGGTGACAGATCAAGCCTTTTATACCATTATAATTCTCCTTTCTACAGTTACTAATTTAAATCACTAGCAGTAACACATTCATTTCTATAAATACTATGGTGAGAGAGAAGAAAAGGTTTATGTTTTTTCAGACTGAATGAAATAATCATAGTAAATGAGTAAAGTTCACTCTACACTGTAACACATACCAGTATACTATTAGGCTGTGATGCGTCATCATAAAGACAGTTTCCGCTACTTAAGACACTTGAGGCACCTACTCTATACAGGCACATTCTCTACAGAGGTTAAGTGGGAGAGCGTCCTCTCCTCAAAGGACAAGCATCTCTAACTGGGACCTCAGACTCGGGTCACTGACTCAGGCGATCCCAGAACGTCACCCTGAGTAGGTGATGAGTCTGAAAAAGGATGCAGAGGTCGGGACAGAAAGTTGTCTCAAATGTCCACTTAACAAATAAAGATGGTCTGACTTAGGGCCTGAGAACTAGAGCTAGAAAAGCAGGTAAATAATGAGGCTCTTTTCTTGGAGAGAGGACTGCCTGGATGTGAGGGAAAGAAGCCCGACTGGAGACCAGGCAGGTCTGAAGTGGCCTCTAAGTAACATGGAAAAGGCAAAGAGTAGTAAAGTTTTCTTCCAGAACCAAGTTAACATAGAAGATGGAGAAATACTTGAGGAAAATGGCAAATAAATTTATTACTTTCAAGTATTTCAAGATTAGAAAAATTACCTCAAATGAATTGATTTTAGAATGTTTCCATTATTCAGAATTTTTTTAAGATTATGAAATTTTATTTAAATGTGAGTTTCTATTTCAATATTCCCATTACTCTTCATAAATGATACTCCAAAGTATAGCTAAACGTCTCATGAGCAACTGGTCTGTGTTCACTGTGCCTTGTGGACACTGAGCTGTCTAAGTAACTGGACTTCCTGTCTCACTGACAACCAGAGTCCCCTGTCCACCGGCCCGTGTTCAGGTCTTAATAGGACGTGTGATCAAGTCTCACTTGTGCCTTTATATCGTTGCTGTCTTTATGTTCCTTTTGTTGCTCCCATTTTTGTTTTGAGTTTATATACTTCAGGATGGTTTAATAGGGAGGGGAGCAGTAAATAAGTAAATGAGGGAACCCATTCCACCAAAAGTCAGCTTTCACTGAATGATTTGCCAACTTACTGAGATTTTTCTTTTTTTGAAGCATACTTGCATATAGTAAAACGCATAAATCTTAGGTACAGAGTTTGAGGGGTTTAGACAAATGTATACATGCATGTAATCCACACACTAATCAAACTGAAGAACAATGCCATCACATGAGAAAGAGCCAATATATTCCAACCTCAAGTTTGGGGATTTCAAAAAAACCTATTCTGAAGTATAATAAACTTCAGAATAATAAACACATCCACTTAAAGTGTACAATTTGATCACATTTACATATATTATTCAATTATGAATCTACAATCACAATCAAGCAAAAAGCATTTCGATTACCTCCCAATGATTCCTTCTGCCCCTTTACAGTGCAGTTTTCTCTCTACTCCTGGCCACAGGCAACTAGTAATTTGCTTTTTGACAACGTAGTTTTCTTTTCCTGTAAATTTATAAAATGGGAACCATGCAATATGTACACTATTTCATCTGACTTCTTTCTTTCAGCCTAATTAGTTTAAGATTCATTGATAATGTGTGTATCAACACTTCTTTTTCTTTTTATTAGAAAGTGGTATTTCCTTACAGAGATGTACCACTTTTCAAAATCCACTCTCCAGTTAGTGGGTATTATTTCTAGTTTCGGGCTATTGTGAATGAAGCCACTATGAACATTTGAGGCATTTCCATGTGGGTATAGTTTTCCATTTGTCTTAGGTAAGTACTAAGAAGTGGGATTGCTAGGAGATACAGTGTTTATTTTTAGGAATTTCTAAAGTGCTTGTATTGTCTCATATTCCCACTTGCAATGTTGAGAGTTCCAAATGCTTCAAACTCTTGCCAACGTTTGTTATTATTAGTCTTTAAATGTAGCCATTGAATGGGTTAGTCTACTGGTATGTATTTATGCTTTTAATTTGCATTTTGAGATAATCCCATTTATCAATCTTTAATTTATGCATTGCGCTTTGGTGCCAAGAACTCTTCCCCTTCTCCTACTCCTGAATAGTTCTGTGTTCTCTTCTGAAACTCTTACACTTCACATGTTGGCTTATGATCAATTTTGAGTTCATTTTGTTTGTTTGTTTGAGAGGGCATCTCTCATATTTCTTGATCCAATGGTGGTTAACAATAAAATTCTGTATAGGGGACTCAATGCACAATCATTAATCCACCCCAAGCCTAATTCTCAACAGTCTCCAATCTTCTGAAGCATAACGAACAAGTTCTTACATGGTGAACAACTTCTTACATAGTGAATAAGTTCTTACATGGGGAACAGGGCAAGGGCAGTGATATAACAGAAACTTTCAGTTTTGATCACGCATCATGAACTATAAACAATCAAGTCAGATTTGATTTTTATACTTGATTTATATGTGAATCCCACATTTCTCCCTTATTATTATTATCTTTTTTTTAGATAAAATGCTGGAGTGGTAGGTAGATGCAAGATAAAGGTAGAAAACAATTTAGTGCTCTAAGAGGGCAAATGTAGATGATCAGGTCTGTGCCTGTAGACTGAGTGTTAATCCAATCTAGACAAGGGTGACAAAACATCCATGTATGCAGAAGATTTCTCTCAAAACAGGGGGGGTGAAGTTCTAAGCCGCATCTCTGTTGATCCCCAATTTCTCACCTGATGGCCCCCCTGCGACTGTGCCTGTCTTAGGTTGTTCCTCCCTTGAGGAATCTTACCCGTCTCTGGCTAACCAGTCATCTTCCGGGGCCATACAGGGAAATGTAAAGTTGGTGAGAGAGAAGCAATATTGTTTGACAAGGTTAGCTTTTTACTTCTTTGCAGATTTATGCCCTGTGGCTTCTATGCCCAGCATTTGTCTTCAGGTATCTTTACCACTTGGAAGAACTATGATACTCGGTAAATTTGATATGAGGCACGAATTCTATTTAAGGGTTGTAATTAGGAAGGAAGAAGAAAAGCTACAGAAGTAGCAGACGGAAGAAAACATGGGAAGATTGATTATTTCTTTGACATATCTTCTTGTAGAGTAACGTAAGCATGTACAGGTTTTATCAAACTACTAATTAAATTGCATACACACATAACAATAATAGGAATACAGCTACATAACAAAAGCAGACCTACAATTACCAGCCATATCCCTTACTGAGATTTTTTTTGCTGTTGTTTTGTTCTTTAAGTTTTAGTATCACCAAACCTTTGCTTCAAGTATTTCCTCTCAGATCTGCAGTCCTAGGCAACTGTCAATTTCTCACATTAATATTTGGGATGCCTAGCACTTCCTGACTGATCAATGTTATATAAATGAATGAATGAACTTACATTTTTCAGAATTGGAAACTGTACCTATTCTAGGCCTTGCCTGAAATACCTGTGGTGAATGTTTTAAACCTGGATTAAGGTGTCTGGTCTGACGGTTTTAGGTCTGTTAGTCATTCAGTGAATTGATCATTTACCAAATTATTTCTGGCTAAACAATTTTCAGTAAATTTAACTATAGCTCAAATAAAACAATGTTACCTTCTTTTTTTAAAAAAACCACCTTTCTATTTGTAAGTGTACTTCCAGAATCCCTTATTTCCTGGTAATTAGTTTATAAAAAGACTTTTGGAATATCTTACCTAAAAGAGAATTAATCTTAAAGGCCTGCTTATATATATATATATATTCTTCACATTGCAGATGAGGGAATTAAGGCCTAGAAAAGTAGGCTACAGAGGGGATTCTGAAAAGACCGTGGCAGAAAAACCCTGGGATCACCTCTTCTCATGTACACACCTAGGAAACTACATGCAATATGCCCCACTCTGGAAATAACCTAAAGACAAAACAGAATTTCCATAGCTAATGACAAGAAGAGGCCACACTGAGAAGGGTAAAAGGGCAGAGCTGTGGTCAGCCCCATCTCCTGTCTTGCCCCACCCCCCATGAATGAGAGGGAGCAGGCATGGGGGGTGAGGGGATGAAGCCTACACCAGGGCCGCCCCAGGAAGATGAGCCCTCTGGCTTTGAGAATCAGTGTGGCTGAACTCTGGGACGGCCAGAGGACTCTCGGAGGCCTAGCCTCTGCTCCTGGAGGACGGGTGTGCTGATGATCCATCTGAGACCCAGCAGTTTGAAAAGCACCTAAATTATATGTGATTTATGGATTAACATTGGGATGTGTGTCAGAGGGATGGGATATGCTGGAGATGTATCCAGGGGAAGAGGGGCTGTGGGGTGCCATTTTTTCTTGCCGTCCCTCAGCCTAGCTGGCCAGACACTTACAGGAGTCTGTTCTGACACTCTCTGTGGTACTCAGCAAAGGCCGTCCTAAGAGGGAAGTATACTGCGATACAGGCCTACCTCAGAAAAGAGGAACAGTCCCATATAAACAGTCTAAACTCACAGTGAAACTACAAAAAGATGAACAAATGAGGGCCAAAGTCAGCAGAAGGAGGGACATAAGATTAGAGCACAAATACATAAAATCGAGAAAGATAAAACAGAAAGAATCAATGAAAGTGGGAGCTGTTTCTTAGAGAAAATAAACAAAATAGGTAAGTCCCTAGCCAGACTTAACAAGAAAAAAAGGACTCTACACAAGTAAGCAGAATCAGAAATGATAAAGGAAGAATCACTATGGGCACCACAAAAATACAAAGAATGATGAGAGAATACTATGAAAAATCATATGCTAACAAACTGGATAACCTAGAAAAAATGGACAACTTTCTAGAAAAATACAACCTTCCAAGACTGACTCAAGAAAAACAGAAAATCTGAACAGACCAATTACCAGCAACAAAACTGAACTGGTAATCAAAAAACTACCTAAAGAACAAAACCCCCAGATCAGATGCCTAAACCACTGAATTTAATGAAACGTTTAGAGAAGACCTAACACCCATCCTCCTTAGTTTGCCAAAAAGTAGAGGAGGAGGGAATACTCCCAAACTCATTCTATGATGCCAGCATCACTCTAATACCAAAACCATGCAAAGACACCACAAAATAAAGAAAATTACACACCAATATCCCTGATGAACATAGATGAAAAAATACTCAACAAAATATTAGCAAACAGAATTCAAAATTATCATCAAAAAGATCATCCACCATGATCAAGTAGCATTTATTCCAGGAGTTCAAGGAAGGTACAATATGAGAAAAGCCATTAACAGAAAGAAGGACAAAAACCACATGATCATCTACATGGACGTTGAAAAAGCATTCGACAAACTTCAACATCCACTCATGATATAAACTCTCAACAAAATGAGTATAGAGGGCAAGTACCCTCAACATAATAAAGGCCATATATGATAAACCGACAGCTACCATCATAGTAAACAGCGAGAAGCTGAAAGTCTTTCCTTTTAAGATCAGGAACAAGACAAGGATTCCCACCCTTCTCACTTTTATTCAACATAGTTATGGAGGTCCTTGCCACAGCAATTAGACAACACACAGAAATAAAGGGCATCCAGATTGGTAAGGAAGAAGTTAAACTTTCACTGTTTGCAGATGACATGATATTGTACATCAAAAGCCCTAAATAATCCACTTCAAAACTGCTGGATCTAATATCTGAATTCAGCGAATTTGCAGGATACAAAACTAATACACAGAAATCTCTTGCATTCCTATACACTAACGATAAACGAGCAGAAATAGAAATCAGGAAAACAATTCCATTCACATTTACATCAAAAACAATAAAATACCGAGGAATAAACCTAACCACGAAGTAAAAGACATATACTCTGAAAACTACAAGACACTCAGGAGAGAAATTAAAGAAGATACCAACAAATGGAAACACATCCTGTGATCAAGGATAGGAAGAAATAATACTGTCAAAATGGCCATCTTGCCTAAAGCAATCTACAGATTCAATGCAATCTCTATCAAAATACCAACAGCATTCTTCAATGAACTATAGCAAATAGTTCTAAAATTTGTATGGAACCATAGAGAACTCAAATAGCCAAAACAATCCTGAGAACAAAGAAAAAGTGGAGGGTTGGGGGGATCATTCTCCCCGACTTCAAGCTCTACTACAAAGCCACAGTAATTAAGACAATTTGGTACGGGCACAAGAACAGACCCGTGCAACAATGGAACAGACAAGAGAACCCGGATATCAACCCAAGCATATATGACCAATTAATATAAAATTAAGGAGGCATGGACACACAATGGGGAAATGACAGCTTCTTCAACAACTGGTGTTGGCAGAACTGGACAGCTACATGCAAGAGAATGAACCTGGATTGTTGTCTAATCCCATACACAAAAGCAAACTCAAAATGGATCAAAGACCTGAATGTAAGTCGTGAAACCATAAAACTCTTAAGAAGAAAACATAGCCAAAAAATCTCTTGAATATAAACATGAGCAACTTTTTCTTGAACTCATCTCCTCAGGCAAGGGAAACAAAATAAAAAATGAACAAATGGGACTGCATCATGTTAAAAAGCTTCTGTACAGAAAAGGACACCATCAGCAGAACAAAAATGCATCCTAGAGTATGGGAGAATATATTTGTAAATGACATATCCAACAAGAGGTTATCATCCAAAATACATGACTCACACACCTCAACACCCAAAAAGGAAATAACCGTTCTAAAAAATAGGTGGAAGATATGAACAGACACTTCGCCAAAGAAGAAATTCAGATGGCAATCAGGCACATGAAAAGATGCTCCACATTGCTAATTATCAGGGATATACAAATTAAAACCACAATATTCACCTCATACCAGTTAGGATGACCAACATCAAAAGATCAGGAACAACAAATGCTGGCGAGGATGGGGAGAAAGAGGAACAGTCCCACACTGCTGGTGGGAATGTAAAGTAGTTCAACCACGGTGGAAAGTAGTATGGAGGTTCCTCAAAAAACTCAAAATAGAAATACCATGTAACCTGGGAATTCCACTCCTAGGAATGTACATAAAGAAAACAAATTCTCAGGTTCAAAAAGACATATGCAACCCCCCTCCCCCATGTTTATTGCAGCACTATTTACAATAGCCAAGAAATGGAAGCAACCTAAGTGTCCATCAGTAGATGAATGGATAAAGAGGAGTATTCTATATACACAATAGAATACTATCCAACCATAAGAAAGAAGCAAATCCCACCATGTGCAAAAACATGGATGGAGCTAGAGGGTATTATGCTCAGTGACATAAGCCAGGTGGAGAAAGACAAGTACCAAATGATTTCACTCATCTGTGCAGTGTTAACAACCAAGCAAAAACTGAAGGAACATAGCAGCAGCAGACTCACAGAACCCGACACTGGACTAATGGTTACCAAAGGGAAAGGGACTGGCGAGAGTGGGTGGGAAGGTAGGGAGAAGGGGAGTAATGGGCATTACAATTAGCACCCATAGCATAGTCGGGGGAACGAGGAAGACAGTAAAGCACAGAGAAGAGAAGTAGTGACTCTATAGCATCTTAGTACACAGATGGACAGTGACTGTAATGTGGTATGTGGTGGGGACGTGATAATGGGGGGGATCTAGTAAGCACAATGTTGCTCATGTGATTGTGTATTAATGATACCAAAATAAAATAAATAAATATTTGATGAAAGAATAAATGAATGAAAAAAAGGAGAACACTTGCTGTACAAGAGATTCTGGTAGTCGGAGAGCTTCGCTGGAGAATTCTACCAAACTCTTAAAGAATTCATGTCAATCTTTCCCAAAATCTTCGAAAAAACTGAAGAGTACAGAGCACTTCCAAGCTCACTCTATGAGGCCACCACTACCCTGACATCAATCCAGATTAGGATGCCATGAAAAAACATGACTGCAGACCAATATTCTTATTGAAAATAGATGCAAAATTCTTAGTGAGGTCATGAAAATGACAGAAAGTCTATGGTCCAGAATGCAGACATATTTTTCTCATAGTTGATGCACTTACTGATATTTAAAGCTGGTCTGCAGGTAAGAATTATCAACAATTTTGATTTTCTAATGTGGGTCATGTAGGATTTCTGTGGTAAATTATGCCTCTAATTGGAAAAATACAGTGGACAATTTTCTATGATGGTGCAAATGTAGTGGTGCAGTGACCACTGGAAAATCTGAATGAAGGAATATCAGGGATATTGCAGGTTTTCTGTAAGTCTGAAATTATCTGAAAACACTCTTCTAAATGACTGTGCTCATACTATGCCATTAAGTCAATCTGACCACAAAATACGTTACAGACGAAGAGCTTGATTTACCCCAGATGAACCAAGTTGTAAAGCTAAACCTAATCAACCTTGTAAGAAACTGAACATTTAGAAGGCAGTACATGAGTATTGTATTGTTACTGTACCTTCAGTGTGACGGATAATTTGTGGAGCCTGGGGAAACACTGAGAACTTTAAACCCCTTTTTCTATCATGACGCCTTTCCTCACCTGGCTGCTATGAAAACTCTCGAACCCTTGCCACAGGGCACAGGACAGGGACAAGGGCATTCCCTCTTACTGCCGCTCCTCCCGTTAAGGCCCATGGCGCCCCCAAACTACTGCATCCAGTCCTCTCCACGAGGCTGACGGAGGACAGAAGCTGGGGTCTCAGCTGTCATTTTGCTTCTTGCATGGTGCTGCTCTGAGTCTGTCCCTGCAGGTATGACCCAGCAGCATGAAGAGGGGACTGGAGAGAGAGAATCACCACTCTGGCTCTGTTGGGGTGGGATTCTCTAAGGACAAATTACCGGGCAAGCGGCAGGAAGGAGCAACGTGACCTTGAGGGGAATTCATGGTGCAGAGGTATGTGGGCTATGTGATGAACAGACATCCCCTGTGCTGCCGTAGGGGACTACATGGAATTGGTGCACTTTGACACAGGTTAACATGACTCAAAAGTTAATACATGGAATATCAAAGGAGAATATACACTATGCTGAATCCAAATCTTGATACAAAATATTACTAAATTCTATGCAAATTAGCACTGTGGAATGGTATTTTGAGTACTGGAAATAAATTTTAGGTGTCTCCTGATAATTTTAAGACTCTCCTGAAAACTGACAATTTAACCAAGCAGCATGATTATAAGTTCACTCGTTTTTAAAAACACAATGAGACGATATAAATTTGGAAGTATGTTGTACGAATGTAAAACTTTAATAAGGCACACGTATATACTTCATGAATTTGAAAATTAAAAACAGTAAATTGAAAATGTTTCTGGCTTTAGTACAAATATGTAAACTTGAAATATTACATTGTGAGATATAATACATACGCTCTTTAAATATTTAAGAGAAATTCAATTATTCCAAGGTCATAGGAAATTAACCATTATGAGAATTAATAGAAGCATTGGTAGAAAGCATCTGAATTCCATGGTCAGATACTGTCCACAATTCAAGCAATCCCTGAATGTACACCTACTAACCCTGTGTGTGAATCTGTGTCAGGCTTCCTCCATGAAAGCAATTCAGAAGAAGTAAATCCTACAGCAAGCTATAGGTTTTATAGACATAGAAACCCTTGTAAAATAAGGATTCTATACAATACTTATGAGAAACTAAAACAAAACCCCTGTGAATAGTCCAGAAAATTTTAGATTCCTTTAGTAATTAAGAAAACTCCCTCAGGAGTTCTAACACGTAAAATACACAGTGCTAAACTCAGAAGCACGCTGGCACAGACAGACTCTCAAACTTAATGCACTTGATCATGATGAGATGATCCTATGAATCATAAACAAATGGTTAAAAAACAGCTCTAGTGAAAAACCAGGACAATATGTAATTCCTCATGATTGTTAGAATGCCTGTCATCTAGCTTACCAATAAAGAACATTAGGTAGAAAGTATATTAGAGGAATGTAAAGCTAAAGCAAGGTTTATGTACATTTTTTCTGAAGCTCAAAATAGACCAAAAAAGTAAAGGAATGTGCATGCTAAAAAGAAACTTGAACTTGCAATTATTACAAGAAGGAAGCACATGAAATAGGAAGGAGATTAGAAACATCTCACTGTTATCTCAGAAACCAAGATACACAAAAGTAAAGTACCTTCAGATTTCTACTTGGAATCTAAGAAATCTGTTTTCCATAAATGCATGTCATTTAGAAAAAGCATCCAATGTTTTGGCTCTTAAGCGTTACGGTGATTTCAGTCCTAAAGGTGTTTTGTGACTGCACAGGCATTCCCTGTCTAATAAAGGCCCTCAGACATCTCAATGATATACAAGACTGGGTCCATCAATTATGACCCACAGTATGGGAATCAGAATGTGTAAGTTAAGATGAAAGAAAATGGGGTTTGCAAACCAAGGTAAAGCAAACTAAAATGGCCCAGGACTCTGATTTCCCCCTCAAGGCCACAGACTGACTCTTGACTCACGTATCCTTGACTTGTTTTACAGGTATTTAGGCTCCACCAGACGAGCCACCTCCTGACAATGAGCAAGTGAACTCTAGCCTCAGTGGCGCCAGAAGGCTGACAGCTAACACTCCTCAAACAGTCCCGTCACCTCACCACGGACCCGTCAGAACAATGCCACAAGCTCATCACACATCCTGCAACGCTTTCCCATAACCTTTATAAGCCCTTGCTTGTAAGCCAATAGTGAGTGCAGGGCTTCAAACTTTAGCTATCCGTTCTCCTTGCTTGGGGAACGCCCACCTTCTTTCCCTATGTTAAAAAAAACCACATCCCAAAGTCAGGGTTTGGTTTCACTGCTCAGGTCAGTGTTTGGCTTTGCTGTATGCTGACTGAGTGGAAACAGGTGTGTCTCATTTGGTAACAACTTCACCTTAGATGGTGTTGAGCAGCATCCAGTAGGTGGCATGGAGACAAAAGACATCATCGTATTTTGTTCTAAACCTGATTCATAAAATTTGCTCACTCAAATCATGTATCAAAATAGATAGATGTTCCCTTGGTTAATTTATGCATGTTTTTAACAAATACATTCACACAGAGGTCTGGCAAAGAACATATTAGTGAAGGAAGTTAATTTTTTAAAATTATGTTCAACACTCATTCAGGAGAAATCATCAAGCACAATGATTATCCCATTTGAAAATGACAAGCCACAAGGGATATCAACATATTGATAAGTTAGCTTTTCAAAAGCTAGGGACATAAAAGCATACTAAATTCTGGTTTGGTATCAATAAAATAGTAGAACTCAAAATAATGTTCTGAATTTTAATGTACTTAAACTTCCACTTTTCAGTGGATCTCAATTACTTTAATGTTGGAAAAGTAACAATACAGGTGAGTGAAGGGACTTACTAGGGTGTGACTTTTTCCTCTTTGCCTCAGGTTCCAGGGAAGACTGGCTGGTCCCATTTCTTGATATGAATTTTATGACTGTGTATATGATGCTGAAGTGGCATTTCTCTACAGAAACAATCCTGAATCAAAACGATACAGAATAATATAAAGTTAATCCTTAGAAACCCTCAGTGAATGAGGAACATTGCGCATTAATTATTACGGGGTCAGATCCTTAAAGATGATTCACACAAGGGCACAAAGCTCTAAGAGCTGGCTCATTCCTCACTTGATCTGCTTCCATAAAGCATTTTAAATTCACAAAATATTATTCTTTCTGGGCACACACTATGCCCCAGACCCTGGAGCTATTACATAATCTAATTCTGGTCTTTCATAACAGTTTTATTGTATAGATAACACCAGCCCTATTTACCTAAGAAATTTTATGCAACACACGTAAAAAAAAATGTTACAATACTATATGAGAATTTAATAAAGAAATCATCTAGGAATATGACAGAAAATGGCCGGTTCTGTACTCACTCCTTACAGAAACATCCAGAAGAAATCATGGCAAAGCCCCATCTGCAGGTGTCAGGACCCCAACACAGGACGCATTTTCCTCCTGGTGGACTGGGCTCCCAAGGCATCCCAAAGTTGCAGCCCAGCCTCCTGGGTCCTGCACATACAAAAGCTCAAGTCTTCACTCTAGCAAAGGTACCAGAGTGCACAGGATGAGCACACGTGCTCAATGCGTGCCAGAAAAGGCAGGTTCAGGCATCCCATAGCTCAAACATAGTCACTACTGATGGCTGGGCCCCTTCTGAGAAGTCCTGGTAAAGGGCTCAAATCCAATATATGATTATTCAGTGAAAAATATATGGTTAGGTTAAAACAGAAATTGAGCCTGATGCTCTGTGCCCAGATGGGATTTTACACATATACCATAAACTTAAGAGCAAAGTGAACATAAAAAATTCTGATTTTCAGTCAAACATTAACATATGATGGGAATTTGTTAGAAACAGTATCATTTATATCCACCACAACCAAAAAATGCAAAAATACAAATGCTCAAATATAAATGCAACAAAATACTTATAGATCTCTGGGGAAAAACATGTGAAACATTTTTGACAGCAATGAAAGAAAAAACAAAACAACAGAGATATACTGCCAATGATCAAAATTCCATTACTAAGATGTCCATTTTCCTCAAATGGACTTAGAGCCCCCAAGTAATCCCAACAATAACCTTACCACACTATATTGCAGGAAGTGACAATTCATTTGAATACCTGTTCATCTATACAATGATAAAGAAGAAGTTGCACTCAAATGTTAAAATTTCAAGCTTAATTGCACAGCTGCAATAATTAAAGGAACATATTTAAAATGAATACACACAGGGCCTCTCTTGTCCCCTCCAGGTGTGAGCCACGAGCTCTGTCCTTTCGCTTTATCTCTAAATAAAAGCCTGTACCTTGCTCTCCTACCTTGAGTGTTTGTGAAGCTCATTCTTCGACTTCGTGAGCAAAAACCCCGGCATCGGAGTAACCCCAAACAACAAGTCTCCCAACCACAAAAGCACTGACACCTTCTCTGCCCTGACAGAAACCACTGAAGAAACAGAACTTGACAGCCCTTGACTGAGACTTCATGGTAACTGTCCAAAGCAGCGATTTCATCCTAATGGATCCAGAAGATGACTGAGAAATTAGATTTTGCCTTGCTATTTAAAAATCTTCAAACTAACTACCAAACTTCTAGAAAAAAAATAACACAGCACGTCTTCCTAGTTGCCCTGTTTCTTATCTGTGCTCCAACAACAAGGACCCTCCTGGCTGCAAGTGGATAACAGACTTGCCAAGCATGTAACTCCAATTTCAGGAGGCAAGCAACTTACATATTAGAAAGTTATAAAACTGCACTAGATTAAGTGAACAAATTGTATTTCCATTCTACAGTATTACCCTGATCTGTAAGCCTGTCTTCATTAGCCTGAATATTTTCAAACACCTAAAACTCAACTAGTTCTAACCACCTGCTTTACCAGTCAAAACCAAATGCGTGCTTGACACCCTCCATTTAAAAAACCCAGCTGTCTTGATGTTGATGTCTAGAACAAACACGTACCAGAGGTTTCCACAGGTCATTCACCCTTCTATTGGGCAGGTGTGTTAAGATGAAACTTATGACTTAAATGTCAAGCCACACTATAAAGTGCACTTCTTTTCTCCTGATTAATAAAATAAAAGTAAATAAATAAATAAATACACACAAATAAATGAACTAGAACAGACAGTTCACAAATGGACCCAACAGATTACAGAATCTTGAACCTCGCCAAAGAAATGAAAGCACTTCCACACAGAAAACAGGGCCTTTAGACTTTATTCTTCCATTTGCTTATTTAGAGTTCACCAACATCAACAAATGGAGACGAGGCAAAAGGATGGCCATGTGTAAATGAATAGACAGCTCAAGTCAGAAATGAAAGAAAAGCTACAACTGACACAACAGAAACACAAAGGACTGCAAGAGGCTGTTGTAAGAAGCTCCTAGAAATGCACGATATTCCAAAACTGAACCAGACAGAAGAAATAGAAAATCTCCACTGACAGATTAACAGTAATGAACTGCACTGATAATCAAAAAAAAAAAAAAAAAAACACTGTTTACAAAGTCAAGGACCAGATGGTTTTAAAAAATTACTTCCACCAAACATTTAAAGTACAGTTAACATTTACCTTTCTCAAACTACTTCTAAACATTGAAAAGGAAGGAAACTTCACACCTTTTTATTAGATCAGCATCACCCCAATACCAAATCCAACAAAAACAGAACAAAAAAGGAACACTAAGACACCACCATCCTTGGTGAACACATTTGTGAAAATCCTCAAAAAAATTAGCAGCAAACTGAATTAAAAAATACATTACAAAACTCATTAACCAAGAACAAGTAGGATTTATTCCAGGGATGCAAAGATGGTGAAGTATCTGCAAATCAATGTGACACATCCCATTAACAAAAGGAAGGACAAAAACGATTGTCATCACAATAGGTACTAAAAAGGATCACAAAACCCAACATGCTTTTATGCTAAAAACTCAACAAAGTGTGTAGAGAGGGAACATACATCAACATAACAACGGCCATATATGGCAAACTCACAGCTGCCATCACACTGAATTGCAAAAAGTTGAAAGCTTATCCTCTAAGGTCAGGAGCAAGGCCAGAATGCCCACTGTCACTTTTATTAAACATAGTCCTGAAAGTCCTAGCCACGGCAACCAGACAAGTAAAAGGCATCCAAGCTGGCAAGGAAGAAGTCAAATTGCCCCTACTTACAGGTGACATGATACTGTATAGACAAAACCCTAAAACCTGCATCAAAAAACTACTAGAATTAATAAATGAACTCAGTAAAAGTCACAGCAAACAAAACCAATGCGCAAAAATCTGCCACATTTACACATACAAATGAACTACCAGGAAGAGATTTAAGAAAGAATCCCATTTATGATTGCCTCAAAAAGGATAAAATCACTGGGAATAAAATTCAACCAAGGCAGATAAAGACCTGTACTCTCAAAACTCTAAGACACTGATGAAAGAAACTGAGGAAGACACAAATAAATGGAAAGCTCTCCAGTGCTCCTGGATAGGATGAATGAATATTGTTAAATTGGCCATATTATCCAAAGCAACCTACAGATTCGATGCAATTCCTATAAAAAAACCAATGGCATTTTTCACTCAACTAGAGGAAAAGATCCTAAAATTTATATGCAACCTCAAAAGACCCTGAAGAGCCAAAGAAACCTTGACAATGAAGAACAATGCTGGGGGTAAACAGCTATACTACAAAGCTGCAGTGAATTAAACAGTATGGTACTGACACAAGAATATATGAATCAATGGAACTGAACAGATAACTAAGAAGTAAACCCACACTTATATGGTCAATTAAAATATGACAAAAGAGGCAAGAATATACAATGGGGAAAAGACAGTCTCTTCAATAAATGGTGCTGGGAAAACCAGACATCTACATGCAGGAGAATGGTATTGCATCACTGTCTAACATCATGCACAAAACTTAATTCAAAATGGATTAAATACCTAAAGGCATGAAAGCACAAAACTTTTTAAAGAAAAGATGGGCATGAATCTCTTGAAAATCAGCAAGAGTAAATTTTTTCTCGACACACCTCCCCAGGCAAGGGAAACTAAAGAAAGAATAAACAAGAGGGGCTTCATCGATGTAAAGTTTCTGTAGAGTAAAGGACAACATCGACAAAATGAAAAGGCAACTTACTGTAAGGAAGAACATATCTGAAAGTGATATATCTGATAAGGGGCTGACATCCAATATATATTGGATAAATATACTACAAAACAAAGAACCCATTAAAATATGGGCAGAGAACCGGAAGAGACATTTCCCAAAGAGGGCATACAGATGGCCTACAGTCACATGAAAAGATGCTCCACATCACTAATCATCAGGCAAATGCAAATTAAAACCACGAGGGGACTCACTCAAGATGGCGACGTGAGTAGGGCAACAGAAATATCCTCCCAAAACCATATAGATTTTGAAAATACACCAAATGCAACTACTCCTAAAAGAGAGTCCAGAAGATACAGGACAACAGCCAGGCTACACCTACATCTGCAAGAACTCAGCATCTCACGAAAAGGGTAAGATACAAAACTGCAATATGGTGGGGCCCGTGCACTCCCCCCACCACAGCTCACTGGGGTGAGGAAGAGCATCAGCCTGGGGAGGGAGTGCAAGCAGAGGACTGCTCAACAACCAGCCCTTGTAATCTGCACTGGGAGCACAGACCCACATAGCACGGTGTACGGGATATGACAGAAATGGGAAAGTAAATTCCGAGAAGGAGACCATGAACAGGTCCCCACAGCCGGCTGCCCTGGAACAAAAGAAAAGCAGGCACGTTAAAAGTCGTAAGGGGACAAGGGTTTAACAGGTGGACTAAATCGTCCTGGCACACACAGAAAAGCAGGCTGGGAATGTGAAGGAACGTCAGGTGCCCTAAACCCCTGGGTAGCAACACAGCTCCGAAGCCCATCATAGCGATAAGCAGCCTGTTCATTCTCCCCGGTGGGCACTGCAAGCAAACCACTGAAGCACCATTGCTGCAGACCAGCAGGGGAGCAGCCCCACTCACAGCAACCACACAGAATCTTCTCCCAGCGCACACCTAAACGAGTCAGAGTCAGAGCCAGAAACTGCCCCCTGTGCGCAGCAGCTGCCTGGCACAAGCTTAATGAAGCCGGTGCAAAGTCCAGAAGTCACAAAGGGGTGCCTTTCTCGCAGGAGAACACATGCAGCTCGCCTGCAACCCCTGCCAGTGCCTAAGGCGATCCTGAGGGCCGCCCCACCCAAGGTAGCTCAGGGGATTAACCCAGAGACTGCTCCCTGTGTGCAGTTAACGGGCACAGGAAGCAGAGAAGGGAAAGGTTACCAGAAAACAGGAAGGGACTCTCTTCTCCCACCTGACACACATACCACTCGCCAGTGATCACTTCTATCACCGTGAAAAGGAAGAACAACCTGGTTCAGTCCAAAATCACTCAAATTCCAGAGAGAGAGCCTGGTGAGACAAGTATAACCAGTCTTCCTAAAAAAGAATTCAAAATAAAAGTCATAACCAGGCTCATGGAGTTCCAGAGAAATATGCAGGAGCTCAGGGATGAATTCTGGAGGGAGACAACAGAAATGAAACAAACAATGGAAGGACTTAAGAGCAGACTGGATGAGGTGCAAGAGATTGTTGATGGAATAGAAAACAGGAATACAGAGAAACTGAGGCAGAGACAGACAAAAGGATCTATAGGAATGAAAGAACACTTAGGAGAATTGTGTGACCAATGCAAATGGAATAATATTCGCATTATAGGGGTACCAAAAGAAGAGAGAGAAAATGAGATAGCAAGTGTCATTGAAGAAATAATTGATGAAAACTTCCCCAAGCTGGGGAAGGAAATAGTCTCAGACCATGGAAACCCACAGATTTCCCAACATAAGGGACCCAAGGAGAACAACACCAAGACACATAATAATTAAAATGGCAAAGATCAAAGGCAAGGACAGGGTAGTAAAAGCAGCCAGAGAAAAAAGATCACCTGCAAAGGAAAACCCATCAGGCTATTTTCACACTTCTCAACAGAAACCTTACAGGCCAGAAGAGAGTGGCATCATATATATAATGCATGAAACAGAAGGGCCTTGCACCAAGAATACTGTATCCAGCAAGATCATCACTTAAATTTGAAGGAGGGATTAAACAATTTCCAGATAAGCAAAAGTTGAGGGAATTTACCTTCCACAAACCACCTCTACACTGTATTTTAAAGGAACTGCTTTAGATGGAAGTACTCCTAAGGTTGAATAGATGGTACCAGAGAAAATAAAATCACACCAAAAAAGCACAACAAATACTAACTAAAGCCAAAAAATAAAATCAGTTATCCACAAAAGGAGTTAAGGGAAACACAAGAGAGTACAGAATTAAACACCTAAAACACAGAGAGTGGAGGAGGTAGAAAAAGAAGGGAGGGAAATAAAGAATCATCACACTGTGTTTATAACAGCATAAGTGAGTTAATGTTAGACGATTAGATGGCAAAGAAGCTATCCTTGAACGTATGGTACCCACGAATGCAAAGCCTGCAATGGAAATAAGTACATATCTATCGATAATTACCCTGAATGTAAATGCAGGAAATGCACCAATCAAAAGACACAGAGGGAGGAGGAGCGAAGATGGTGGCGTGAGTAGAGTAGCCGAAATCTCCTCCCAAAACCACATATATTTTTGAAAATACAACAAATATAAATACTCCTAAAAGAGAGACCAGAAGATACAGTACAACAGCCAGACTACATCTACATCTGCGAGACCCTAGCGCCACACGAAGGGGGTAAGACACAAACCACGGCCCGGTGGGACCCGAGCGTGCCAATCACACCAGCTCCTTGGTGGGAGGAGAGGAGTCGGAGCGGGGAGGCAGAAGGAGCCGAGGACTGCTAAATACCCAGCCCCAGTCATCCACACTGGGAGCGGAGACACACAGTGCATGGTGTGCTGGACACTAGGGAAACAGAACAGTAAAACCTGCAAGTGGGTCAGCGCAGCTGGCGCCCCTGGGACAAAAGAAAAGCGAGGGCTTTTTTGAAAGTCTTTAAGGGACAGGGGCCCCACAGCTGGACGGAAGCGTCCTGGCGTGCTCAGCACAGAAGCTGGGAATCATGGGGAACTCTGGGCGCCCTAACCCCCTGGGCGGCAGTGGAGCTTGGAGGCCCCTCACGGCGATGAACAGCCTCCGGCACGTTCCCCCTCCGGCAAAGCTCTGCCACAGTGGAGCAGCAACCTGAGGCCGGCCACACCGAGAGCAGCCGCTCGGGCCAGACTTAGAGGCCACATCTGCATGCAGCTGCCCAGCACAAGCCACTAGGGGTCGCTGTTCTCACAGGAGACGAAGGCCACAAACTAGCAAGAAGGGATGTTCTCCCAGCTGACACATGCGCCAACTCCCCACAACTACCTCTATCGCCATGAAAAGTCAGAAGAATTTGATCAAGACCAGACTAACAGAGACAACCCCTGAGAAGGAGCTTGGGGGGACAGACCTAACCAATCTTCCTGAGAAAGAATTCAAAATAAAGGTCATGACCATGCTGATGGAGCTGCAGAGAAAAATGCAAGAGCTAATGGACAAAGTAGGGAGGGAGACTACAAAAATAAAACAATCTCTGGAAGGATGTTAATGAAGAATGGATGAGATGCAAAAAGCCATTGATGGAATAGAAACCAGAGAACAGGAACGCATAGAAGCTGACACAGAGAGAGATAAAAGGATCTCAAGGAATGAAACAATATTAAGAGAGCTATGTTACCAATCCAAAAGGAACAATATCCACATTATAGGGGTACCAGAAGAAGAGAGAGAAAAAGGGATAGAAAGTGTATTTCAAGAAATAATTGCTGAAAACTTCCCCAAACTGGGGGTGGAAATAATCGATCAGACCACGGAAGTACACAGAACTCCCAAAAGAAGGGACCCCAGGACGACAACACCAAGACACATAATAAATAAAATGGCAAAGATCTAGGACAAGGAGTTTCAAAGGCAGCTAGACAGAGGAAAAAGGGCACCTACAAAGGAAAACCCAACAGGCTATCATCAGACTTCTCAACAGAAACCTTACAGGCCAGAAGAGAATGGCATAATATATTCAATGCAATGAAACAGGAGGGCCTTGAACCAAGATTACTGTATCCAGCACGATTATCATTTAAATATGAAGGAGGGAATAAACAATTCCCAGACAAGCAAAAGTTGACGGAATTTCCCTCCCACAAACCACCTCTACACGGTATTTTAGAGGGACTGCTCGACATGGCAGCACTCCTAAGGCTAAACAGATGTCACCAGAGAAAATAAAATCACAGCAAAGAAAGCAGACCAACCAAATACAAACTAAAGGCAAAAAATAAAATCAACTACCCACAAAAGCAGTCAAAGGAAACACAACGGGGCACGCAATAAAACACCCAACATATAAAGAATGGAGGGGGAGGAATAAGAAGGGAGAGAAATAAAGAATCACCAGACAGTGCTCATAACACCACAATAGGCGAGTTAAGTGAGACAGTAAGATACTAAAGAACCTAACCTTGAACCTTTGGTAACCACAAATCTAAAGCCTGCAATGGCAATAAGTACATATCTTTCAATAGTCACCCTAAATGCAAATGGACTGAATGCACCAATCAAAAGACAGAGTAATAGAATGGATAAAAGAGCAAGACCCTTCTATATGCTACTTACAAGAGATGCACCTCAAACCCAAAGACATGCACAGACTAAAAGTCAAGGGATGGAAAAACATATTCCATCCAAACAGGGAGAAAAAAGCAGGTGTTGCACTACTGGTATCAGACAAAATAGACATCAAAACAAAGAAAGTCACAAGAGATAAAGAAGGACATCACATAATGATAAAGGGTCAGTCCAACAAGTGGATATAACCATTATAAATATATATGCACCCAACACAGCACACCAGCATATGTGAAACAAATACTAACAGAACCAAAGGAGGAAATAGAATGCAATGCGTTCATTTTGGCAGACTTCAACACACCACTCATTCCAAAGGATAGATGCACCAGACAGAAAATAAGTAAGGACATGGAGGCACTAAACAACGCACTAGAACACATGGACCTAATAGACATCTATAGAACTCTACATCCAAAAGCAACAGGATACACATTCTTCTGAAGTGCACATGGAACATTGTCCAGAATAGACCACATTGCTAGGCCACAAAAAGAGGCACAGTAAATTCAAAAAGATTGGAATCCTAACAACCAAATTTTCAGACCGCAAAGGTATAAAGCAAGAAATACATTGTACAAAGAAAGCAAAAAAGCTCACAAACACATGGAGGCTTAACAACATGCTCCTAAATAATCAATGGATCAACAACAAAATTAAAATGGAGATCCAGCAACATATGGAAACAAATGACAACAACAACACAAAGTCCCAACTTCTGTGGGATGCAGCAAAAGCAGTCGTAAGAGGAAAGTATATAGCAAACCAGGCATATTTAAAGATGGAAGAACAATCCCAAATGAATAGTCTAATGTCACAAATATCGAAATTGGAAAAAGAACAAATGAGGCCTAAAGTCAGCAGAAGGAAGGACATAATAAAGATCAGAGAAGAAATAAATAAAATTGAGAAGAATAAAACAACAGAAAAAAAATCAATGAAACCAAGAGCTCGTGCTTTGAGAAAATAAAAATAGATAAGGCTCTAGCCAGACTTAGTAAGAGAAAAAGAGAATCAACACACATCAACAAAATCAGAAACGAGAAAGAGAAAATAATGATGGACCCCATAGAAATACAAACAATTATTAGAGAATGCTATGAAAACCTATATGCTAACAAGCTGGAAAGCCTAGGAGAAATGGACAACTTCCTAGAAAAATAGTACCTTCCAAGACTGACCCAGAAAGAAACAGAAAATCTAAACAAACCAATTACCAGCAACGAAACAGAAGCGGTAATTACAAAACGACCCAAGTAAAAAAAACCCGGGCCAGATGGATTTACTTCAGAATTTTATCAGACATACAGAGAAGGCACAATACCCATTCTCCTCAAAGTTTTCCAAAAATAGAAGAGGAGGGAATGCTAGCAAACTCATTCTATGAAGCCAACATCACCCTAATACCAAAACCAGGCAAAGACCCCACCAAAAAAGAAAACTACAGACCAATATCCCTGATGAACGTAGATGCAAAAATACTCAACAAAATATTAGCAAACCGAATTCAAAAATACCGCAAAAGGATCATATACCATGACCAAGTGGGATTCATCTCAGGGATGCAAGGATGGTACAACATTCAAAAATCCATCAACATCAGCCACCACTTCAACAAAATGAAGGACAAAAACCACATGATCATCTCCATAGATGCTGAAAAAGCATTCAACAGAAGTCAACATCCATTCATGATTAAAAACTCTCAACAAAATGGGCATTGAGGGCAAGTACCTCAACATAATAAAGGCCGTATATGACAAACCCACAGCTAACATCACATTGAAAAGCAAGAAACTAAAAGCTTCTCCTCTGAGATCGGGAACAACACAGGGATGCCCACTCTCCCCACTGTTATTCAATTTTATAGTACTGGAGGTCCTAGCCACCGCAATTAGGCAAAACAAAAGAAATAAAAGGAATCCAGACTGGGAAACAAGAAGTTAAACTGTCACTATTTATAGATGACATGATATTGTATATAAAAAACCCTAAAGACTCCACCCCAAACCTACTAGAACTGATATCAGAATACAGCAAAGTTGCAGGATACAAAATCAACACACAGAAATCTGTGGCTTTCCTATACAACTACAATGAACTAATAGAAAGAGAAATCAGGAGAACAATTCCATTCACAATTACATCAAAAAGAATAAAATACCTCGGAATAAACCTAACCAAGGAAGTGAAAGACCTATACCCTGAAAACTATAAGACACTCTTAAGAGAAATTAAAGAGGACACTAGCAAATGGAAACCCATCCCATGATCTTGGCTAGGAGAAATTAATATCGTCAAAATGGCCGTCCTGCCCAAAGGAATATACAGATTTGATGCAATCCCTATCAAATTACCAACAACATTCTTCAACAAACTGGAACAAATACTTCAAAAATTCATATGGAAACACCAAAGACCGCAAATAGCCAAAGCAATCCTGAGAAGGAAGAATGAAGTGGGGGGGATCTCTCTCCCCAACTTCAAACTCTACTACAAAGCCACACTAATCAAGAGAATTTGGTACTGGCACAAGAACAGAGCCACAGACCAGTGGGACAGAATACAGACTCCAGACATTAACCCAAACATATATGATCAATTAACATACGATAAAGGAGCCATGGGCATAACAACAGGGAAATGACAGTCTCTCCAACAGATGGTGCTGGCAAAACTGGACAGCTACAAGTAAGAGAATGAAACTGGATCACTGTCTAACCCCATACACAAAAGGAAATTCAAAATGGATCAAAGACCTGAATGTAAGTCATGAAACCATAAAACTCCTAGGAAAAAACACAGGCAGAAATCTCTTAGACATAAACATGAGCAACTTCTTCATGAACATATCTCCCCGGGTAATGGAAACAAAAGCAAAAATGAATAAGTGGGACTATTTCAAGCTGAAAAGCTTCTGTACAGAAAAGGACACCATCAGTAGAACAAAAAGGTACCTTACAGTATGGGAGAATATATTCATAATGACATACCATGTTGACATCCAAAATATATAAAGATCTCATTCACCTCAACACACAGAAAGCAAATAATCCAATTAAAAAATGGGCAGTGGAGCTGAATAGACAGTTCTCTAAAGAAGAAATCCAGATGGCCAACAGGCACATGAAAAGATGCTCCACATCGCTTCTCATGAGAGAAATGCAAATTAAAACCACAAAGAGACATCACCTCACACCAGTAAGGATCGCCATCATTGAAAAGACAACAACAAATGTTGGCAACGTTCTCCATTGTGAAGAAAGGGGAGCCCTCCTACACTGCTGGTGGGAATGTAAATTAGTTCAACCATTGTGGAGAGCAGCATGGAGGTTGCTCAGAATTCTCAAAATAGAAATACCATTTGACCCAGGTATTCCACTTCTGGGAATTTACCCTAAGAATGCAGCACTCCAGTCTGAAAAAGACAGATGCACCCCTATGTTTATCGCTGCACTATTTACAATAGCCAAGATATGAAAGCAACCTAAATGTCCATCAGTAGATGAATGGATAAAGAAGATGTGGTACATATACACAGTGGAATATTACTCAGCCATAAGAAAAAAACAGATCCTACCATTCCCAAAAACATGGATGGAGCTAAACGGTATTATGCTCAGTGAAATAAGCCAGGCGGAGAAAGACAAGTATCAAATGGTTTCACTCATATGTGTAGCATAAGAACAAAGAAAAACTGAAGGAACGTCACAGCAGCAGAATCACAGAACCCAAGAATAGACTAACAGTTACCAAAGGGAAAGGGACTGGGGAGTATGGGTGCAAAGGGAGGGATAAGGGCAGGGAAAATGAAAGCGGGTATTACAATTATCATGTATAATTAGCACGTAGGGTGTAGCATGGGGAGGGCTGTGCAACACAGAGAAGACGAGTAGTGATTTTACAGCATCTTACTACACTGACGGACAGTGACTGTAATGGGGTGTGTGGGGGGGACTTGGTGAACAGGGGGGCTTAGTAAACATAATGTTCTTCATGTAATTGTAGATTAATAACAAGAAAAAAAAAGAAGTTTGAACACAGATATACACGTAGGCCTGATGGCATGTGACTGACAAGACAGAGTTTGGCGGAACACTTCTATAAGCCAAATACTGCCAAAACCCACCAGAGCCTAGGAGAGAGGCATGGAGCAGACCCCAGGCCACAGCCCTCAGCAGGAACCCAGCTGGTGACACTCCACTCTCAGACTTCTAGACCCCTAACTGTGAAAGGATACATGTCTGTGGTGTAAACAATCCAGTGTGTAGTACTGTGGTACAGCAGAGCCTTACAAAGTAACCAAGGTATCTATTTACTTATTGTTTTTTTTTTACAAAACTTCCCATTTGGGGAGTCTTACTCCTAAACCTACCCTTCTGTTTCATGACACAGGTAATTGCTAAAAATTTCCAATATTTTCAACATGGAAACCCACATATGAGCATCTCTATCTAAACTGACATACTCTGTGGCCTATTTTCCCCACTCTTCCAAGGTTTGAGGCAATAACTGGCCACATTCTATCTTTTCCTCAAATGTCCCAGTCTCTTTCCTGCTCTACATCCTTTAGCCACTTGATTTCCTCTATTAGAAATACTCTTCCACTCCCTGTTCTGCTGCTTAACTCCTACATAGTCTTCATTTTCTAGCTTAAGTACCATCACTACATAACTGCTTCTTCCTGCTATACAATTACTAAAACACCTGTTCAGCTCACTTGTACCCTTGTTTCCAAATCAATTGTTGGTATATTTGATATAATCATTGGCATAACAACATCTGCCACTCTTCTGAAGCTGCAATTTCCAAAGAAGGAAGATACAAGAGCCTGAAGATGTTAATAGTGTAGACTATTTATAATCAAACACTCTGTGCAAATCCAAATTTCTCACTTAACAGCTTCGGGTAACTTTGGGGAAAATCACTAACCTCAGACTCATCTGGTGCACGATGTACTTCACAGAGTTGTTGAGATAATCAAAGGAAATAATTTACATACATCACTTGCACTAGTATATATGATACTTGCTGACTCTTCTATTGATAGAGTTACCTCAATGCCAAGGACATACTAAGCGTTTAAATAAATATTTGCTGCAAAAGAATTTTCTCGATTCATTACTTTGTTTGAGTGGCTAATGATACGATTTTTAGACACAAAAATTAGTTGGAAATAAAAGTCAGGTAGTTTGTCCACTCAAGCACAGCATATCGGTAGTGAATTTTCCATTTACATATATGTGAACTTTATAAAAAATCTAAGAGAAATGCTGACTTTCAGTGAAGCAGGTCAATACAAGGAGGAAATGTGACATCACACTAAGCCATTACTGTGTATGTGTATCCATATGTCTTAGTCTGAGACTCACTGGAAACAGACTGCATTCTAAGTGGGGAAGGTTAAGGAATGAATGTGCACCTAGTGACAGAACATTGACAAAACTGAGAAAATAGATACATACATAGATGATTGATAGATCAGATAGATATACATACAGATTAATTAGGTACATAGACGATAGCAGGTAGATATAGATAGATGATAGATTAGATACATACATACATACATATGTAGATAGATAGATATGGATAGATGGATAGATAAATAGACAGGTAGGTAGGTAGACAGGAAATCATAATACTAAACAAAGCTATCGCTCACTCAAGATCATCTACGTGCTCCCTTACAGGAGACTCACTTGAGATCCAAGGACACAGACAAACTACAAGTTGAAGGGGTGGGGACAGGTACCCTACACAAGTGAAACTGAAAAAAAAAGGGGGATTCTGTTTGAGTCTCCAGAGAGACAGTGAGTACAAAAGAGCCCTTCCAGCCACAGTGGATTCTTTTTGTTTGGTTTTAATAGTATGCAGTCATAGATTAAGTGGTAGAGTGAAGCCCTTCTCATTTTTTCTCACCTCAACAACTGAATTGCTGTAATAACATGTGTTTGGGCTTTTGAAATCAGTAGATTTCATGATGTTTACAAATGTAAAGAAGTATTTAACTAGATAAAGAGGGAAGTTTGGACACTCAAACACGTCACTCAACAACACACTCTTTGCTCCCAACTGCTCCTGTCTAGAACTTGGTGTTCCTTTTCATTTGTCCCTCCTCCTATCAGCGGTGACACCAATGTGCCTCAAACACGGTGGTGAGCAAAGCACCAAGTTTAGGTTTCTGTCTACAACAGGCCCAGAGGAAGGATACTTGTGGTCTTCAGGGAGCACTTAGTCAATGAATGTGGCTAGAATACAGTCAGCAAGTGATAAGGAGGTAAGAGGACAGAGGACAGAGATATGGGCTGAAGTCCCTGCACCACCATTTACTGGTTTTGTAAGCACAAGCGGCTGACTCGACCTGCAAGTGTCTCAGTGAATCCAGTGCTATCTCTACAGCCTAGTTACCTTGCTAGATTTTTGGAAGCACAATGTAGGGAAGTGACATATAAGCTATGTTGTTAACTGTTCTGTACTTAAGGATAGATGGGCAGACAAAAAGATGATGACAGATGATAGATGATAGATAGATAGATAGATAGATAGATAGATAGATAGATAGATAGATAGATAGACAGATAAGATAGGTAGATAGATAGATGGATAGATAGATAGATTAGATTAGATAGATAGATAGATAGATAGATAGATAGATAGATAGATAGATAGATAGATGATAGATAGATAGAGAGATAGATAGAAAGACAGATAGATAGATAGAAAGATAGAAAGATATAGAACGATGACAGATATATGATTAGACAGATAGATGATAGATAGCTATAGATACATATCAATTATAACAAAGCTATTGCTCATGACCAGGAGAGCAATGATGAAAGAACAGAGTGTAACTACAAACAAAAAAGAAGAAAGAAATCCAGTTTAAAAAGTGCAATAAGCAGCCATAAGAAAAAACAAATCCTACCATTTGCAACAACATGGATGGAGCTAGAGGGTATTATACTCAGTGAAATAAGCCAGGTGGAGAAAGACAAGTACCAAATGATTTCACTCATCTGTGGAGTATAAGAACAAAGAGAAACTGAAGGAACAAAACAGCAGCAGAATCACAGAATCCAAGAATGGACCAACAGTTACCAAAGGGAAAGGGACTGGGACTGGGGAGGGTGGATGGGAAGGGAGGGATAAGGGCAGGTGAAAAGAAAGGGCATACTACGATTAGCATGTATAATGTGGGGGGGCGCATGGGGAGGGCTGTGCAACACAGAGACGACAAGCAGTGATTCTACAGCACGTTACTATGCTGATGGACAGGGACTGTAATGGGGTTTCTGAGGAGGACTTGAAGGGGGGAGCCTAGTAAACATAATTTTCTTCATCTAATTGTAGATTAATAATAACAAAATAAAAAATAAATAAAAAATTTAAAAAGTGCAATAAGGCCACAGCTATCAATTATCAGAATGAAAGGACAGACTTTCAATGCTCCAATCAAAAGAAACAGGATTAGAAGAAGGGATGAAAACTCAGGATGACCTACGTGCTCCCTTAAGGAGACTCACTTGAGATCCAAGGACACAGACAAACTACAAGTCGAAGGGGTGGGGAAAGGAACCCTACACAAGTGAAATTGAAAAAAAAAAAAAAAAAGATGGATTGATGGGATTGAAGAAGGCGGCGTGAGATGGGAGGAAGAAACCTCCTCCCAGAACCACATACAGATGTACAATATGGAAATAGAACAACTACCCCAAATTCTGGAAGAGCAGCAGGGAAGAAGGCTGCTGCGGCAGGCTGTCACCTCAAGGAGAAGGGTGACGTACAAAGCCGTGATCCACAGGGACCCAAAGCACTTCCCACACCTGAGCTCACAGTAGGAAGAGAAACGGAACCGGGGAGGGGGGTGGAGGCCTAGGACTGCTGAACACCCAGCCCTGGAGATGTGCTCTGGGAGCACAAACCTACCATACATGGTGCGCTCTGGAGGATCGGTTGGGTTGGAAAGCCAAGACAGGCAGAATACTTCCAGAGACTTGAGATTCCAGCCACTGTGGGACAACACAGGGATCCACATCCGGCCGCTATGGGACAAAAGAAAGGCGGGCAGTCTGAGAGACTTCCTAACAGCGAGACAGCTGCTAAAGGGACAAGGCTTCCAGAGCTTGCCACTAAGGAGAAAGGACAGGTGCGCCAAACTGCCCGGGTGCACTCTGCCCAGCAGGCGGGAGAACTTTTAGGAGCTCCAGTCGCTCCGTCCCCCTGGCTGGCCTCGCAGCTCCGAGGCCCCCCTACCGTGCTGTGACTGATACACGGCCTGCCTCCCTGCCGGCACTGGCTTGCTACCCGGCGGCCCCCACCATCGCACCAGGCCAGCGAGAGGACGTCCCCACCTACGGCAGCTTCTCCCTGCGTGCTCCGCAAACTGGCCCTGGCAGTGGAGACAGGCACTGTGGCCGGGAAGCAGGAGAGACCTCTTTCCTCCCGGCAGGGGAGGGCACCAGCGCTGCTCCCGTGACCCTTGCCATCCCCCCAAAGGGCTGAGCAGCCCCAGAGAGTAAATCTCCTGGGAGCTAGAGGGCGCCACCTACAAATATGAACCGTCAAAGGAACCTGGTAACAGGACTCAAATCAATCTTCCTGAAACAGATCTCAAAATAAACATCAGGAACATGCTCATGGAGCTACAGAAAAAAACTGCCCGTCTCTTGAGTGCAATTCTCTCTCTCTCTTTCTCTCTCTCTCTCTCTCTCTCTCTCTCTCTCTACCAGGAGCACTACTGAGGCCTTGTTCTGAGAGGGATGCTGGAACAGCCCAGCCGGAATGGCAGAGCTCTCAGGTCCACCACCACCAGTGCCAGGACAGTCCCACACAGGGTCTGACAGAACTGCAAACGGGGGATGCCACACGTCTAACTCCGCAGGAAAGATAACAGTGCCGCATGCTAGCCTTCCCATTAATGGCTAGTGGCTGGGTGGCTCCACCGATACCAGGTGATGTAAACACCCAGGGCTTTATCTCCTTAGCAACCTTTTTTCGCTATGACCCTTGAAAGCAACACATGGAAAGATACTATCTACCAGTCTCCACACCATCTCACTTCTCAGCTTAGGCTCGATTTTCCTGTATCACATCTTCTCCTCTTCATAACAGTTTTCTCAGTCAATTGGTGTTCTGGAAAAAAAAAAATTAGAATTGGAATGACATGGCACGGGGTATAAGATTCCGTTTGAACACCATCAGTAGAACAAAAAGACATCCTACAGGATGGGAGAATATATTCATAGATAACATAACCGATAAGGGGTTGCCATCCAAAATATGTATTAAGAGCTCACGTACCTCAACACACAGAAAGCAAATAATCCAATTACAAAATGGGCAGAGGATCTGAACAGACACTTCTCCAAAGAAGCCATTTCAGGTGGCAGACAGGCACATGAAAAGATGCTCCACATTGTTAATCATCAGAGAACTGCACATTAAAGCCACACTGGGGTATCACCTCACACCAGTGAGGATGGCCACCATCCAAAAGACAGACAACAACAGATGTTGGTGAAGATGTGGAGAAAAGGGAACCCTCCTATACTGCTGGTGGGAATGTCAGTCCGTTCAACCATTGTGGAAAGCAGTATGGAGGTTCCCCAAAAATCCAAAAAACAGACATACTATTTGTCCCAGGAATTCCTCTCCTAGGAATTTACCCTAAGAATGCAGGAGCCCAGTTTGAAAGAGACATATGCACCGCTATGTTGATCGCAGCACTATTTATAATAGCCAAGAAATGGAAGCAACCTAAGTGCCCATCAGGAGATGAATGGATAAAGAAGAGGTGGTACATATACACTATGGAATATCATTCAGCAATAAGAAAACAAATCCTACCACCATTTGCAACAACATGGATGGAGCTACAGGGTGATATGCTCACTAAAATAAGCCAGGTGGAGAAAGACAAGTAGCAAATGATTCCAATACTCTGTGGAGTATAAGAACAAAGCAAAAACAGAAGGAACGAAACAGCAGCGGACTCACAGAACCCAAGAATGGACTAACAGTTACCAAAGGGAAAGGGACTGGGGAGAATGGGAGGGAAGGGAGGGATCAGCGTGGGAGAAAAAGAAAGGGGGTATTACGATTAGCATGTATAATATGACGGAGGCATGGGGAGGGCTCTGCAACAGAGAAGACAAGCAGTGATTCTACAACATCTTACTACGCTGATGGACAGTGACTATAATGGGGTTTGTGGGGGGGACTTGGTGAAGGGGGGACCCTAGTAAACATAATGTTCTTCATGTAATTGTACATTAATCATAACAAAATAAAAATACAAAGATAAAAAATAATAAAAATGAATGAAGTTTAGACATAAATCTAACCAAGTAGGAGAAAGATTGCATTCTGAAAACTATGAGACACTGATGAAAGAAACTGAATTTGACACAAATATGTAAAAAAGCTATTCCATGCTCATGGGCGGGAATAATCAATATAGTTAAAATGACCTTAATACCCCCAAGCGATCTACAGGTGCAATGCAATCCCTATCAAATACCAATAGCATGTTTTTACAACACTAGAGAAATAAATGTAAAATGTGTACAGAACCACAAAAGACCCCAAATTGCCAAAGAAATCTTGAGAAAGAAAAATAAAGATAGAGAGAGGACCATGCTTCCTGACTTCAAACTGTGTTGTATAGCTACAGTAATCAAAGAGTAGGTACTGGCACAAAAATAGACACACATCAATGGAATAGAATAGATTGCTCAGAAATAAACTTACACTTATACGGTCAGTTAATACGTGACAAAGGAAGCAAGTATACGCAATGGTGAAAAGACAGTCTCCAAAAATGGTGCTGGGAGAACAAGACAGCCTTATACAATGGAATGAAACTGCACTGCTGTCTTACACCATACACAAAGTAAACTCAAACTGGTTTAAAGACCTAAAGTAAGACCAGAAACCATAAAACTCCTAGAAGAAAGCATGGGCAGTAAACTCTTGAACACTGGCATTACAGTTTTTTTCTAGATATGTCTCCCCAGCAAGGAAAACAAAAAGCAAAAATAAACCAGTGACACTACACCAAACTAAAACACTTCCTCACAGCAAAGGAAGCCATCAACAATGTGAGAAGACAACCTAGTGAATGTGAGAATGTGTTTGCAAATGACGTATCTGATAAGGAGCTCATACCAAAAATGTATAAAGAACTCATACAACTCAACACCAAAAGCAAATGGAAAACAATGTGATAAAAAGTTGGGCAAAGGGCCTGAACAGACATTTTTCAAAAGGAGGCATACAGATGGCCAACAACCACATGAAAGGATTCTCACATCACTAGTCATCATGGAAATACAACTCAAAACCAAATGAGATATCACCTCACGCCAGTCAGAATAGCAGGTGTCAACAAAACAAAACAAAACAAAACAAAACAAAACAAGAGACAAGTTTAGGCAAGGATGTGGTGGAAAAGAAACCTGGGTATGCTACTTCTGGGAATGTAAATTGGTGTAAAGAGAGTTCGGATGGGTTTGGGGTGGGTGCGTAAATTTACTTGTGCTAGGCTACCTGCCTACTCTAAATTTGGCCCTTGGGCCCTTGGAGAGGTTAAGCCAGGAAGTAAAGTATCAGTTATTTCCTGTAATACCTAATCATTTAATGTTAAAAATACTCACTGAGTATAATGCTTTGTCATTTCAGGAGGGTTCTCATACACATGATAAAATCTACAATTTGGAAATGAGGATGTTATGCCCATTCGCACCTCAATTTATATTAACATTTAATGTAGCAAAAATAATTAGCTGTCATAATGAGACAAGGACCGTGGGCATAGTCAGAGTAGGGTGAGGGCCTCTGGAAAAAGACCCCTACCAAAACTCCATATTCAACAACTCAGCAACGTCAGAGTCACTTTAATTCTCTAAAGTAAAATATCAAACTAGGAATGTAAGCATTCTTCAGTGAAGATTCGTTAAAACCAAAAAGCCAGGAGTAACCTGGCCTGGAATGTTTGAGCATCCCCCAGATAAGAAAGTAGCTCAGCATAGCCCATGTCTTCATTGTGTCAATTAAATGAGGCTATTGGAAAATTTACTTTAGCTGCTAAAAGGCCCAGCTTATCTTCTTTAACTGTGCCCAGATGCTGCTTTTCCTCCTCCAGCCCCTAATCAAGTCATATATAACCTGGGCAATTAATACAGCAGGCAGGCCCTGCTGTAAAAAACATAGTGAAGGGCATGAAGGCTTCCACCTTAAAGATAAAATTGCATTTTAACACTCAATAAGTTAAGAAGCAAGATTCTTAACTTATTATTTAACAAACAGACAATAACTCAGCCCATCTGGAAAGCAGGGCAGGCAGCCTTGATTGATATGTTCCCAAACCAAGAAACTACTATTCTGGGAAAGAATCAAAGCATTAAATTTCTTATGTTAACTCTGCAAAATAGTCCAGAAAACTGACAAGAAACTTAGTGTCTCAATTTGGTACTGGCACAAGAACAGACCCATGGACCAATGGAACAGACAAGAGAGCCTTGATATAAACCCAACCATATATGATAAATTAATATACGATAAAGGAGCCATGGACATACAATGGGGGAAATGACAGCCTCTTCAACAGCTGGTGTTGGCAAAACTAGAAAGCTACATGCAAGAGAAAGAAACTAGATTATTGTTTAACACCATACACAAAAGTAAACTCAAAATGGATCAAAGACCTGAATGTAAGTCATAAAACCATGAAACTCTTAAAAGACAACATAATATAAATAAGCATGAGCAACTTCTTTCTGAATGCATCTCCTCAAGCAAGGGAAAAAAAAGTAAAAATTAACTCATGGAACTACATCAAACTAAAGTTTCTGTATGGCAAAAGACACTATCAACAGAACAAAAAGGCATCCTACAGTATGGGAGAATATATTCATTAATGACAGATCCGATAAAGGGTTGACATCCAAAATACATAAAGAGCTCACGCACCTCAACAAACAAAAAGCAAAGAATCCAATTAAAAAGTGGGCAGAGGATCTGAACAGACAGTTCTCCAAAGAAGAAATTCAGATGGCCAACAGGCATATGAAAGATGCTCCACATCGCCTGCCATCAGAGAATGCAAATTAAAACCACAATGAGATATCACCTCTCACCGGTAAGGATGGCTACCATCCAAAAGACAAGCAACGACAAATTGTTGGCGAGGTTGTGGAGAAAGGGGAACCCTCCTACACTGCTGGTGGGAATTTAAATTAGTTCAACCATTGTGGAAAGCAGTATGGAGGTTCCTCCAAAAGCACAAAATAGAAATACCATTTGACCCAGGAATCCCACTTCTAGGAATTTACCCTAAGAATGCAGAAGCCCAATTTGAAAATACAGATACACCCCTATGTTTATCGCAGCACCATTTACAATAGCCAATACATGGAAGCAACCTAAGTGTCCATCAGTAGATGAATGGATAAAGAAGAGGTGGTACATATGCACAATGTAATATTATTCAGCCATAAATGAAAACAAATCCTACCATTTGCAACAACATGGATGGAGCTAGAGGATTTTATGCTCAGTGAAATAAACCAGGCGGAGAAAGACAGCTACCAAATGATTTCACTCCTATGTGGAATATAAGAACAAAGGAAAAACTGAAGGAACGAAAGAGCAGCAGACTCACAGAACCCAAGAAAGGACTAACAGTTACCAAAGGGAAAGGGACTGGGGAGGATGGGTGGGAAGGGAGGGAGAAGGGGGGCAGGGAAGAAAGGGGCCTTACAATTAGCATGTATAATGTGGTGGGGGGGGCCAAAGGGAGGGCTGTGCAACACAGAAAAGACAAGTAGTGATTTTAAAGCATCTTACTACACTGACGGACAGTGACTAATTGGTATGTGGGGTGGACTTGGTGAAGGGGGTAAACTGGTAAACATAACGTCCCTCATGTAATTGTAGATTAATGATACCAAAATAAATAAAATAAAATAAAGATTCTTACTTCTTGGCAAATAGTGAACCTGTGGCATCTTACTACACTGATGGACAGTGACTGCAATGGGGTATGAGGGGCCTGGACTAGATAATATGGGTGAATGTATCAACCACATTGTTTTTTCATGTGAAACCTTCAGAGGAATGTATATCAGTAATACCTTAGTAAAAAAAGAAAAGTATCTTACTTGTTAACTTCCTGGCTATTAAAATGCAATCTTATCTTTAAGACGGGATGCTTCCTGTCTTTTACTTTGTTGTTTGTGACTGGGCTTATTGCCACATTAGCTGCCCAGGTTATATAGTCCTTGACTTGGGGCTGGAGGAGGCATCTGGGCAAAGTTAAAGATAAACTGGGCCTTTAGGCAGGCTGAAGTAAATTTTACAATAGCCTCTTTTAATTGACACAATGAAGACATGGGCTATGCAGAGCTACTTTCTTATCTGGGGGATGTTCAAACATTCCAGGCCGGGTTACTCCTGGCTTTTTAGTTTTAACTAATCTTCACTTAAGAATGCTTATAGTCCTAGTTTGATACTTTACTTTAAAGAATTAATGTGACTCTGACTTTGCTGAATTGTTTAATACGGAGTTTTGGTAGGCGTCTTTTTCCAGAGGCCCTCACGCTACTCTGACTACACCCACGGTCCCTGTCTCAGAATCTCTGTGGCGACTTACAAACTACTCAGCTGCAGATTACAAACCGAAATGCCAGAAAAATGTGAATTTCTAAATACAAGAAAATTCCCTGTCAGTTCCCAGATCAAAGTAAAGAAACTTCATTCCCAATTAAAAAAACGAGAGGTACCTAATGAAAAAATATTTTATTTTAAAGGCGCTGCCTCGGGGGGCCTCTCCCCCGCCGCCCCGCCGCCCGTCCCACCTGAACTTCAGCCGCCCGGCCCTCGCCCTCGAGGCCCCCGCCGAGAAAATCCAAACACGACAAAACGCCCACCGGCCACCCCTTCTGCGCGGCCCCGTCCCGGGCGGCGGGGGCAGGTCGGGGGCGCGGCCCTGGGTTGGGAGGACGCGCGCCGCGGGGCGGAGAGCTGACGCGCTCACCACCTGGGCCGGGACCGAGGAGCAGCGGCTCCGGCGAGCCCCTCTCCGCCCTGCCCCGGCGAACTTCGCCGGCCGCTCGGACGTCAGCCCGGGCGCACCTGCTCCGCTCCCTCCCTTCCCGGGCGGCCCCTCCGGCGGAGCGCGCCGACTTCAGGCCCCCGGCCGGGCCCCGCGAGCCCACCACCCGCGTCGGCCGCTTCCCGGCCCCACGGGCCACGAGCGGCTCGCCGAGCAACTCGCACGGCCGCCCCCTTGTCCGGTTACCCCGTGCCCTCAGGCGGAGGCAGAGGTCCCGCCGCGCCCCGCGGCCACGTACCTTCCAGCCCGCAGGGCCGTCGCTGTCGTCTTCACCCCTGAAGCGGGGCCCGCTCGGGACCCTCCACCGCAGATCCGCGGAAGCGGGAGCCGCTTCTCAGCCGAGGTCTCTGAAGTCCGGCCGGGCCAGCGGCTCCATGTCCGCGCCGACCGCCGCCCTCCGCCCGTCGCGGAAGAGCCGAGAAGGGGCGAGTGCGGCGCCGGGAGCCCAGCGGGTGCGACGCGGCGATCCGAGGCTGGGGGCCGAGGTCGGGAGGAAGGCGCAGCCAAGCACAGAGCGGGCCCAGAACTTCGCGGGCCCATCACTGGTCTCCGTCGGCCCGCTGCGCACACGGTACGGCGGCTCGAAGCACGGAGGACGCGGCGCCCGACGGTATCCCTGCAACGCTCAACATGCTACTGACGGTTGACTAAAGGCGGAGGCGGTGCCTGCAGCGACTACTCCGCCCCCGGATTACGCTTTCTGCGCCCATTGGCTGCCCGTCCCCGACTGACGGCCCTCATGATCATGCTCGGCCTGCCTGCCAAATTAAGTTCTGATTTTATTCTTTGAGAGATTGAAGGGTTTTAGATCAGGGGAAAGGATTCCATTTTTAAGTGAGCACTCTGGCCTCTCTTTGGAGACTGGATTCGTGGGGGCAAAGCGATAGCAGAAGGACTACTCAGAGGATGCTACAGGCATCCACAAAAGATTTGATGGGGTGCTGGACGAGGGCCGTTGAATGGGTATGCAGAGCTTAGGCTGCAGGGACTGCAGAAATGTTTAGGAAGTAGGGTGGGTAGGACTTGGTGACTGGCGGGAGGGAGAAGGCACTCCTGCTATAACAGGAGTCCGCAGACTGGGTGGCTTAGTCAACAGAAACTTATTTTCATGGAGTTCTGGAGCTTAAGGACCAAGATCCACGGGCTGGCAGGGTTGGTCTGGCCCAAAGCCTCTCTCCTAGGCTTGCAGACGGCTGCCTCCTTGCTGCGCCTTCACATGGCCTTCTGTCTGCCATGCACATACCTGGTGTTTCTCCATAGGCCCCAACTTCTCATAAGGACATCTCTTGGAGTGGAGTAAAGCTCCACCCAAATAGCCTCATTTTTTTTTTTTTTTGGTATTATTAATGTACAATTACATGAGCAACATTATGGTTTCTACACTACCCCTATTTTCAAGTCCCCACCACATACTCCATTACACTCACGGTCCATCAGCGCAGTAAGATGCTATAGAATCACTACTTGTCTTCTCTGTGCTATATTGCCTTCCCGGTGCCCCCCCCCCCAGCATTAGGTGCGCTAATCATAATGCTCCTTTTCCCCGCTTATCCCTCCCTTCCCACCCATCCTCCCCAGTCTCTTTCCCTTTGGGAACTTTTATTCCCTTCTTGGGTTCTGTGAGTCTGCTGCTGTTTTGTCCCTTACAGTTTTTACTTTGTTCTTATACTCCACAGATGAGTGAAATCATTTGATACTTGTCTTCCTCCGCCTGTCTTATTTCACTGAGCGTAATATCCTCTACCTCCATCCATGTTGTTGCAAATGGTCGGAATATGTTCTCTTCCATTGTGTATACGTACCACATCTTCTTTATCCATTCACCTACTGATGGACACTTATGTTGCTTCCATTTCTTGGCTATTGTAAATAGTGCAGCGATAAACATAGGGGTGCATATGTCTCTTTCTAACTGGGCTCCTGCATTTAGGGTAAATCACCAGGAGTGGAATTCCTGGGTCAAATGGTATTTCTTTTTTGAGTTTTTTGAGGAACCTCCATACTGCCTTCCACAATAGTTGAATTTACATTCTCACCAACAGTGTAGGAGGGTTCCCCTTTCTCCACATCCTCACCAGCATGTGTTGTTGTCTGTCTTTTGGATGTTGCCCTTCCTAACTGATGTGAGGTGATATCTCATTGTGGTTTTAATTTGCATTTCGCTGATGATTAGCAATGTAGAGCATCTTTTCATGTGCCTGTTGGCCATCTGAATTTCTTCTTTGGAGAACTGTCTGTTCAGATCCTCTGCCCACTTTTTAATTGGATTCTTTGCTTTTTGTTTGTTGAGGTGCGTGAGCTCTTTATGTATTTTGGATGTCAACCCTTTATCGGATCTGTCATTTATGAATATATTCTCCCATACTGTAGGATGCCTTTTTGTTCTGTTGATGGTGTCCTTTGCTGTACAGGAGCTTTTTAGTTTGATACAGTCCCACTTGTTCAGTTTTGCTTTTGTTTCCCTTGTCCTGGGAGATACGTTCATGAAGTTGCTCGTGTTTATGTCCAAGAAAATTTTGCTGTGTTTTCTTCTAAGAGTTTTATGGTTTCATGCCTTACATGCAGATCTTTGATCCATTCTGAGTTTACTTTTGTGTATGGGGTTACACAATAATCCGATTTCATTCTCTTACATGTTGTTGTCCAGTTTTGCCAACACCAGTTGTTGAAGAGGCTGTCATTCCCCCATTGTATACCCATGGCTCCTTTATCATATATCAATTGACCATATATGCTTGGGTTAATGTCTAGACTCTCTATTCTGTTCCACTGGTCTGTGGCTCTGTTCTTACGCCAGCACCAAACTGTCTTGATTACTGTGGCTTTGTAGTAGAGCTTGAGGTTGGGAAGCGAGATCCCCCCTGCGTTACTCTTCCTTCTCAGGATTGCTTTGCCTATTCAGGGCCTTTTGTGGTTCCATATGAATTTTAGAACTATTTGTTCCAGTTCATTGAAGAATGCTGTTGGGACTTTGATAGGGATTGCTTTGAACCTACAGATTGCTTTAAACAGGATGGCCATTTTGCCAATATTAATTCTTCCTACCCAAGAGTATGGGATATATTTCCATTTATTAGTGTCCTCTTTAATTTCTCTGAAGAGTGTCTTGTAGTTTTCAGGGTACAGGACTTTCACTTTCTTGGTTAGGTTTATTCCTAGGTGTTTTATTCTTTTTGATGCAGTTGCGAATGGAATTGTTTTCCTGATTTCTCTTTCTGCTAGTTCATCATAAGTTTACAAGAATGCAACAGATTTCTGTGTATTAATTTTGTACCCCACAACTTTGCTGAATTTAGATATTTGTTCTAGCAGTTTTGGAGTGGATTCTTTAGGATTTGTTATGTATAGTATCATGTCATCTGCAAACAGTGACAGTTTGACTTCTTCCTTACTCATCTTGATGCCTTTAATTTCTTTGTGTTGTCCAATTGCAGTGGCTAAGACCTCTAGTACTATGTTTTATAAAAGCGGGGAGAGTGGTCATCCTTGTCTTGTTCCCGATCTTAACAGAAAAGCTTTCAGCTTCTCTGTGTTAGGTATAATGTTGGCTGTGGGTTTGTCATATATGGCCATTATTATGTTGAGGCACTTGCCCTCTATACCCATTTTGTTGAGAGTTTTTATCATGAATGGAATGTGAATTATATCGAAAGCTTTTTCAGCATCTATGGAGATGATCATGTGATTTTTGTCCTTCTTTTGTTGATGTCATGGATGATGTTGATGGATTTTCAAATGTTGTACCATCCTTGCATCCCTGAGATGAATCACACTTGATCATGGATAAAACTCTTGATGTGTTTTTGAATTTGGTTTGCTAACATTTTGTTGAGTATTTTTGCATCTATGTTCATCAGGAATATTGGACTGTAATTTTCTTATTTGGTGGTGTCTTTGCCTGGCTTTGGTATTAGAGTGATGCTGGCTTCATAAAATGAGTTTGGGAGTATTCCCTCCTCTTCTATTTTTTGGAAAACTTTTAGGAGAATGGGTATTATGTCTTCTCAAAATGTCTGATAAAACTCAGCAGTGAATCCATCTGGTCCACGGGTTTTCTACTTGGGTGGTTTTTTGATTACTGATTCAATTTCATTGCTGGTAATTGGTCTGTTTAGATTTTCCTTTCATTGCTTGGTCAGCCTTGGGAGGTTGTATTTTTCTAGAAAATTTTCCATTTCTTCTAGGCTATCCAGTTTACTAGCACATACATTTTCATAGTATTCTCTAATAATTCTTTGTATTTCTGTGGTGTCCGTAGTGACTTTTCCTTTCTCATTTCTGATTCTGTTTATGCATGTAGATTCTCTTTTTCTCTTAATAATTCTGGCTACAGGTTTTTTCAAATCCCACTTGTTTATTACTGATAGGAAAGCAATTGACTTTTGTATAATAAACTTGTATAATGCAGCTTTGCTATTATTGCTTATTCTAATAGTTTTGTTGACCCTTTAGGATTTTCTGCATACACAGTCACGTCATCTTCAAACAAGGTGAATTTTGTTTCTTCCTTCCCAATCTATGTACACTTTTCATTTTTCTTGTACTATTCAGTAGCTAGGATTTCTAATATAATGTTGAATATAAATGGTGCGAGGGGGATACCCATGCCTTGTTCCTGATCTTAGTAGGGAAGTCTGCAGCTTCTCACCATTCCATATGATGTTAGCGGCAGGGTTTTTGTAGATATACTTTTTCAAAGTTAGGATGTTCCCCTCTGCTCCTAGTCTGATGAGAGATTTTATCATGAATGGGTGCTGGATACTTTTTCTGAATCTATAAATATCATATGATTTTTATTCTTTAGTTTGTTGTGGTGATTGATTAGGTTAATTGATTTTTCAAATGGTGAATAATACTTGTATGTCTGGAATAACTCCCACTGGATTGGGATGCATACACACACAAACTTTGATACATGTTTGAAATTGATTTGCTAATGTTTTGGGGAAGACTCTTGCGTCTAGGTTCATGAGAGATACTGGTCTGTAGTTTTCTTTTCTTGTAATTTCTTTCTTTGGTTTAAATATTAGTATCATCCTGGCCTCACAGAATGAATTAGGAAATATTTATTCTGCTTCTAATTCCCAGAAGAGATTGCAGAGAACCAGCATCATTTCTTCCTTAAGTATTTGTTAGAATTCACTGTAATCCCATCTCAGTCTGGCCTTTTCTGATTTGGAAAGTTATTGATTACTGTTTCAATATCTTTAATAAATACTGGCCTGGACAGATTATCTATCTCTTGTATAATTTTGGTAGATTTTGTCTTTCAAGGAATTGGCACATTTCATCTGGGTTATCAAATGTGTGGGCACAGAGTTGCTCATAATGTTCCTTTCTTAATCATTTTTTATTAAGGGTTTTTTTTTATCATAGTTCTAAGTTCACAGCCTCCCCTACTATCAACATCCCTCCACCAGAGTGGTACATATGTTGCAATACATGAACCTACATTAACAAATCATAATCACCGAAGTCCCTAGTTTATATAGCATTCGCCGGTGTTGTATATTCTATAGGTCTGGACAAATGGTATGATGATGTGTGCCCATCATTATTGTATCATATGGTGTGTTTTTACTGCCCTAAAAATCCACTATGTACCACCTAGTCATCTTTCTCCCTACACCCGCCCCTGTCAACCACTGATCTTTTTATTGTGTCCATAGTTTCTCCTTTTAGAGAATGTCATGCAGTTGGCGCCATAGCCCTTGGCATGCAGCCCTTTCAGATCAGCTCCTTTCACGAATATATATTTAAAGTTCTTCCATGTCTTTTCAAGCTTGGTACTTCATTTATTTTAAGCACTGAACAATATTCCATTGTCTGGATGTATCAGTTTATTTATCCATTCACCTACTGAAGGATATCTTTGTTGGTTCCAAGTTTAGTCAATTAAGAATAAAGCTGCTGTAAGCATTCATGCATAGGCTTCTGTGTGGACATAAGTTTTCAACTCCTTTGGGAAACCATTGCAGGATCATATGGTAAGAGTATGTTTAGTTTTGTTAGAAAATGTCAAACTGTCTTCCAAAGTGGCAATACCATTTTACATTCTCAACAGCAATGAATAAGAGTTTCTGTTGCTCCACATCTCACCAGAACTTGATGTCAGTGTTTTGGATTTGGGCTATTCTAGTAGCTATGTAGTGGTATCTCTCTGTTGTTTTAATTTGCACTTCTTTGATGCCATATAACTTGAACCACCTTTTCATGTGCTTATTGGCCATTTGTAAATTTCATTGGTGACCATTCTGCCAAGATCTTTGGCCTATTTTTTAACTGGGTTGTTTTTCTTATATTGTTGAAGTTTAAGAATTCTTTGTATATTTTGGGTCACAGTCATTTTTAGATGTGTTGTTTGCAAGTTTCTTTTCCAAGTCTGTAACTTGTCTTCTTATTCCCTTGACATTGTCTTTTGCAGAATAGAAATTTTTTATTTTAATGAAATCCAGGGTCTCAATTATTTTTTTTCACGACTCATGCATTTATTGCTCTTTCTAAAGTCATCACCATACCCAAAGTAATCTAATTGAATAATACCATATTATCTTGTAGGAGTTGCATCGTTTTGCAGTTTATTTATGGGTATGATCGATTTTGAATTTTGAAGGGGTTATAAGGTCAGTTTCTAGATTCATTTCTTTGCATGTGTATGCTCAGTTGTACAAGCCATATTTGTTGAAAAGACTGTCTTTGCTTCATTATATTTCCTTTGTTCCTTGTGAAAGATCACATGACTATATTCATGTAGCTTCCGCTTTGGGCTCTCTGTTGTGTTCCATTGATCTATATCTATATTCTTTCACTATCACACTAGTGGTCTTGATTACTGTAGCTTTATATTAAGTCTTGAGATTGGGTACTGTCTGTCCTCCTATTTTCTTCTCCTTCAGTGTTGTGTTGGCTTTATTATCCTTTTCATGTCCATGGGATCAGTAATGATTGGCCCATCTTTTATTTCTGATACTAGTATTTGTGTCTTCTTTTTTCTTAGTTTTCCTGGCTAGAGGTGAATAAATTTCACTGATATTTTCAAAGAAGCAGCAGGTTTGGTTGATTTCCTCTATTGCCCTTTATATTTTCAATTTCATTGATTTATGCTCTAATTTTTATTTTTTGTATCTTTAGTTTAGATTTAATTTTTTCTTCTTTATCTAGTTTCCTTCAGTATATTTTAGATTATTGGTTTTAGATTCTTTTTCTTTTCTAATATATGCATTAAGTGCTATGAGTTGTCCTCCAAGCCCTGCTTTCACATTATCCCACAAATTTTAAGCTGTTGTATTTCATCTCCATTTAGTTAAAAATTTTTTACTTTGCCTTACATCTCCTCTTTGACCCATGTATTATTTTTCAAGTATGATTTTTAATCTCCGTATTTTCAGATATCCCGGCAATCTTTCTGTTTTTCTTTCTACTATACTTCCATTGTGATCTAAGCAAACATTGTATGACTTCTACTATTTTAACTTAAGATACGTTTTATAGCCCAGGATGTGGAATATCTTTTCTAATCCTTTTTGTGAGTTTAAGTAGAACAGGTACTAAAGAAAACAAGGTCACTGATTCAAACAAACATATGCACCCCTATGATTATCACTGCACTATTTATGATAGCAAGGGTATGGAAGCAACCTGAGTGTGCATCAGTAGATGAATAGATAAAAAAGATGTGGTACATATACACAGTGGAGTATTATTCAGCTATAAAAAGAAAAGAAATCCTACCATTTGCAACATGGATGGATCTAGAGGGTATTATGCTCAGTGACATAAGCCAGGCAGAGAAAGAAAAGTGCCAAATGGCTTCACTCATTTGTGGACTATAGAAATAAAGCAAAGTTGAAGGAACAAAACAGCAGCAGACTCACAGACTCCAAGAAGGGACTAGTTGGGGGAGAGGTTGGGGAGGGTGAGTGAGGAGGGAGAAGGGGATTAAGAGGCACTATAATTCACAATCACCGTATAGGTAGGTCACAGGGAAGGCAGGTCACACACAGCACGGAGAAGACAAGTAGTGACTCTATAACATCTTACTACGCTGATAGACAGTGACTGTAATTAAGTGGGTGAGGACTTGAAAATATGGGTGAATGATGAAACCACAGTGTTGTTTATGAAACCATCTTAAGATTGTATATCAATGATACTTAAATTAAAAATTTTTTAGAAGAAGAATGGATACTCTGCTGTTGTTAAATGAATTATTTTATAATGTCAGTGAGAGCCAGTTGATTACTCATGCTGTTCAGTACAACTACATCCTTACTAATATTTGTCCTTCTGGATTTGTCAGTTACTGACAGAGGGTTGTTGAGAAGGATTCCAAATATAATAGTGGATTCATCTGTTTCTCCATGCAGTTCTGTTATTTTTTGCATCACATATTTTAATGCTTTGTTGTCAGGGGCATATACATTAAGGATTATGTGTCTTCTTGGAGAACTGACTCCTTTACTACTTTATGAGATCACCTGTAAACCAGCGTGAGAAACATTGCTTCTTTTCCGGACACATAACAATAAGCTAAATGGGGCTGCCAATGAAGTGGCATAAGATACATCTCCCATCCTCATGTGACTTAAAAAGTATTTCAAGACGTGAGACTAAAAAACACACTTAATGGAGGAAGGAAGTACCTAATCAAGGAGGTCCCAGACACATTCAAAGAAAGGAAATCACAAAAGGAAAGTGAGATCTTTCGTGGACGGTAGAGTAGAGAACATAATAACACATCAACCATGACAGGGCAATAAGCAAAGTCAACTTAGAGACATTAGTGAATTCATTCTGGTTTCACTAACATTCATAATTTTAAAACATAACTTTAATGTTGAGAGAAACTGAATTAAGGTAGGGCACATGATTTATTTTAAAAATCAGTATGCTATAGTAACTTTAAAATATAGCACTAGCAGTCTGCCCCAAATTACAAATGAATTACCTTCTATTGACTTGTTTCTGAGTTGGGTGGAAGCTACAGATGTCTTATAGAAAGCCTGTTCAGCAGCCTCTGGCAGCCCACAGAAGGCCACATAGCAGGTCAGGCCACCGTGTCATTAAAATGCAGCACTCTAGTAGCCCAGCACCTGCCCACCGCAGAGACCAGGACCATTTTGGAAAGGCGTGTTCTGACTTTGCAGTCCCAATAGCGCCACTAGAGACTTTCCCTCCCTCTGCCTCCTCCGCGAGGGCACTCCGTCTGTCAAGTCATCGGGGCTGAGTTTTGCCCTGGCTGCTCTGCACAGGAACACTGGCTGGTGAGGTTTCAGAAGGTTATGTCTGGAGTGCACTGAAAGGGGAAGGAGAGCTCGTTAGCTTTAAACTGGGCTCATCCCAGTAAGTAAACTGTCCTCTTGTTGACATTCAGTTTCACAAGACAAAGTTCCAGGCCCCGGGGCTGTGGCGGGAAGGATGATCACCAGGAGCAGGGGTCAGAAGCTACTCTTACTACAAAGGGTTCCTAACTCAATGTCCGCAGGATCTTCAAAGCCATTTTGGAGTCCCAGATGCTTGTAGGCTGCCACACGACTATGGGGGTAACCCCCAAACCCTGGATATTTTAGTGCACTTACTTGAGGAATGGCATGTGGAGCACTACAGCAAAGAGGAATGAACGGTTAGTGAGCTGGCCTCCGATGTGGCAGTTTGGCTAGAAACTAGCGCTCCACCAGAAGCTGAAGCTCAGGTTACAAATTAGGAACAAGAGCTGAGATTAGAAAAACACATGCAGTTGTCCACTATTTTGTTAGCTTTGGGACTAGCAAAGAAGGTGGGGAGCAGAATGATAAGTTGGAGACCTTAGCGTGCCATTTGGCCAAGCTAGGAGGGCACAAGCTGCCACAGGTTAAGGCCCGAGCACCTGTGACGATGCCTAAAACGCTAAGAGGTGGCATCCCTGTGAAAGTGATGAGAAGGACGATGAGAATGTTGTGGCCACTGATGTGGAAACAGGCACATCATCCTATGCTGTCTGACCCATAACACAAAGGAAAAGGTTTTTTTGTAAGTTTTTTAATTGATGTATCACTGATATACAATCTCATGTTGGTTTCAAGTATACAACATAGTGGTTCAACCCCCACTAGTGCACTTGCTATCTGTCAACATAGGAAGATGTTACAAAATCTTTGGCTATATTCTCCAAGTTGTACCACCATCCCTGCCACCAACGTATATTATGACTGAGAATTTCTGTGGCCCTTTATCCCCCTCACCCTCCCCACCCACCCATCCCAACCCCTCCCCCATGGTAACCACCAATCACTTCTCAGTGTCTATGAGTCTGTTGGAATACAAAGGGAAAATCTTAAATAGCAATTACCCAGAAAACTCCCAGGAGAAAACCTGCAGTCTTCCTCTGTCCCTTGAGGGTGTAAATCTTACATGTCTTTGAAATGTAAACACCCCAGGAGATGCCCAAAATGCTGCCCACAGAGACTGAAGGAAAAAAAGAGGGAGGGAGAGTTTTAAATTTCAACTTGTGTAGACAACTCTAGCCTTTTTCAGATACTATTCAGGTTGTTTAGGAAACAGGAGGGAAGGGAGTGCGGCTGGGTGACAGGGAGGCGGGGCAGGAGTCTGTAAACCAATCATGGAACTGGGATCCAATGCCACGTCATTTCCAGTGATCCCCACCCCACCCCAAGGGGAGACGTGTTCAAAAGTCCAGATGTGAGACTTCAGGCTTCTACATGACTGTGGGATCTTGCAGCACCTGGAGATAGTTCCTTTTGCATAATTGTTAGTGTTTTACATTAATTCTATTTTCTTTTAGTTCCAAAACTTCAGAAGAACAGACTGGAAGAAAATTGTTAGAAAATGGTTCATGTAAACATCAAGCTTTGACAGGTGTTACTGGGTTTGTGACATTAGCTTCCAAAAGAGGACACAAGAGTTGCAGTCATGTATGAAACACATTATTGTGAACACTCACGTTAATTCCAAGGAATTATTGGCTAAGCATGACTCATAACAATCGCCGGGTATCTAAATAAATTGCTTCACAACGTCTCCTTCAAAGAAAACCGCAAAACTAACAAATTCCAAATGCAGGGAAGCACACACGAGTGCAGGCAGTTGCGAGATCTTTCCAAGGAACTGCTGCAGAAGTGAGCAGTACACTTCACTGATGCAATTTGAAGTCCACCAACAGGCATATTAAACTGACCACTAGAGTCCTGGAATCTATTCTGAGACAATGCAAAATTTTTCAGCACTAAACTAGAGGAAAATGGATAAGATTAGTCAAAATGAAAAGAAATGAAAAGAGCAGTTATTATATAGCACAATAAACTAGAACACAGAGAGGGTTAAAAAGTTAGTCGTACCCTCCCCGTGGCCTAACGAGCTCCCCACCTTGCAGCATGCCAGGCATTTTAGGATGTAGAGGGAAGCAAAAGCATCTGGCAGCCTAGGGAACAGGCCGGCGGTGACCTGTCTGCTCTTAGCATCTGTCTGTGAAGAGAAAGTAGAAATAAAGGAGAAAATGGTCAAAATTACTTGCAAAGTGCTGCGTGTGCTATGCCGTACCCTTAAGCAAACACTTTTCCCACATTACGTGGACTACTTTCTGCTGTTCTACCCTGCATGTCTAAAACCTACAGTGGTTAGGTAAGAATGGGTTAATATCTGTAAACCCCCAACCTTCACCTGTTGAATCAGAATAGTCAGCAAAAGGCATTATAAATGGTAATTGCCTTAAGAATCCCCATTCTTAAGGAGGTTTGAACTTCTTATATTGGATTTTGCCACCTGCTCCCATGTGTCTGCTCTACATGTCTAAAAGTAACACAGAGCAGCACATGTGCAACTTTAGTGTGTATCATCCCCTGCGGATCTTGTCTGATTCTGATCAATAGCTCTGGTCTGTTTCTAACAAGTTCCCAGGGGATGAGGATGAAGCAAATTTGTGGAAAATATATATATATATATTGCACTCATAGAGCAGGTACTGAAATTCTAACGAGTGGGAAATTACTTCATAAAAAGGGATTATTCTGCAAGTGATCAGTACACAGTACTCAGTGGTGCACCATACAAACACACAGGTCACACCCTGGGTGAGGATCCCAGCCAAGGGGACAATCCAGCTCTGAAACTGGTTCAGCTCTTCTTCTCAGACCTGGTGCTTCAGGGGAGAGCCGTGTCTTCCAGGAAGGGGAGCCCTCCAGGGCAGGGATATATCTTCCCACAGTAGGGTCATGTTTCTTTAATTTACACAAAGGCTCAGTGTGGGTTATTTGTGGCTATTATGGCAATTTCACTTTAGAGAGAAGAACATAAAAATTTATCTCTTTTGAAAAGAAAAGCTTGACCTTTTTAAGAATGAAATTATTTGTATTTATTTAAACTTTAATTTCTGATTTGCTTTTTTGAACAATAACTATATTTTAATTTACTTCTATTTTACTCCTCTAGCTTTTGCAAAGTTTTCAAAGAACAGCATTAGTAAACTCAAGCTCTCAGGGGATTAGAAAAACAAAAAGTTGTACCTTTCTAACTAACTACCAGCATATTAGATTATATTTTCATCCCCCAAAAGCAGCTTATTTGCCTAAATATAAATGATATCTTAAAACATTTCTATATTTCACTGTGTTCCTTGATAAGAAACTTAATTAGAAACAGGATCAATTTGTTTCCTCACCCTGTAACTATATGTGTGTGTGTAGGTGAATGGGGTTCGGGGCACACTACATCAAAATACGGCACGTTGGCATAGTGAGTATTTTAAGCAGGTAGATCACACTGACCTCTAACGCCTTACTGTTTTCCTTGAAACAGGTCATAAAATCCTCATGTGAGAGTGACCTTCCTATACGCAGAGGAAAGGAGCATCTTTATGCCTGTGGACAAAGATTCCTAACAAACAGGCCTTGCTAAGTTTCCCCCAGTTTACTATAATTACCTCATACTCTTTAACCTATCACATTCCTCCACAATTGTCCACTCTTCCTCAAGTCCAGTATAAGAATACAGGTCTGTTGGTCTGTTTCTTTAGGTCTTCATTTCCTCATTAAGGCTCCCATGTTGTGTAAAACATACACTAAATGCGTACACATTTCTCCTGTCAATCTGTTCTTGTCAGTTTGATTTTCAAACCCAGCCAAGAACCCCAGTAGGGTCAAAGAAAAAACTTTTTCCTTCCCTATAGTGTATATGTTCTTCTATTTCAAAAATAATTTAGTATCCATTACAGTAAAAGGTAACCACAGTAGAATCATAAACTATTAACCTACAACAAGAGATGGAAACAAAGTAATCAATGAAAAAGAGGTGATTGTTCCATACACCCTGGCTAAAACCAGAACCGGTTTTGAGTAGACTGAGCACATATTCCAGCTCTCCTCCCATCAAACACTACAACTTCCTGGAAAGACTATCTATGTGTGTGTGGATGTCCATCAGCATGAGCCAGAGGGTCCCTGGGAAGGCTGGGAATTGCTAGGGGTTACAGGGCGTTCTAGACAAGCAGGGAAGCCCATTTTTAGGTAAGCATTCTGGTAAACTTTCTAAGGGATCTCAGAAGAAAAGAACCTGAAGCTCCAAGTCTCCTGAAATGTGTTATGGTTTATTTTCTCATTCAAGCAATTTTGGGTTATTTTCTTTTCTTTAATTGAAGCATAGTTGATATAATATTGCATTCGTTTCAGTTATACAACATACTGATTCAATAGTTATGTTTCACAAAATGCTCACCACGATAAGTGTAATTACTGTCATTTTACAAAGATTATTGACTATATTCCCCATGCTGTACCTATTAATTTTATAATTGGAAGTTTGTCCCTCTTTATCCGCTTCACTTATTTCATTGTATTCTTTTTCTTAAAGGGGCCACCCCAATTTGGAGAAGCTTCATGACCCACAAGACTTAGACAACCCTGTATCAGAGACATGAGGAGTGCTACAGCCAGGGTGCAAGAAAGGGTCGTCATGAAAAAATGCAGAGGTCTTGAAAGTGAAAATTACAATTGTTGAAATCTAAAAATAAGTGAATATATGGCTTGAAAAGGAAAATGGAAATACCTGAAGGGTGAATGAGAGAGCAAGAAGGTCCAGGAAGGGATTCTTCCATAGCCCATACTGATCAAAATTTAAGAGAAAAGTTAAGAGACATGGAAGATATATCGATCTTATGGCTTTACAAAAGCACAGAATGGAATGAATGGAAGTCAGCAACGTGTGAAGGAATGATGGCTGAGAATTGTCCAGGAACAAGAAAGCACAAATCCTTAGACTGAAAGGGCCCACTGAATATGAGAGGATAAGTAAAAACAACAAAAAACACAACAAAAATGACACCAGGCATGTAGTAGTGAGATTTCAGGGTACCAAGCCTAAAGTTCCAAAAGTGACTGGTGAAAAGGGAGATTACCCAAAAAGAACCAGAGCCAAATTGACACTTGCCATCTCCTGAAAAACACTGGAGCCATGAAGATGGAACACTATCTTCAAGAACAGGAGGAAAAACAATGGAATTTAAATTCTATATCCAGAGAAAATATTGGTCATATGTAAGGTTAAACCCAAGACATTTTTAAGCACCCAAAACTCAAGAAGTTCACCACCTCCATACTTTCTCTAAAAGATGTGTTCCAGCATGAAGAACAATTATTCCAGGAGATAAGATGATATACAAGAAGCAATGGTGAGTGAAAAAACTTAATAGCATGTGTTGCACAAATAAATATTAATGTACTTTTAAAATTAAAATTAATATTCCCAAAGATATCAAAAGGAGAAAGACTTTGGGGGACTTCCATGGAATGTGTTATAAAAGAAAAGTGTGCTTGGGATCCTGTTTTGATAAAGAGAGGTAGATACTAACTCCATATGTTAGAAAAAAGCAACATGAAGCACATGCATGGTAACATGAAGGACAAATTTTATAAATAGAATGCGTAATTTTTAAATCAGTGAAAGTGGAACAATTGAACCAAGAAAATCAAAACAATTCAATGGAAATCAAGAAATCAGGAAAAGGGAGAAAAATTAAAGGGAAAGTACTGTAAAAAAATCCCACAAACACATGGAGGCTCCACAACATGCTCCTAAATAACCAATGGATCAATGACCAAATTAAAACAGAGATCAACTAATATATAGAGACAAATGACAACAATAATTCAACACCGCAAAATGTGTGGGATGCAGCCAAATCTCTGATAAGAGGGAAGTATATAGCAATACAGGCCACCTCAAGAAAGAAGAACAATGCCATATAAGCAGTCTAAACTCACAACTAATGAAACTAGGAAAAGAACAACAAATGAGGTCCTTAGTCAGTAGAAGGAGGGACATAATAAAGATTAGAGCAGAAATAAATAAAATTGAGAAGAATAAAACAATAGAAAGAATCAATGAAAGCAAGAGCTGGTTCTTTGGGAAAATAAACAAAATAGATAAATCCTTTGCCAGACTTATCAAGAGAAAAAGAGTCTATACACAGAAAATAAGAAATGAGAAAGGAAAAATCACTATGGAAACCATAGAAATACAAAGAATTATTAGAGAATACTATGAAAAATTATATGCTAACAAACTGGATAACCTAGAAGAAATGGACAACTTTCTAGAAAAATACAACCTTCCAAGGCTGACCAAAGAAGAAACAGAAAATCTGAACAGACCAATTACCAGCAACGAAATTGAACTGGTAAACAAAAACCTACCTAAGAACAAACCTCCTGGACCAGATGGCTTCACCGCTGAATTTTATCAACTGTTTAGTGAAGACCTGACACCCATTCTCCTTAACGTTTTCCAAAACATAGAAGAGAAGGGGATACTTCTAAACTCATTCTATGAGGCTAGCATCACTCTAATACCAAAACCAGGCAAAGACACCACAAAAAAAGAAAATCACAGACCAATATCCCTGATGAACATAGATGCAAAAACACTCAACAAAATACTAGCAAACCAAATTCAAAAATACATCAAAAAGAATCATCCATCATAATCAAGTAGGATTTATTCCAGGGATGCAAGGGTGCCACAACATTCGAAAATCAATCAACATCATCCACCACCACAACAAAAAGTAGGACAAAAACCACATGATCATCCCCATAGATGCTGAAAAAACATTCGACAAAATTCAAAATCCATACATGATAAAAACTCAACACAATGTGTATAGAGGGCAAGTACGTCAACATAATAAAGGACATATATGACAAACCCACAGCCAACATTATGCTTAACAGTGAGAAGCTGAAAGCTTTTCCTTTAAGATCAGGAACAAGACAAGGATGCCCACTCTCCCCACTTCTATTCAACATAGTTCTGGAGGTCCTAGCCACGGCAATCAGACAATACAAAGAACTAAAAGGCATCCAGATTGGCAAGGAAGAAGTTAAACTGTCCCTGTTTGCAGATGACGTCATAGTGTACATAAAAAACCCTAAGGAATCCACTCCAAAACTACAAGATCTAATATCTGAATTAAGCAAATTTGCAGGATACAAAATTAATACACAGAAATCTGTGGCATTCCTATACACTAACAACGAACTACCAGAAAGAGAAATCAGGAAAACAATTTCATTCACAATTGCATCAAAAAGAATAGAATACCTAGGAATAAACCTAACCAAGGAAGTGAAAGACCTATACTCTGAAAACTACAAGACACTCATTAGAGAAATTAAAGAAGATACCAATAAATGGAAACACATCCCGTGCTCACGGATAGGAAGAATTAATATTGTCACAGTGGCCATCCTGCCTAAAGCAATCTATACATTCAATGCAATTCCTATCAAAATACCCATAGCCTTCTTCAACAAACTAGAGAAAATCATGCTAAAATTCATATGGGACCACAAAAGACCTCAAATAGCCAAAGGAATTCTGAGAAGGAAGAATATAGCAGGGGGAATTACGCTCCCCAACTTCAAGCTCTACTACAAAGCCACAGTAATCAAGACAATTTGGTACTGACACAAGAACAGACCCATACAACAATGGAACAGGCTAGAGAGCCCTGATATTAACCCAACCATATATGGTCAATTAATATACAAAAAAGGAGCCATGGACATACAATGGGGAAATGACAGCCTCTTCAACAGCTGGTGTTGGCAAAACTGGACAGCTACATGCAAAAGAGTGAAACTGGATTATTGCGTAACCCCATACACAAAAGTAAACTCAAAATGGATTAAAGACTTGAATATAAGTCATGACAGTATAAAACTTTTAGAAGACAACATAGGCAAACATCTCCTGAATAGAAGCATGAGCAGCTTCTTCCTGAACACATCTCCTCGAGAAAGGGAAACAAAAGCAAAAATGAACTCAAGGGACTACATCAAACTAAAAAGTTTTCTACGGTAAAGGACATCATCAGCCAATCAAAAAGGCATCCTACACTATGGGAGAATATGTTTGTAAATGACATTTCTGACAAGGGATTAACATCCAAAATATGTAAAGAACTCACACACCTCAACACCAAAGCAAAGAACCCGATTATCAAATGGGCAGAGGATATGTAGAGATAGTTCTCCAAAGAAGAAATTCACATGGCCCACAGACACATGAGAAGATGCTCCATGTTGCTAATCATCAGGGAAATGCTAATTAAAACCAAAATGAGATATCACCTCACACCAGTAAGGATGGCCAGCATCGAAAAGAATAAGAACAAATGGTGGCAAGAATGCGGAGAAAGGGACCCTCCTACACTGCTGGTGGGAATGTAAGCTAGTTCAACCGTTGTGGAAAGCAATACGGAGGTTCCTCAAAAACTAAAAGTAGAAATACCATTTGACCTTGGAATCCCACTCCTTGGAATATACCCAAAGAATACAACTTCTCACATTAAAAAAGACATGCGCACCCCTATGTTTATCGTAGCCCTTTTTACAATAGGCAAGCTATGGAAGCAACCTAAGTGTCCATCTGTAGATGAATGGATGAAGAAGATGTGGTACATATACACAGTGGAGTACTATTCAGCCATAAGAAAGGAACAAATCCTACCATTTACAACAATGTGAATGGAGCTGGAGGACATTATGCTCAGTGAAATAAGCCAGGCGGAAAAAGACAAATGCCAAATGATTTCCCTCATTTGTGAAGTATAACAATGAAGCAAGACTGAAGGAACAAAATGGCAGCAGACTTATAGACGCCAAGAATGAACTAGTGGTTACCAAAGGGGAGGGGTGTGGGAGGGTGGGTGGGGAGGGAGGGAGAAGGGGACTGAGGGGTATTATGTTTAGTACACATGGTGTGGGGGATGACGGGGAGAACAGTGTAGCACAGAGAAGGCACATAGTGGATCTGTGGCAACTTGCTGCACTGATGGACAGTGACTGCACTGGGGTATGGGTGGGTACTTGATAATATGGGTAAATGTAGTAACCACATTGCTTTTTCATGTGAAACCTTCATAAGAGTGTATATCAATCATACCTCAATAAAATTTTTTTTAAATAAAGGGAAAGTACTGTAAATAAAAAGACTAAAATGAGATGGCAAGATAGGTCTTAACTTGAGTAGTCACAATAATTTTAAACAGGGTACATTGTAATATAATGTAAATTATAAATGTAAATGTAAACATGGAATAGAGCAGATGCTGAATGTTAAGTATATGAAAATATTTGAGTATTTAAATACATTTTTGAAACTGCACAGAAAACAGTTATATATAGATATAGGTAAGCGTTAAATCTTCAATATAGGAACATTCACAAAACTCTTGAAATGATGTATTTGCAGAGAGGAGGAACTGGGACCGATGATGGTAATAACTAAAAGATATTATCAATCTGAGATTTATTTCTTAAATAATAATAAATTATACTTGAAACAAACATGACTGAATGTGAACAGTTGCTAATTGTGAATGGTGTCGAGTATGGGCATTTGTCAAATTAACCCTTCGCTTTTCTGTTTTCTTTCTAGTTCTCCAAAATATTATTTTATGAAACTAGGGAAAGAAAGATCAGAGGAAAGGGCAAGCAAGTGGCTGACTACCACAGCTGACTTGGTTTTGACAGCCAAGAAGAAGTCGCATCCCCCCATGGGAGGCCGAAAGGAGAGAGACAGACAGCCGCGTGGGAAGTATCGAGCGCTGGCGGGCATGACGGGCGTGGACACAGCAGCTCGGGGAGGCTGCGGATGTACGCATGCATCAGAGGCCACTCCCCAGTGTCCTGCAGTGGGAATCCTCACTTACCACCCCGAACAAAAATATATTCCCAACTTCTCAAAAGAAAGTCAATATTCAAAACTTTGCCTCTAGACTTTATAAGGAGAAATCAATCTTAACTAAAGAACAAGGAAACCTTTCCTATAATAGCTTCTTATTGACTCTTTTCATTTCATGTCCTGGTGGTGCAATTCCTTGCTGACTTTTCTCTGGCTCTTGGTGGTTTACTTGCTACTTGTCAAAAGCAGTGGGCCCTTTGCTGCTTGCAGAAAGAGAACTAAACTGGAGCTTGAGCACCGAGCTGTAGTCTGGGAGCTGAAACATTGATTGACATCTTTTTTAGCAGAAGGTCAGCAGTGCCTACTCCATTCCTTAAGTGCTAAGAATTGCTATTCAATTTACTTTTTCTTCTCCATCTTAGAATGATCACAGAGTATAACATATTTGACATTACTGTAAGAGTTTACACACGGGCTCGTAGATCAGAAGGTAGAATTTATCCTGTGCACAGTTCTGTAGATTTTCTTTTGTTGACTTTTGAAGAGTTAAAGAAAGTACCTAAATGATAAAAAGTTGAACAAAAATCACTGGGCAAAATATGGTTCCGCATTGGAAGGGAACCCTCCCTCCATACTTCTGGGTCAGAAAACTCAGAAAACCATAGTAAAAATGTTTATTATACTAAGAATACAATTTAGCAAGCTGAGTGACAAAATTTATTGAATAGTGTTCTAATGCTCAGGGTTTGTACATCTTCTATCAGCAGCATAATCCAATGCCCAGTGCAATGTCTGCCACACAGGTAGCTAATAACTATATTTTAATAAATAAACAAGTGAATGAATGAATGAATAGAAGATAAAAGGAAAAAGGAAAAAAGATAACTGACCCACACAGCAGTGGTGATGGCTGTGTCTGCCATCAATAGCTATCATCACTTTCAAGAATAGGTCTGCACCAGGGAAATAATCAAGAACTGCCGAGCTGTTCTAAGGTCAGTAGAAACAACAACAACAAAAAATAAAATAACTCTTAAGTTTTTACACTGAAATATTGATCTAGTAAAACACCATTCTTAGAAGTTCAGTCTTAGGTGATCCGTGTCTCCCCAAAACAGATATGCTGAAGTCCTAACCCTTAGGAGCTCAGAATGTAACCCTATATGAAAGTAGGATCAAGTTAAAACTGTTTACAGAATTAGTCAAGTTAAAATGAGGTCTTTTGGTGGGCCCTAGTCCAAAATGGCTGGTGTTCTTACAAAAAGGGGTAATTTAGAAACAAACTTAGAAATGAACAGAAGGTAGAATTTATCTGAGCAAAAATGGATTCAAATTAGGCAGCACAAACTAGAAGTGGCTGGGAGCACTCCACGAAAAGGAGCTGTTGGAAAGACTTTTAGAGAGGAGGCAGAAAGAAATCAAGGGAATGCTTTGGTTATAACTGAAGTGGTTGTGTTATTTGGGAAAGCCCACTTGGATGTTTGTGACTGCTTAGCCTTAGAATTTCATTTCATAACCTTGAAGTCTGGGTTTGGTTTGCTTACATGAGCTACTAATACGTTAAAGCCACTTCGTCTAATGATCTTCTTGTTTAGTTAATTTAACAAGGGTTTCCCATCCACGTTTCTCAGTAGAGATTAGGAAAAGTTGTTTTGCAACCATCATTTATCAAACGTATTATATATGATTTTGAAACGGTTTAATGTCTAAATATGTGAAGCTCCTTTTTAAAATTATGGAACATGTCAAGTCCTGGGATGTTTTAATTCTGAGAATGTACAGGAATTTTGGAATGTTATTTATTTCATCCAACAAAAACCAAGGTATTCTAGTGAATGCTAGGATATAATGATGAATAAAAACAGACCCGATACACAGCCAGCCTCTGAAGTTTATAGTCATGTAGATATTTAAAAGCAAAACTTTAATAAATGTTCTCAAAATAGGTACACAGGAATAAATAACAGGAAGTTGTGACCCAAATACAGATCTCAGGGAACTGTTTTTCTGAAGTATGACTGATTTGAGGACTGAGAGTAGAAGCTCACTTCACTGAAGAGGAGAAATGTTTTGCAGGTAGAAGACGCAATACAGGGCGGCCCAGCAGAGAGTGTGAGGGGCAGAGGGGCAGAGAGGCGGAGAGGAGCCTGCGGCAAGCTCGGACGGAGGAGGAGAGCAGCTGGCTCAGGCGGCAGCTTCAGGCCTATGCCAACAACTTCGTGTTGTCTTCAGAGTATCTGTAAATCATTAAACAGTTTTATACAGAGGGGGTTAATGCTATCAGATGTGATTTTGAAAAAATCGCTCTGCCGTTTAACTGCCTCCTGGGGCTTTTTGTTGGCCTGGGTGTGCATCAGCCCCTCCTCAGCTGCTCCATTAAAGGAAGTAGTTGATGTGCAACAAACGAGCCCAGTGAGCACTGGGCGGCGGCAGGAGGCTGTAGCGGAGGAAGGCGAACTGCTTTTCATTGCCCAGAACTTGTGTTATTTCTTTCTAATGAACACAAACGGCCTTTTGAGTCTTTTTAAGGATACCATTATACTCATTTTTGAGGCTTTCCTGCTTGCTCTATTAGCTGCTTCCTTAAGTGTTAGCTCTTTTTATTACATTTCTTTCTTCTTTCATGGTGTGTTTCCTCAAATATGTAGTGACTTTCTGTTTTGTCTCTCTGTGCTTTTGAGGATCTTTGTTTATGGATACAAGCTTGCAAATGAGGACTATGGGGGAGACGGTGATAATACTACAATAGTATTAGAAAAGCTATTTTGGTAGTTTACAGGTAAGTTCAATAGCTTTGGGGGAACTTCGCTGTCTCTTGATGCCCAGAACCGACAGTGTTTGCTTTCTCCTTACAGCAAAGGTCACTGATGTCTGTTGCTCAGTCCAAGCAGAAACTGGTCCATCTGCTCCAAGCATCCTTGCTCCTGAATCACCTGATTGTCCCCGGGGCCTCTCCTGGTAACTTTATTCCTCCAGGACATGCCCTACACTTTTATAGAAGTTCTCTCTTGCCCCTGTTTTGGAGAAGGTTCCCTCTAGACTTGTTTCTCTATAAATGTGACCCTGTCTGTTTTCCCTCTTTCAAGAATTTCTCAGTTTTAGCTTACTGATCATGGCACTCTTTCTCATTTTCCACTGCATTAATAGGTTACCCAAGTATACTTTTTTAAAGACTTTCCAAGAAATTTTGATTGATAGAGGAGGTAGAAATCATAATAAACATAATGTAAGTTTTCCTTGATGCTGTAGAAAAAAGAAATTAGAGTGTGGATCCTTAGGATCGCCATTACAAAGATCAATGATAGAGAGTGGTATGCTCTGCAGGAAATCAGGTGACTGCAACAAGAAAATGTTCTGCTGAAAATAACAAGTTCTGTGGAACTATACTGCTGAGACAGGGATGGTGGGTGTAGTCAGAATAGGGTGTGGTCCTCTGGGAAAAGCAGGGCAGAAAATTTAGTCAGAGCAATGTAACAATGGGCAAAGAAGTCCCCATTGAAACTCTGTTAAGCGTTATGCAGGAAGGTCAAGGTCACACTAATTCTCGAGCGAAAGATACCTAAGAATACAGACATCTTCAGTGAGATGAGTTAAAGGTCAAAAGGCCAGGAGCAACTTGGCCTGGAGTGTCTGAGTGTTCATAACCCATGACTTCGCTGTCAGCCCTGGCAATCAGACTATGACCGAGCCCACCTTGAGGACAGGGCAGGTGATGCAAGTCCACACCCCTGAGTTTTTATCATGTTCTCAAAAAATCCTCAACTGCCTATAAAACCCCCTAGACAATGCACCACTACGGGCTCTCTTATCCCCTCCTGGTGTGAGCTAGGAGCTCTATTCTCTCTTTATTTCTATATAAAATCCTGTACTTTGCTCTCCTAACTTGAGTGTTTGTGAAGCTCATTCTTCGGCTTCGGGAACAAGAACCCTGGCATCACTGGCATTCCTTTATAATCAAGGTTTCTTCATAACACTTGACTTTTCTTTTCATCTCTAGGCTTGTCATGGTTTATTTAGTGTCTGACTGGCGTTCTAGTAGCAGTGGACATTCCATTTCCTGCAGCTATGACATTAATAAATAAAGCAGTGTTAGAACACCACAAATGAGTTTTTAAAAATCCTCCTGTGCCCATTATTACCTCAGAGTTAAAGTCCCTTCTTTTAAAATTAGACTATGGTTGATATACAATATTATATTGGTTTCAAGTGTATAATGTTAGGCTGGAGGAAGGAAAAACAAGGACATGCAAACAGAACAGAGAGATGACATAGGGGGAGAACAGACCAGATCCCAAGGTCCATGCCTTACATGGAAAGGGGACAGCTCTCCCTGAATTCCATCCTTCTGATGGGCCAACTAAGATGCGGATGTCAGCCCCCTCCCTCTTGGAAGTAACAAAGTTTCTAGTCTATTATGTCACCTTTAGCCAAACATTCCTCTCCACGCCCCATAGGATAGCTTGCCCACTCCTCCCCCTCCTAACCCCTTACAAGCCCCCACCTCCCTGACCAGGTGTGACTTCCCCGGCCTGTCATACCCAGACCGCGGAACATCACCCAGGAGTTGCACTCAAATAAACTACCTGGCCCTTTCTTACCTCTCTTCACCTGCTTATTCCGGCTAAAATTTATCTTACACTTTTAGCACATGCCGAATTTCTTAGGAGTGGAGTGATCCAGTTTCGGAAACTTACTTTCAAATGCTTTGTAAGAGAAAGAGAGAGAGGGTGCGCAAATATGGCAAAATGTGAACAACTGATCAGTCCAGGATGAAGGGTAAATGAGGTGTTCCTTTTTTCTGTAGGTTTGAATTTTTTTTTAATTGGGAAAAACACTTAGGAATAAATGCAACAAAAATACAGTGCCTATATGAACAAATGTATAAAATAATATTTAAGGACATAAAATGCCATTTGAATATCTGAAAAAAGTTGTGAATCATTATAGAAATTAACAGATGTGGAATACTTTTTATCTGCTGTTTGTATTTTAAAAACACCCCCATTTTTACATATTTGGAAGGATGTTAATTTAAATTGTAAAAAGAAAATACAGGAGATTCATTCATTCATTCCTTTATTTTACATTTTCAAACTCATGATACTGGGCCCCAGCAGAGAGTCCCATGCCCACTGGCACCCACTCCTCACTCCCTGAAGGTACTGGGCTGGATAGCAGAGAAGTGGGAGGTGGCAGGGGCATCAGAAGCGAATAACCCATGGTTAACACCCAAAATATATAAAGAACTTACACGCCTCAACACCCGAAAAGCAAATAACCTGATTAACAAATGGGAAGAAGATATGAAGAGACAGCTCTCCAAAGAAGAAATTCAGATGGTCAACAGGCACAGGAAAAGATGCTCCATGTTGCTAATCATCAGGGAAAGGCAAATTAAAACCACAATGAGATATCACCTCACACCAGTAAGGATCATCACCATCCAAAACACAAATAACAACAAATGCTGGTGAGGATGTGGAGAAAGGGGAACCCTCCCACACTGCTGGTGGCAATGTAAACTAGTTCAGCCATTGAGGAAAGCAATATGGAGGTTCCTCAAAAAACTAGAAATAGAAATACCATTTGACCTCGGAATCCCACTCCTTGGAGTTTACACAAAGAATACAACTTCTCAGATTCAAAAAGATATATGCACCCCTATGTTTATCGCAGCACTTTTTACAATAGCCAAGATATGGAAGCAACTTAAGTGTCCATCAGTAGATGAATGGATAAAGAAGAGGTGGCATGTATACTCAATGGAATATTATTCAGCCATAAGAAGAAAACAGGACTATAATTCTCCCTAAATCCAATTTCGGTGGTCCCAGTGACAACAGGTATATAGGGGTGGGGAGAAACAAGAAGGACTCTAAAGTCACCAGCATCCAGAAGTAAGGCCAAGGTCCCTTGTTGGTGCCATGCAGCCTTGGGCTGGTGCATTCTGACCCCTGTAAGTGGATGCAGTTTTAGACATCCTCTCTCCAGCCCTCCAGCAAGGCCATTTGTCCATTCAGCGAAGCAAACCTTGTTACTTTCCAAGCACCTGCTTTTTAAAAATGGCTCTTTAAAAAAAACAAAAACATTACGAAGGTATGATTGATACACAAAAAGCTGTACATATTTCATGTGTACAGCCTGATGAGTTGTAAATCTACATCCATGACCATCACCATAGTCTATGGCATAATGTAGCCATCACTCCAAGTTTCCTCTCCACTCTCCTTTTTATTACCGCTGTGAGGAAATGTTACCTGATATTTAGCTGAATAATCAAAAACTGTCTAATGTAATGTTCACATCCAAATAAACTTCTCTATGTCATTAAGTGGATTAAGAAAATTACAAGCATCAGATATCTTGAACTTAGCCTTGAAAGTTAAGATAAGACTTGATGTCAATAGCAGGGGTCTCTGAGGAAGCTATTGCTTTTGAGACTGTTAAGTACTTAATAACCATTAGCCTTCACTTAGAAAGACAAGAGAGATTTAGCAAACACGTACATACCCTGGTACTAAGTATTTTTAATTGAATCTATACTTATTTTGTATGTTTTCATTTTTTAAAATGTGTTTATAAGTCTGTTTGGTTAGGACAAAAATTTCTAGGTAATATTGAAAGGTTTCGGTTTTCTTATTGTGTCCACCTCAAGACATGGAGGTTTATCACTGGAAATGGTATTTGTTAGATTGCTTGTGGTAGAAAATTATGATGTTCAGGTCAAGCTGTAATCTGTTTGCCACAGAGGTTTGGTCTAATTCCCTAATCATGTAATGACTTGCCTGCTGATTCTCACCTTGCTGATCTCTAATGTGTTAGCTTAAATACCAAAAGACTACATTGACCATTTGTAAGTCTGGGCAAAGGAAATCCCCGGGCAAAATACGCCTAAAAACCAAAATCAGTTAAATGGAGAAATAAAGTTTAAAACCCGTTTATTGCTCACAAACTGCAGTCCCTGGCCGTCTCTCTTCTCTGCTCAAGCAGCCACAACACCCCCCTTCCCTCTCACCTCACAGGTACAGATAAGCCCTCTGTTGCCCAGGTAATCACCCATTGATATGGAGATGAACTTCTCCACCCCAGGAAAGATGCAAATGCACTAAAGCCATACCTCTTTCCACCTCAGACCCCTATTGATATGCAGATATACTAAAGCCAGGCGAGATGTTCTGGAAATGTTACAGCCTCAACACCCAAAGAGCAAATAACCCGATTAAAAAGTGGGCCGAGGATATGAAGAGACAATTCTCCAAAGAAGAAATTCAGATGGCCACCAGGCACATGGAAAGATGCTCCACATCACTAATCATCAGGAGCATGCAAATCCAAACCACAATGAGATACCACCTGACCCTCGTACACTGTGGGTGGGAATGTAAGTTGGTGCAGCCACTAAGGAAAACATTATGGAAGTCCCTCAAAAACTTAAAAAAAGAAAATCCAAAATACCAATTCAAAGAGATATGCACCCCCATGTTCACTGCAGCGTTATTTACAATAGCCAAGATATGGAAGCCACCTAATTATCCATCAGTAGATAATTGGATAAAGAAGATAAATTTACACAAAGGAGGATTACTCACCAATAGAAACGAATGGAACCTTGCCATTTGTGACAACATGGGTGGACCTGAAGGGTAATATGGTAAGTGAAATAAATCAGACACAGACAAATACCATATTTCACTTGTATGTGGAAACTAAAAAAACAATACAAACGTAAAACAAAACAGACTCATAGATAAGGAACAAACTGTTGGTTACCAGTGCAGGGAGCAGTGGGTAGTGGGTGAAACAGGTGACAGGGATTAAGAGGTAACTTCCAGTTACAAAATATACATGTCATGAGGATGTAAGGTTCAGCAGAGGGAATATACTAATATTCTAATAATTGTATGGTGACAGACGGTAACTAGACATTTGGAGGTCACTTTGCAATATATAAAAACATTGAAACATTATGATATACACCCTAAACTATGGGCACACCTTGTTTTATTGCACTTTGCAGATACTGTGGTTTTCACACATGGACGTTTTGGGGCAATCCTGAGTTGAGCAAGTCTATTGGCATTTTTCCAGCAGCATTTGCTCACTTCACGTTTGTGTCACATTTTGGTAATTCTCATCGTATTTCACTTTTAAATTATTATTGTATTTGTTATGGTGACCTGGGATCACAAGTGACTGCAAGGTCAGATGATGGCTAGCATTTTTCAGCAACAATGTATTTTTAAGTTATGTACACAGGCTTTTAGACATAATGCTATTGCACACTTAAGAGACTATAGTGTGAAGGTAACTTTTATATGCACTGGGAAACCAAAAAATCCATTTCACTTTCTTGCTTGAGATGCTTTATTGTGGTGTGGAACTGAACCGGCATTGTCTCTGAGATATGCGTGTCATTGGATACTGCATGCCAATTATACGGAAAAACAGAAAATAAACCTTACGAGGAGCTTTTCTGGGCTGTGTGGCTTAGGATCTCTCAGCAAGTTGCAGTCCAGATGTTGTCTTGGGCTCCAGTTATCTGAACGAACGCTTGACTTGGGCTGAAGGATCCACTTCTAAAATGCCACAGTCACATGGCTTCCAAGTTGGTGCAGTTCTTCGTTCTCCGTAGTTGGTTTCACTGAGAGCCAAGTGATCCAAGAGAACAAGGAAGAGGCAACAGCATATTTTATAACCTAGTCTGGGAATTTACCTGCCATCACTCTGCCATATTATGCCGGTCATCCTGGCTAACCGTGATACAGTGTGGAAAAGGATTACACCAGGGCATGAATACCAGAAGGTGAGAATCATTTGGGACCATTTTGATAACTGGCTTCTACCCATGAGTCCACATATGACATGTATGAGAAGTCATTGCAGTGACAAGGAGCTGCAGAAAACTTAAGTTTGCATTCCTAGAGAAATCTGGATGTTACATGTGATATATCCCTGTGATGGAGTACCTTGCAGCATCAAAGTCATTAACTAGATTTATATATTTTATTCAACTTGAAACAAAAACAGAACGAGGTTTATAGTATAATGCAACTGATAAGTCTAAAAACATTGCATGTACATATATCCTTCACACTATTTTTTTTAATTTTAAGGTTATTGATATACTCATAAAGGTTTCAAATGAAAACAATGTGGTTACTACATTCACTCATATCAAGTCCCCACCCATACCCCAATGCAGTCACTGTCCATTAGGGTAGTAAGATGCCACAGATTCAATATATGCCTTCTTGCTACACTATTTTCCCCGTGACACCCCACACCATGTGTACTAAACATAATACCCCCTCGATCCCCCTCCTCTCTCTCTCCCCACCACCCCGCCCCCACCCCTTTCCCCTCTGGTAACCACTAGTTCCTTCTTGGAGTCTGCTGGTCTTTTGTTCCTTCAGTTTTGCTTCGTTGTTATACTCCACAAATGAGGGAAATCATTTGGTACTGACACTATTTTTTTTTTTTTTGAGAGGGCATCTCTCATTTATTGATCAAATGGTTGTTAACAATAAAATTCTGTATAGGGGACTCAATGCACAATCATTGATTAACCCCAAGCCTAATTCTCAAAAGTCTCCAATCTTCTGAAGCATAACGAACAAGTTCTTACATGGTGAACAAGTTCTTACATAGTGAATAAGTTCTTACATGGTGAACAGTGTGCAAGGGCAGTCATATCACACAAACTTTCAGTTTTCATCACGCATCATGAACTATAAACAATCAAGTCAGATATGATTATTTGATTGATTTTTATACTTCATTTATATGTGAATCCCACATTTCTCCCTTCTTCTTCTTTTTTTAATAAAATGCTGAAGTGGTAGGTAGATGCAAGATAAAGGTGGAAAACACAGTTTAGTGCTGTAAGAGGGCAAATGTAGATGATCAGGTCTGTGCCTATAGACAAAGTATTAATCCAAGCTAGACAAGGGCAACAAAACATCCACGGATGCAGATTTCTCTCAAAACGGGGGGTGAGGTTCTAAGCCTCACCTCTGTTGATCCCCAATTTCTCACCTGATGGCCCCCCGGCGACTGTGCCTGTCTTAGGTTGTTCCTCCCTTGAGGAATCTTACCCGTCTCTGGCTAACCAGTCATCTTCCGGGGCCATACAGGGAAATGTAAAGTTGGTAAGTGAGAGAGAAGAAATATTCCTTGAAAAGGTTAGCTTTTTACTTCTTTACAGATTTATGCCCTGTGACTTCTATGCCCAGCATTTCACTCTACATATTTTTAAAGATACATGTGGCTAAACAAATATATAAAAGGTTGACTGGGAAGACATTAAAGTTATCTATATATGGGGGAAGGAAATTGAAGGGCTCAAGGAAATTAGGGGAATTACCTCAATTGTATATAGTTGAAGTTTTTTAAAAAATGTCTTTTTTTAAGACAGATGCACCCCTATGTTTATCGCAGCACTATTTACAATAGCCAAGAATTGGAAGCAACCTAAATGTCCATCAGAAGATGAATGGATAAAGATGATGTGGTACATATACACAAAGGAATATTATTCAGCCATAAGAAGAAAACAAATCCTACCATTTGCAGTAACATGGATGGAGCAAGAGGGTATTATGCTTAGAGAAATAAGCCAGGCAGAGGAAGACAAGAACCAAACGATTTCACTCATATGTGGAGTATAAGAGCAAAGAAAAACTGAAGGAACAAAACAGCAATAGAATCACAAAACCCATGAACAGACTAACAGAAACCAAAGGGAAAGGGACTGGGGAGGATGGGTGGTGAAACAGAAAGGGGGCCTTACAATAAGCATGTGCAGTGGGGGGGGGCTACGGGAGGGCTGTACAACAGAGAAGACAAGTAGTGATTTTACAGCATCTTACTATGCTGATGGACAGTGACTGTGAAGGGGTGTGTGGGGAAGACTTGGTGAAGGGGGGAGCCTAGTGAACATAATGTTCTTCATGTAACTGTAGATTAGTGATACCAAAAAAAAAAAAGTCTTTTTTTAAAGGTAGAGTTATAAAATGGCCCAAGCAAGCCTAAGAGAGCTTATTGAAGTGAAATTCCTAGTAGATAAGGCTCTACTAGTTTCCCTGTGTTGTATGACAGTCATATTTCTCTGGAAGGAAAATTTTGATTCTCTTAAAATACCTCCCTTAACTTCCAGTTGAAATTGAATTATTTTAACAACACAAACTTCTTTCATTTCTTAAATGGAAATACTTAAGATAAAAATAACGTTGAAAGAAGCCCACAAAGAAAACTTACAATAAGGAGTAAATGATTGATATCAGATTTCCTTGTTGAGGATGTGTTTAATGAGAGGCTAAATGAATAGGATTTTAAATATTTTGAAAAGGTATTGGGGGTGGAAGAAATGGAAAAAGGAGCACAGAGGGGGTGCATAAGGTACCAAAGGCAGATTAGATACCCTCATTTTAAAATGACTGCTTTTACCAAATTTCATTTTGAGGTTGAAACAAGGAAAAGAGATCACTGTGCATTTATGACAACTTAATTCTTCTGAGTTCAAGATATCCCCATACCCACACATAACTTTCACTTGATTTGCACTATGGTTAACAACTAAATAAATATTACTTTATTCTCTACATATTATTTCCAATGGATGATATCCTGGGTTTAACAGTAGAGCACTCATTGGTCATCATTCATTGATTACCACTTGAATGGCAATCGAAATACAAACTTGCGGGTAGGCCCGGGATCTATAATCTACAGAGCAACCAGGACTGAAATGATGACGGTTACGGCGAAGGCCTCGTGCATCCGAATGAAAGTATGCTGTGGATACCTGTAGTTGGGTGGCAGCACAGGCTTAGGAGGACTTTGGTTATTTGAGGAGAACCGTGCCAGGGGCTTGAGGATACACTCACCCTAGGGCACCTCGAGTGCAAGTCAGTCACAGAACAAATGATACCCACACGTACAGTGACAATTACTACTGGACCAACTGCCATTTTCATACCATGCCCACTACTTCCTGCCCAGCTGCTCCTGCTGACTATGTACCACCAGTGATGAAAACACCAGCCCAAAGTAGCCAATATGCACACCAAGCTTTCCTTTATTCAGGGATATTGTATTTGTTTAAAAGAAAATGATCATTCTTGAAAGACTGCTCTGTGTGTGTGTTTAACCACTTTATTTCTTGTTGATGAGACCCGCAGATACCAGACATGTTATTATAAAGCTGCTTACGCACTTTTAATAAAAACGTGTCTTCCATCCCTGAGGCGGAAACGCAGACGACTCCGTGTGCTGCACTCCGGCAGTTCTACAAAAGGCCGTGCATCTTCATGACTGTCCATTTCAGTAAGGGTACAAGAGAAAGTAAAGTTTGAAATCACTATCCATGCTTTAGTTATCTACCTTTAGGAAAAGTTGAGCTTTCATTCTCTTCCAAGTAAAGACAATGCAAATTAATAAACACATGAAAGAATACACTTATAGTACAGAGTGGACATTACATAGGAAAATTCCTATTTACACAAACGGTCATAAAGTCACTTTTAGTATGGTGGAAGGTTTCTAAACAAATACAATGGGATGTTATGAATATATAGGACAGGGGAACAAAAATTATACCTGGAAAGAGTCAGGTCAGAGTGGTCTTGCTTCCTTTTCTTTACAGAATGAAAGCTTTCCTGGTTTGGTAAGTTAGTGAAGGTGTTTTCTTCTATTTTTCTTTTTTTCATGTCTTTATTGAGACGAGTTTGCATTTTAGTAAGGCTTGTACGAGAGAAAATAATGTTTGAAATCAATATCCATGCTTTAGAGTTATCTACCTTTAGTAAAAGTTTAGCTTTCATTCTCTTTCAAAGACAATACAAATTAATTCATAAAAAAAGATGAAAGGATACGTTTACTTATAGTACAGAGTTTACATTACATAGGAAAGTTCCTATTTACACAGTCAAAAAGTCACCTTTAATATGGTGGACGGTCTTTAAACAAATACAGTGGGGTGTTATGAACATATAGGACAGGGGAACAGAAAGAATACCTGCCAAGAGTCGGGTCAGAGTTGTCCTGTTTCAGTTTCTTTCCACGAGTACAGCGTTCTTGTTTTACTCCAGTACCGCAGGTGTTTTCCTCTATTTTCCTTTTTCTGTTTTTGCGGCCCCTTTTCAGTGAACTTGCCTTTAATTAAAAAAATAATATATGAGGTATAAGAAAATAACTTTCTATAGCCCTTCTATTATTTTAAATTATGAAAATCTGACAGAATAAACAAAAAGAATACTCTTTCTCACCCAAAAAGTTGATAGTTTTATTATTTTCAAGAGATCTATGAATTTGATCTCCGATAATACTAGGCTAAAATCTAATGATGCATGAAAACACTAAAGAATTCTTAAAACTCGAAGATGTTGATCTCACTGCACCATGTTTGGTGCTACAGAACTTAGCAGTTTTCCTTTAGACTTTGAACGAATCAAAGATACTATTCTTTTGAATGAACTGAATGTCACTAATGGAAGGAATATAAAGACTATCCTTTAGAGCACAATATAATTAAGAACAAAGGTGAATATACATAGAAATATAGAGAATACTAATAAGAAAGTTGAGGAGGTTATTAAAAAGGTACCCGAAACATGAAATAAGGCTCATGAAGTGTCAAATAGGAGAAAAAGTCTTTTATAAGCGGTCATATCTTCCGGAAACTGTTATTTTTCTCAGAAAAGCATTTGATGTTAAGAAGAGAGTTCCAGAAACTTGTGGTTCCCAGGTGTGAACAAAGCAGTGTTATTAAAGATGAGGAGAAAATTTTAAAAAAAAGATGTTTTTGGGGAAAACAATAAAGAAATAGCATAAAATAGATCATATTTGGAATTTAAGTGTATGAATGCCAGCTATGCTCTGTCAGTAATTAGCTATGGAACTTTGTAAAAAAATATCTGTGAGGCTCTGTTTGCTTATCTGTAGAAGAAGATAAGTCACTCAGTTGGTAAGGTCATTCTAGCTCTGAAAGTATATGGAAAAAAACAAACGAATCCCAATGTGGCCCTTATGCAGTCTAACAATTTGTAGGCAGCACATCGATGTAACAATGAGTACCCAGCCTCCTCCCAACATCCCCCAATTTAGAAATTGGGAAATAAGCATCTATTTTGAGAATTAAAGTTACAATGAATATAATAGATCAAAGAAGAGAAATATGCAAGGTCACTGGTAATATATGGTTTGTGTTTTGATTCTCTACAACAGCGTTTATCCTCTTCTAGAAAATTATTTACTCCTTACTCAGACTGTTAAGAAATCTTGAAATAAAAATCTTAGAATGTGGAGTTAGATATTCAGTCTAGCCCTAATTAAATGTTGCCTATATTCTTGAACTGAACTTGGCGGAAAACATTACTTTAGAGTATTTCGTAACAATTTCCTTGAGGATTTCATGATTCTCTTAGCAACATTTTTTAAAAACTGCTTTTAAGCAATTACAATTATTTGGTACTCTATTGGGATGTTAAATGCATAATTAAGGAGTTATTTTAATGGATTAAAATAAGGCAAACTATAAATCTAACACCTTTCCCATATCATATCAAAGAATCACTACCTCTTGCACTGATGGAAATAATTAAAATGTTTTACTAAGTCTCTTCTCCATTTAGTTTATTAATCTTTACTCAATAAAATCCGATTGAGTTTTCATATTATACTGAGCTTTTAGAACCCCCAAATCATAAAAAAAAGAGAAGAGAATGCTGAATATATAATGAGGAAAATGTCCATTTAATTAAGATTAAGTAAGACTGAATAGTTGTCTTACATAAAAAGAACATTTCATGAACAATGGGCTAACGCTTCTAGTTCCTATTTGAACTAAGATGTTACTTGAGATCATTTTCTAACAATACTCACAGTAAGAAAATGTGAAATTTAAACCACAGAATCCAAAGACTTTTGTTACAAAATGGTAATAAAGTCTCTTTTTGTTTCTTTAATTATTGATACTTGTCAGACTACTTCATTAGATTGTGCACATACACTTTTAAAAACAAGCTTTTATTCAGTTACCTGATTACTTTATTAGACAGAGATATTTCCCTTGCACCCTTTTTACCTTGTTAGAATGCACAGAGGACCTTCAGTATGTCTTGAGCAGGACCTATCAGATTGTACATACCATCGCATATTTGTTTTTGTACATTTATGTATCAGAAGTTGTAAAGCGGTGGCTCACAGACCGTAAACAGCCCACAGCATGTGTTGTTACTATGTTTGGCTCATAATGCTTGTAAAAGTTCTGAATTTGTTGCCAACATTTAACATTTGTGAGGACATGCATAAAGATCCATAATCTTGAAATATTGGCAGATCCTAGAACACTGGACCTACATGTCTACATCACAACAATTGGCAGGAGTTGAGTGATGACTGACACTTAAATGGGGGCATGACTTCCCTGTCTGCCATAGTCTCAACTCTTCTGTGTTATTTGTGTGGCTTTCATAGGCACTGGACTTTGAAACTTCTTGTGTGTGTGTGTCTCTGTGAGTGTGTATAAATACGTATACATACACACATAAGGCTTTTTGATTCTATGTATATATCTTGGCATTAATATGCACATACACACAGGATAAAAATACTTAATCACAATAATGTGTATAGAAATAGCCATTGGAGTACAAGGTATACAGCATAAAAATTTGTAAATAACCATGAATTAACTAGGAAGATATTTCTAAAATTTAACTTTAAAAATCCTTATAAATCAAAATAGAATGTTTATTTTTCATTGCTACAAGAAATATAACATCTAATTCACTACATTTAAAAAACTAAGAAGAGGGAAGAGGCTCAGAAAGCTGTATTTACATAGAAGGGCTGGAATGAGGTTATAGATCTTTACATCTCCTGGTCTATACCCTGAATGAGAGATAGCCAGAATATTATTTAACCAAATTTATCGGAACAGAAATCTCCTATAGCCTACCAGATGATACCCCAGGACTTAAAACCCTAATTTGTTAGTAATTCATAAAGTATTAGAGAAACTTTCTATAGCTTCACTGTGACTAAACTAAAAGATAATTCATGTACAACCAATAAAGGTTATTATTAAACTATAGTTGACTATAGATGACAAAGATGATCACGTAATAAGAAAGCAACTTAGTAAATATGATGCCACGTGAGACCCTCTGCTATTCTGTAAAACAGTCTAAAATACCATACACATTAATATAAATGTGTCACAGAACTTTAAATTCATAAAAATATTTACACTCGTGAACTTATTTGATCTTTACAAACCCCGCCAGGCAGATGCTATCCCACTTTACAGATGATAACCCTGAAGCTAAGAAAGCACTCCAATGCTTATCGATCAAGAAGGTAAGAAAACCAGCACAGGAAACTGAAAAGGAGCAAAGGCAGAAAGAAAACCAAGTATGGTACTAGAAGCCAAGTGAACACAGGGTTGCAAGGAGGGTGTGCTCTGGAACTGATGGGTGGGTCAGGTGAGGCCTAAGCACTGATCCCCAGACTGACGAATGGCCACGATAGGAGCACTTTCAGAGAAGCTGTGAAGGTGAGAATCTGACTAGAAAGAGTCCCAGAGCGACTTGGAGAAGAGAAGTCCGAGAGAATCAGAACAAAGCTGTCCAGCAGGAGTTATTCTGTAAAGGAAAGGAGAGAAATGCGGGAAGTGGATGCAGGAGAAGTGAAGCTAAGGAGAAGAACCCAGGGGAGGACGAGATGCTGATGCAGGTGAAGAGAACAAGGGGGCGGGATCTGAGGCACAACACGGGAACTGGCTTAGGGAGGGGCACTGAGCATGGCACCGAGAGAGGGGTTTTTGTATGAACGCAGTCTGATAATAAGCATATACATTTTAAGTCTCTTGCCAGTCACATTTAAATTAGAAGTGTGAAGGCTCATACCTATTGGTTAAAGCAATATGATAATATAGCAAAAAATGAGTTGGCCGAGTTATAAAGTAAGGAGTAAGAGGTGTAAGGGGCAGCATGAACTGAGGGCCAGACTCTTTACTAGATGTCCCCTCCGTCAGGCACTCTTCTCCCTGTTTACTCGCCTGACCTCATCACTACTGGCAACTACCTTTCCATAAACTCAGTCCCAAACACCCACCTGCCCATTGCCTCTTTTCCTTTCCAGACCATTCCCTTTAGCACTTGAAACTACTGTGCTAAGGGAAGGCAGATACAAAAGGCAAACTATTTTATGATTCCGTTTATATATAATGACCAGCAGAGGGAAATCCGTGGAGCTAGAAGGTAGAGTAGTGGTTGCCAAAGGCTGAGGGAGAAGGGGAGAGTGACAACTAATGGGTACAAGGAAACTTTTTTACGGTCATGAAAATGTTCTGGAGTTAAATAGTGGTGATCATATATAACTGAATATATTAAAAACCACTGAATTGCACACCTAAAAAGTGAATTTTATGTGAATTCTATCTCAAAAAAATCCTCACAAAACTCTGTAACTCTATTTTGATCTGGCCATTAAAAGGTTCAGTTTCCGATCCCTCTTATGTGTGACAAGGGCCGTCATATGTACTGCCATAGACCTAAGATTACAGCTATACCACATGGATACTGCCAGTGTCCTGTATATCTGTATATCCTGGTATAGCTGTAATCTCAGGTCTATGGCAGTACGTATGACAGCCCTTGTCACAGCCATCACAAAGGAGGAGCAGTTCTTCATTATCGCCCTTTCAACAGACCTGGCAGTACTATAAAACATGAAAAATCATTTAAAATCAATACTATTATGAAGAACAGTTATTGGGATATTAAACATACCACAATTCCTAATTCATATTAGTAATCAACATTCTGCTTGCTAACAAATATACAGTAGCCATACACATCTATGTAGCTCTCGTTACACAGATAGGGACCACATGACGGGGTGAGCAGTTTAGTTGGGGTAAGTGCACATTTCAGGTACACTGCAAAGAACAAAGCTAGAGGCTGAATGCCTGTACACACTTTCAAAGCATGTACACATTAACATAGGAAGTAATTAACATGACATTAGAGCCCATAAAGCAATGAATGGCTTTAAATACAGGGTATGTAATTTTTTAATACATTTCATTTTTTCCTTATCTTAGCATCCTCATGATCTCCTGAGAAAGAAATGAGTTAGAGTAATTTTCAAGATCAAAATTAGGAAACTTGTATTAGTATCAGAACTATGTGTAATAAAAGGATATTCCTATATTTTGACTAAAATTGTCCACCCATTTGTGATTGATTAAAAAATCAAACATGTCCAACCCAGGAAACTTGGGAAAATCAACCCAAATCAAACAGATGACACAAATGCAGAAAATGGACCCTACAAAATGATTTCTAAGGGAAAAAAACTTATATAAAAATTAAACCAAATAATTTAAGAAGTCATAGATTTTCCAGAAATAAAAATAAATTTTCTCTCTTGACAAATTTCTAATACCATTAAGAACTTTAAAATCTGTAAAGGCAATGCTTTTTCCCATGCATACATATCCTGTATAACAAGTTTCACAAAGGGAAAGGAGGGAACTTGGACAGTCAAAACTTTCAAGATGCCTTTAAAAAAATGGTAAATACTAACATTATATATTTTGACACTTCGTTTATACTCCGTCACAGTAGAGAATATCCTGCAACCAGTATTTTCAAATAATGAAAAGACTTAAACTATAAGTTATTTATACGAATTGAAAGTTACGTGTTCATAGATTCTTATAAGCAAAATAGCTTAACTATTCAAACTTAACTTCAATACACTAAGTCTTAATCCACAAAGTCTAAATAGTCTTATATAACACAGTATGTACACTAATGATAGCTTAAGAATCTTACCAAAATGGCAAATAGAAAACTATTCAATTTAGTAAATACCTACCAACTATATGAGATACATGTGTCATACTAAAATTGGCATGTGTACTAAGAGCAAAAGCTGCAGTTTAATGTTCCAACAGTTTTACTTTATGACACTTCCTAATACCATACCACTAAATATGGTATTATTTCTCCAAAACTGAGTTACATCATTACACGTTCTATTGTAAAAATACTCACTGCAAAACATTTGGAAGGTTATATTTCAACCCCTCTAACAACAAATTTAATTCATGAATATTGTTTATTGTTTTCTAAATATACTAAAAATACCATGAAGTCTGTTTTACTTCGCACATTTTTCATTTAAAAATAAAATTATTTTCTGACACTTATTAGGAAAGGGTGACAGATAGCAAGCTCATATCACTTTTGAAAAATCACAGTAAAGAGCTCACAATATGTTAGAGCACATGTATTAATATTGGTTTTAATTCCTTTGCTGGTACAGTAAAAAATAGTAGACGTTGCCTACTGTTTAATATGAGCAACAATATGAAGAACACCCTGGACAGAAAATTATCTAGAGGCAAATTATGCCAGCTCCTTCCTGGTAAGGCTGGTGTCTGGCAAATGGGTACTTCTAAAGGCATTGAGCACTTAAACATTCTGCTAGGACTTACGAGGATTATTACGGGCACTGTTACATCTAACTAAAGGTTACAATGCACTCATTCATCCTGACCATGAAACTCTGCCTTCTTTTTAAGGTAGTTTCACAGCAAATACTGGATTATTGAACATTAAAAAGAGAATTATGAGAGATGGTGTTAATGAGAAATGCGTATTAATAATCTGGAAGAGGTTATGAATTTCCAAAAACAGAAAAAATTCTGTAAATTGTAGGAAGAAAGTCTACTACAAATAGGCAGCTTTTGGTACCAGTTTTGTTTTTTGTGTAAAGGTTATAACAAAACTGACCACATTGTGATGATTCTCTTGGTGGATGAGTAAAACAACCATTTAAATTTAATTGTGTTGTAGGAATTCAATATTTTTGGATCATTATAGCCTAGACTCCACCAAACACATTTGTCTAAAGTGACTTTAAAACTGATTTTAATAGTTTTTACAAGAAAAAATTTTACCTGGTAAAAAATGCTACCAGATAAACTGGACACTGTCTTAAAACTCATGGTGAATTCTAGTCTACATGGGGAAAGACCAAAATTTGAGGACATTGTGAAAACTGCAGATTCACTATTCTGTGGACATTTTAGGAAGAACTGAAAAAATACAGAAGAAACCGAATTTATTTCTATAGAATGAATAAGGCCTTCCGTAATATAAGCACAGAGATGAGAATGAAGGAAAGAGTGCTAAATTATTTAAGGCTCACTTCTTTTCTTTGGGGAATGACTATTGTTGAGTAATCTTACTTCCAGTCATTCATGCAGACAAATGTCAAATGTTTGAATGTTAAAGCTAATCTATAATTTAAAAGCAAATGGTAAAGCAATTCACAAAAGTCTACGAATAATAAATATTTCTCTATGTGATAAGAGACAAAAGGGACACAGACATGATTTAACACATATATTTGGTGTCTGGTACAAAACAGGGGTCACTACATGACAGTGACTAACTGGGCTCAAACACAGAAGATGAAAAAAATTTTTGAATTATTAGAGAAAAGACTTAGAAGATCTACTTTTCATGTGAACTGCATCTGATGTCAAATACATGATATTGGTTAAAGTAAGAGCTCTCTGCTTATTTTGTTTATTATCTAAGAATTTCTTAGCATTAAAAAAATTAAAATTGATAAAAACATAAGGAACATTTTAGGGATGCAATGAATGTATACTACAGGTAATGCTAGCAACTGCCATGTTTACAGAAGCAAAAGAATATTTGGATTAACAACTTCAGAATATTTACATTAAAAACTATTATGATTAGATTAACAACATAATTAACTATTATGCTGACTGAACACAGAAGACAACTTCAGTAAATTATAAACAATATCTAAAGGAGGGAGAATCGCGATTAAAGATAAACACATTTGATAGAGTACTTCAAAAAGCTCACAACAAGGAGGAAAGTATCAAACCGTAAAGCATTTAGGAACTAAGAAAACTCAGGTACAGCATACATTATTCTGACAGTAAGAAATGTAGAATTAAGAAAAATCTGGAGGTTGGGAAAAAAACAGGCCAGTGTAAATTAGTTGCAGTATTTCTTAAATAAAAACACTTACAGCTTTCATAATGGATTTTTCCCATGCTATGGATTTCTGTAACTGCTGAATGCACAGAGCCACCTGGGCAGCACTGCGAGCTTCTGATAATGCCCATCGCCACACCCTGAGACCGGGAACAATATCCTCTTCAATTCTGCATTGAAATACAGAAAAATTAAGTAGGTCATGTCCACACTTATGGTTACCGAATCTGAAACAATCATCACACTGAAAGCCAGGTGATGATGAAACATGTAACAGCCGATAAGTATAAGGTTTAAGCAACTAAATTTGATGTAGTGCACAGACTGTGGCTACGTGCCTCAAAGCTTAGTCACAATCAGGTAAATGTAAGATCACTTCGCAGGATTATCAACACACGTAACAAAAGAAAAAACAGTTTTTACAAAGCACCATGCAAATAGCATGATCCATGTGGATCACAGACATACAAGAAGATACATAGATAACAGGCAATAGAAAATAGGCTCCAATTAGCAAAGAAGCACAATAATTTTTCAAGTTAATTTCAATAACCTACCCGTCATCATCACCACTAGTGGATGGTGCAGGAGCAGGGCCAGTAACTGTGCCCACATTATCCAGTTTGATCTGAATGGTGGTACTTAAGGGGCTCTTCAGATACCTCCTTTCAATGTTTCGCTCCAACTCAGACAGCCTGCTTACAGCTATATCTAGGGGGTTGTCGCTCTTCCGCTCTAGTGCATGCGCACTGCTTTCTTCTTCGTCAGTAAATTCTCCATCGTGCACCTTGCACAAGTTAGAAAATGACTTATGTTCAAAATAGACCAAGTCCTCCCTTTCTGATGCCGGTTCTGGACACATCCAACCCTATATATCAAGAGAGTAATGTTAGCATGGTTTCCTCTTAAAATGCCTGACGGGTGAGTTACCTTTACTTAAAATACAGCAGCCGACGCCAACAGAGCTCAAGGATCATTACTACAAGTTTTTACCTTGTGTTTCCTAATGCTAGGTAAAAATAAGGAAGAAAATTATTAGAAAGTTGTAAGAGAAGTTTGAAGAAGAAAATTTAACAACTTTTGGTGTTATGAGAGGTAGAGTGGAGATCAGCCAAGTATTCCGAGGGACTTCACACCAACTGCTGGTTCTCTCACGGGCCCACTTTAAATGGGAATCTCTCGACAGCAGGGACTTTGTGCCTCCTGTTCATTTTCATTCCTTCCGCCACTCCTCCTGCGCAGGCCCTTGCACTGCCCATCCTGGCCTCAGGAGCTCTGCAGAAGCTGCTACATTTGCCCGCAGAGCTTTTCCCCTCTCCTCTGCCCCTAGTTACTGACTCCACTCATCCTGTGGCCCTCACGTGAGAATTTATTTCTTCAGGGAACCCTTCCCTGACCTCTTTTAGGAGGGAAGCCTCCCTCTTACAGACTCTCACAGAACCATGTGATATTCCATACCTGTGGCAGTCACAATCTGATACTGCTGTGATTATTTAATTAATATCTTTCTACTTCTAAATTCCCTGAGGGCACGGACCATGTCTACTTTTACTCATTTCATCTCCAGCAGTGGGAAGGCAAATATTAGACACTCAAAATATACGTTGATTGAATAAATGAATGTCTTATAATTCAGCTTGCTTACAATGATCCTTTAGCTCAAAACCCTTCAGAGTTCCTAATGTTCAGTAAAGTCCAGTTTTACCATGACATTCAAGTACCTCAATCTCCCTCTTTCGCTCATCTTCCCATTCAGGCATCCTACACTGCAATCAAATTCCATGACTTGCCACACACCCCAAACATGTCCTGAGCTTCCTGATCCTGGTGCTCTGCCCAGTTATTAACTCTTCCTAGTAGCACTCCTTGTTCTCTGTCAAAAGCTTCTCCATCTTCTCAAGTTCCATCTGGACTTCTACAGGCAATCTTCCTTGATCTTTCCCCTATGTTCACCACAATCAGTGTATTCCTGTCCTAAATTCATGAATCACTTTCTACATCTTCACAATCCGTTACTAGATTCTGCAGGGCTGTATACACGTATTGTTGCCCTATTGTACGGAATGCTTTCTGAGGGCAGAAACCACATTTTATTCAATTTTGTGGTGTCCACTCTGATGTACAATAGGTACTTTGTAAAAGCATATTAAGTAAAAAGTAGAATGAACATGATCCTTTTTATTAAATCTCTTTAGAGAGAATTATTTTTCTTATATATCAGAATTCTTCCTCTTTACCTCAAGAGAATATTCATTATTAGAAAGTATGGATGAATTTATAAAAGGTACATACAAAACATTACTGCATCATATATGCCATAACAAATGAACCTCAGTCCCGTATTTTGAAAGGGATCTGAAATTGCTAAATCAAGGGAATCCTATAAATGTAACACATCTTGACTTTTGCAAGCAAAAGACAAGAAAATGAGGACTGGATTAGATTTTGAGAAGGTGGATGGTTGAAAATTGTCTGCAAAGCCCTGTGACAGACACAGCTTGCCACCTCAGAAAAGGTCCTCACTGCCACTGTCAAAGGGCTCTCTCTTATTTGGCTTGTCATGTTAATATACTTGTGAACAGCTCGGTTCAACTATTAAATATGCAGGTGACTTAAACTAGGAAGGAAGTTTAATATTCTGTATGACAGGACTGTGATAAAAATAGTTTCATATGCTGAAAAATATACCCAAATGAAATTAATAAAAATAGAGCAATGATAAATGTAAATTGCAGCTTTGAAGTTTAAGCAACCAATCAAAGAAATATTGGATGTGATACAACACACTTAAAAGCACAATGAAAGATGCAGAAGGATTTTTTTCTAATAATGCATACTCAGTTTAGCAACGGTATGGTTTGGATGTTAAAAAGCTAGTACAAATTGGCATGAAGAGAAGTATAGTGCCAGTTTAAAGGAAGTAAAAGTCCCATGAACACATTAGGCATCTCTGTGTATAGTGAGTGGTACATTTTAAGAATATAGACACTGCCGTTTAATCAGAAGAGAATCGTGCGCCTGGAAACCATTTCACTGGACCGATGGCTGAAGGAATTAATCAGCTTATAAAAGAGAAAACTGAAAGAGAGACACAGGAACTGTGTTTACAGGAGCTAGTGGACTAATTCGGCTTTCTACAGAATCAGGACTAGATTCTTGCAGATTTTCCTACAATATAAAACAGAATTTCCGTATTATCAGCAATATTGAAAATAGAAATGAATGCATCTAAGTAGTACCATGGCCACCTGCTTAATGTGTCTTCACAATGGCTAGTTCCCAGGGCTGACCACATAAATATTTTGTTTTCAGGAAAAAAAATCATTAAATCTTTTATAGATGGTAAAATGTTTTGTGATTATTTCCATCACTTGTTTAAGATTCCTCAAGACTAATATAATTACCATTCATTTCTTTAAAAAGTCCATAATAACCCCATAATACTGTATTAATAGGATGTTAGAGCATCTCACTTAAAAAACCAATTTCATTTATCTTAGCTGGTGAGAACATGGGCAAGAACATCTAAGCAGTCGGTAATGTGATAAGGTCAATAAACCAAGATCTCAGTATGTCGCCAGGAAAACGTTAGGCCCACGCTCTGACTTTACATACAATTTCAAAATGCTGATGATATGCTTTCCCAACCAACGGGCATCTAGAACCGGTGAATTAAAACCAGAGGGGGATGGTCATGGGAGGAAAACAGGGAGAGTAGAACCAACCAAACTCAAACCAGCAAGTAGTAACAACCAACCATGAGAGATGACGAAGACAGACTATGGAAAGCAGATGTAGTCGTTTAAAAGGTAAAGCACACTAGGGCCTTTTAAATTACTGTAGGGGCAAAACCTCTTCACAGTCCCTGAGGGAATCATTACCCAATAATTGGTCTTCATACTGATGATCCGGTGTCACCAAGAGAATTTAAATCAAACTCACTATTCTCAATTTAAAAAGGCAGGGGAACGGTAACCTAAGCGATCCAACACACATGTTAAAAAATGATGGCACTAAATAGAATAATTTTCATTTCTCCAGAAAATTAACTTGTGTAGAAGAAAGAGTTCATTTGTTGAAGATGCCAGATAAGTGAGGCATTTTTATATTGTATTATAATACCAGGAGGAGGATACATATAGTTGGCTAGCACAATTTCAGTAAATGATAAATTTTTGTTTCCCTAAGTGGGTAACTATGTCTGTGGTGAAAAAAGGGACATTTTTTTGTTAGCTCTGGAAAAATGACATTTTTTGAGATGAGATCCTCCAAAGTTTCTGCATGCCAGTAGTAAAGTAATTAATGCAGCTAATTTGTAATCATTGGTAGGACAGTATCATGGCGTAAGTCTCACATTCTGAGAGAAATATGAAATATTCAATCAAATTACACAGAAACGACATTTTCTAAGCCTTTTCAAGTGTCTCTCTCATGCTTATTCATCATCCATCCATTTATTCTCAGAGACATCACATTATCAATTGAGAAGAGACATTTATATTCCTTTTAAAACCAAAAATTTTTGCACAAAGGTGAAGCTTTTCTTTTGTTGTCCTTTCAGTTTCAATCATGGCTGTGACATGGTAATGCCCAGTCAACAAATAATTAAAACGTTACATATATACATAGGATGTGAGTATGTGTACCACAACATAATGTTTTTAAATTAGCAATTTTAAATCATATAGAGTGAAAGTTCAACATATAACATGGCTATATAATGTGGCTTGCATACAAGACAATTACCAGGCACATATGAAACATTGCAGAAATAGTTTGCCATTACATTTATCGTGGCTGAAACTATGAAATCCTGCTTGTGGTGAAGAACTGCAGACCAGAAATGGTATTTTTCATGCCACTGAGGAGGTGGGCAGGATTTCGTAAGAAGAACTCGGGAGGACAGAGCTGGTTTGATCCCACATTTAGCCACTTACTATATTATGACCACTGACAGGTTACTTACTCTGAGCCTTGTTCCTTACCTGTAAGATGGGGGAAATTAATCAAAGTGAGAACATTTAGCACAGTAACTGGCATGTATCAGGCATACAATAAATGTCAGTTACCTTCCATTATTCTAAAAACAGATTTTATTCCAAGTCAATTTTACCTTTACTTGCAAACTTGCTGATGCGACTCTCCTTTCCAGATCTTCTACCTGTTGAAGAATCCTCAAATCCACTTCCATTGCTTGTTCTTCTACTGACCACTTCTCCACAATATCTCGAGTTACCGGGTTTTCTTCATTTTCATTTAATTCAATAATGGTAACTATATTTGAAAGGAAATTTATTTTAAAATCCACTTTATCTCTCAATGATTTCTTCCAGAATGTGAATGAAACTCCAGGGGTACCACGTACAAGTACATTTAACACACACAAATTCACTTGTGAATAAGCAAGGCAGCTGACTCTTGCAAAAGGAGCAGTAAGTACTCTTCTTTAGAAACAGAACAGTATGTCTGCAGGTTGTAACAAACTATCAAAAGTAGTACCAATTTAAGAAAATGTAAGTTGTTTTTGGGCAAGATAGGAAAGAAAAAGCCTATTAGTAATAAATTAAGATTAAGACATACTAAAATATGCTTTAAGATGAAAGAATTAATTCTCATAACTAAGCAAGAGAGCAGAAATAAATCTCTTTTAGGTGCCCACCATCCTTATTCTCGATGCAGGCTTGAGTGATGTAATCCAGGTGTTTCTGAATTTGTTTTTGTAATGCCTTTTCTCTTATGCCTCTGGGATGTAGCACTTTGAGCAAAGCTTTTAAATCCTCTGCGTCAGTAATGCTCCACCAGCCAAACTGCATTTCTAAGCCAAGATAAACATGTAGGGCATTTACAGATATTCAGAATATGAATTAATGGCATGCTACAAATGAAAAAATTTATAACTATATAAAAACATCAAAGATTCAGCTATAATATAGAGATCTGTAACAATACAATACAGTAAGCGGCTACAGCAAACCCTCTCAAGGTACCCACCTTCTGGAATAGGCTTTGGACTAGGATAATCTACTGGTTTGGCTACTTCAAGAGCTGCAGGTGACTTAGAGGGCGGCTGGGCCCGAGGAGTTGGTGAAGAAGCAGCTGGCGCATCGGCTTGGGTAAGGGAAGCGTCCTCCCAAGGTGTTCTTGGCAGTAACAACTGGTCCCTGGGGAGAGGACTGTAGACCTTGCCTGCACCACCTGAACCGGTACTGACCAGATTCGAGTCTGTCCCTTCCACGCTGTTCTGTGTCACCGTTGGCTGCATGCTGCCCGGTGAGTGTCTCCCACGGTTCTGGTGAGGCAGTGCGCACCCATCTGCACCGCTCTTTGGTTTGGGGGTCGTTACATCTGACTCAGGAGGCACCTTAGCTACTTCTAAAAGCTTGCTTAATTTGGAAAAAGAGCCAGGATTCTGAAGAATTAGATTTGTGTTATCTTTTTCGTTAGGATCTTCCTTTTGCTCACAATGATCCGGATTTGAACAATTTAAAGAGTCGTCAGAAGTATCAAATATTTCTTTGGTCTGGATGCTTTCTGCTTTTTTTCGTTTTTTTCTTTCTTTTGCAATTTCTTTCAGCCCTACAAAATCCAAAAGCATTACGAAGATCAGTTCCTCTAGATCAAACCATACTATATTTACTGCTATTTATCAAATCATATGCATAAATACTTTAACAAATTTCTCTAGCTTACTTAATACTCTTCATTTTTTTCTTTTATACACTAGCTTGTTACGCTCATTGGAAAAAATTTTGTAATTTTGTAACTAACCACAAAAAATTACAATAATAAAAAATATTAAAAGCCATAATATACAAATTACTGCTAACATTTTTGTATTAATTTTTCCAGGAATTCTCTATGCACACATGAAATCCTATTTTACAGATTTCCAACCTGTACGTTTTACTGAATAATACTCTTTAATTATTCTGATGTGTCAATAAATATATACCTACGCCTTAAATTGTAATTACTATATTCAGTGGAATATATCATAAAAAATCAACCTTCTATTGATAGTTATTAATAGGGTCCGATTATTCATTAGTAGAAACAATGCTAGAAATGATGAATGATCTTAGATCTGTGTTTGGATTTTTTTTCTCCTGATTTACTTCCTTAGGATACATTTCCAGAAAAAAACTGAGTCCTAAGATATTACTTTTCAGAGTTTTTGAAACATATTGTCAAATTGCCCTCCAGAAAGTCTAGATCAATATACAATCATACTTACACGAGGGCATCTGTTTGCCTACACCCTCAATGAAACTGAAGACTATCAATAACTTTTGTCTTTGGAAATATCCGGGAGGTGAGAATCTAAACTCTATTTTTTTCTGATCATTAATAAGACTGGATATTTTTCTGTAGGATAATAGGTATTTCTCCTTAGTGAACTTCTTGTCCATATTTTTTACCAGTGTTTTAATAATAATTGATAAGAAGTGTTAGAAAAATATAAACCTACTTTATTTAATTTGAAAAACGATGTATATTCACAGTAAAATATTCAGTAATAAGAGGCTAATGTAACCCTTTCCTGCCCTACTCCCTCACTTCCTATTTCTAATCTTCAGATGTAACTGCTTAATCAATCGTGTCCATACATCCTTTGGGAAATCTTACATGCATGCATATGACTATTAGTTTGTGCTGTTACATAAATGGGATGCTACTGTTTTCTGCAACATTTTTATTTGGATAAAATTCAAATGCCTAAGCAAGGCCTCCAACACTGTATGATCTGGTTCCTGAAAACCACTCTTGTCCTTGCTAACCTTGCTCACCTTTCTCCCTTTTTTCAGCTTCTCAAACATGGTAAGTTATGTCCTTTCTTGGGGCCTTTGCACTGGGTGTTCCTCTGCCTGAAATCCTGTTTTGTTGACTGGCTCCTTACCCTTCAATGTTTCAGATTAAGTATCACCTATTCACAAAGGTTTTCCCTGACTACTCTATTTCAAGTAGGGTCCCCATCTTATTATTCACCTTAGAATATCATCATCCTATATGCTTCTTTTGCAGAATTTACCATTATACACATTAACCTGCTAATTTTAAAATATTTCATTCCATACCCCACCCCACACACTACAATTTAACTCAACAAACGTTACTTAAAGGCAGAGCAATGTTTATATTGCTTTAACAGGATCCCAGCTACCTAACATGGTGGCTGCTATGAAACTGGGGCTCAATAAATACTTTTTGGATGATGAAATAAAAGGATGACTTTACTATTTTCACTATATACCTTAGATTGCTTTCCATGATGATACATAGAACTGTATCACATTTTCCTTCAATCAGCTGCATAATATTCTTATATGGATTATCATAATTTATTTCATATGTCCAAAGCTCGCAAATTTCCTTAATTTTGTACAAGTTACTAGCTAGCAAGGAAGTACTAATATTTGTGCTTGATTTATTCTGAGAACTAGTATCTCAAAAATCACTTTCATATATCCAAAAACAAACAGATCAACTAACCACACTAGGTCTGAGACTAGTAGGGGATTTCAGAGGTGATACATTTTAATAGCCTATTCATGGGGTCGTTAACTTTAATATCCAAATTCTTACTTATAGACAGTTAAACCTCTCATTAAAATGTAAAAATTATTTTTAAAATCTTGGAAGTTTATAAGGATGTTAAGTACACAGAGATTTTTTAGATAGTTTTTCTTTCACCAATTTCACACAATCCCCTGTTCTTTCCAGCCCTTACTATGCTTCAACAGACACTTAGATTGGTCCCCTATCTTGGCTATTGCAAATAGTGCTGCAATGAACACGGGGATGCAGATACTGATTTGAGTTTCCATTTTCATTTGTTTGGATAAGTACCCACAAGTGAAAGTGCTGGGTCATATGCTAGTTCTAACTTTTCTGAGGAACCTCTATACTGTTTCCAATAGTGGCCACAACAATTTACATTCCCTGCAACAGTACCCAAGAGCTCCCTTCTCTCCACATCCTCACCAACACTTATTTCTTGTCTTTTTGATAAGAACCACTCTAACAGGATGAGGCGATATCTAATGTAGTTTGCATTTCCCTGACAGTTAATGATGTCGAGCCTCTTTTCAGGTACTTGTGGCCATCTGTGTGTCTTCTTTGGGAAAATGTCCACTGAGATCTTTAGATTGTTTATTTTGCTATTGAGTCATATTTGCTTTTGAGTTTATATACTTTGGATAACAGGCCTTTATCAGATATAAGATTTGCATATATTTTTTCCCATTTAGTAGATTGCCTTTTCATTCTGTTCATGTTTTCTGTTGCTGTTCAGGGGCTTATTAGTATGACAGTCCCACTTACTTATTGACTTATTAGTTACTTAGTTTATGTTTTCCATGCTTTAAAATATTTTTATGTTTAAATATTTTAAGCAATCAGTTAAAAAAAGAACTCACTACACTCTCCTGTTTAACTAACATTCTGACCCATTCATATCAATCTTTAAAAATAAACACAACTGAAGCCTCTAAGTGCCCTCCCTGATTCTATCTCTATCAGCAACTTTTACCCTGGGAAGGCAGACCATGACTTTCACGCATCATTCCAATATACGATTTTATACCCATTCTTCATATTCTTTGACTCACAAGAAATAAATGACTGTGCAGAAGAGTAACTCTGCTTGTTATAGGCCAACAATATTTACATGCCAGCCACTATTCTAAACCATTTTCAATTATTATTAACCGTCCTTTGTGCCCCAAGGGTACTTACATTGTTATATAGTACCTGTTCTAGACACCTATGTGATTAATCAGTCCCTTCTTTACATTGGACTGTTAAACATCTACATGGATGGCATGGACTAATGTTTTGTTTATCTTTGAACATCCAGTGCCCAGAAATGCCCGACACATACTGCGTATTCAAAAAAAACGAGCTGAAAGAAGTTTTCGCCTCCCTACACCACCCTCGGGCAATGGCTACATGTAAGCACTGACTTGACGCTGTGGCCCCATCAGAATCTAAGCATTTGAAAATGCCCAGACATAGTATTCTGAAACATTCAATTCAAGACAGTTTACCGGGCCTATAAATGCACTGTGTACTGCGCTAGTTAATTTAACAGAAACGGAGCCAGAAAAGCAGAGTCTAAAGGTAGAATATGAAGGATGTGTGATAATACTTAAGAAAGTAAGAAGTTTAATGGAGAAGAAGGTAATCACAAATTTCAAACACATACAAGACTTCAAGATGAATGAGTCTTATGCTAAGGGTCTTAGATTTAAGCAGTTTACCTCCAGGGCTACCGTCAGGATGGATGGTTGCTGCAAAGGTTAAAGAGTAAAGCACATGTTGGAAAATTTGACAGTGCGAAGGAAGAGAAACGGAGCAGCAGCTACACAGTACAATACAGGTAAAGATCTGTGTCCACTAAATGGGTGGATGTCAGAAAGTGCAGAAGAAGAAAAATCATGGACTGGAAAGGAATATTTATCAGTGAAAGGGGCATTATGAGTTCAAAAGAAATGAAAAACAAGGTTTTACAATGTTTATCCACAATGCACATTTGATTCTGGAAGCACACAATATATCAAAGGAGTAACAGGGTTTTAAAACGTATGGTTTGTTATATTACTTTGTAACAGATTAATGGCTCCTACCTGCAGCGCTCTCCATGCCTTCTACAAAAATCCCCCCACACTGGGGAAAAATCCAATACCGACGTCTGTAACGATCCTGGCCAAACATCACTGAACGTAAAGAGTGAGACGCATCGAAGAGCTCCCTTCTGTACTGACTCTGTTGCTGTTAAAAAATGATGCATACAATTATGCTATGGGTGTTAAGTGCTTTAAAAATGGATATTTAAGTGACTTTATACTTATCATGGCTTTAGAGCAGCTAGATTTCACTATTGAAGAAAGGCAGCAAAAGAACTGATATCACACGTCTGACTTCAGTTCCAGTAACAGTTGTAAAGACAGAAATTACTTTGAGGGTAATTAGAATATTTTTGTTGCCAAGGATTAAAAAACGTTTTGTTTTATTAGATATCTTATCGTAAAGCATGTCTTATATTTGGTAATAAACAATGTGATCAAGTGTTTCACTGAGCCAAAGACAATTGGCTCAATTCTAATGATTACAGTGTGTAACAAATAATACTCACATATACCTGTATTTGCCTATTTTTATACTCATGCTGCAGACCTTAGGCAGCATATGACTAAATTTTGAAATAACTGTGTGATGAATCTAATGACATAAAATGCAGATATCTCATAATACTAATCCTGAAATACTTCACTAATGCTACTGAAATTCAGTTTTACATGAGAAGTACATACATATACAGTCTATAGATCCAGTGCAAATAAAACCCACAAGTACACTAATGTAAAATAAAACACAGGACAGGTGAGAAATTGGGGATCAACAGAGGTGAGGCTTAGAACCTCACCCCCCCTGTTCTGAGAGAAATCTTCTGCATACGTGGATGTTTTATTGCCCTCGTCTACCTTGGATTAACACATAGTCTACAGGCACACACCTGATCATCCACATTTGCTCTCTTACAACACTAAACTATGTTTTCTACCTTTATCTTGTATCTACCTACCACTTCAGCATTTTATTAAAAATAATAATAATAAAGAGAGAAATGTGGTATCCACATATAAATCAAGTATAAAAATCAAATGAGTATTCCTATTTGAACTGACTGTTCATAGTTCATAATGCATGAGCAAAACTGAAGGTTTCTGTGATGGCTGCCCTTGTACTGTTCACCATGTAAGAACTTAATTCACAATGTAAGAATTTGTTCTCCATGTAAGAACTTGTTTGTTATGCCTCAGAAGATTGGAGACTGACGAAAATTAGGCTTGGAGTGGATTAATGATTGTGCATTGAGCATTGACTCCCCTATACAGAATTTTATTGTTGTTAACAACCATTTGATCAATAAATATGAGAGATGCCCTCACAAAAAAAAAAAAAAAAGTACACACTTCCAATGGTAAAATAAGAAGTAACCGGGATATAATGAATATAGTCAAGATATTGTAACAGCTTGGTATGGTGATAGCTGGTACCTAGAATTGTCATGTATATAAATGTGGAATCACTATGTTGTACACCTGAAACTAATGTAATGTAATACTGTGTGTCAACTACCCTTCAATAAAAAATAATTATCTAGAAATAAATAAATAAATAAATAAATAAATAAAATAAAACACAGGATGCTGAAACTATTAACATGAAATCTGACTGAATTTTAAAAGTTATGAATTCCAAGAAATAAAACCATGCATTTATTGATATTTTGTATTTAAATAAAGAGCTAAAGAATATAGCTCTTGATTAAGTTAGTACCATGTCTTAAGAGGGAGGACTTTAACATTGGCAAGAAACTTTTACGGTTTAATTGTGAGAATGTTTCTGGAGCTCTCCATTTTAATTACTTACAAGAAGCTTGCTTTTATTTAGCAGTCACAAAAAAGGAATCCCATACAAGGTGGATTTTTAAAACACTGCAAAAATGATGTAAGCTATAATCTGAAAACTGCTTACTTTACTCAGCTTTTCAATCTGTCTTTCTAGCTCTTCAACACTTGCTGCTTGGTCACCTTCATCCTATACATGACAAAATACAGTATCATTTAAAGTTTTAAGATTTATTCAATCAATCTGTGGGTATTTAATGAAGGCCTCCTTTATGCAAAGCACTAGGACAGGCCCTATGGGAATGAGTAAGCCTCAGCTCTTGGTTCTTTGTAAACTAATAATCTGGTAGGGAGACACATGCACATCACACTATGGAAATAAAAACCACTACACAGAGGAAGCCATAGGGACCCCAAAAGAGGTAGAGATTTAAGAGTCATGGAGTTCAGGAGAGGGTGAGATTACTTTTAGTGGGAATCTTTACCGAGAGAGGCTACATGGAAGAAGTTGTGTCTTAATTAGCTACCGAAGAATGGTTCGGATTCGATCAATCAGAGAAAGCGCAGGGCATTCCAGAAAGAGTCTGATGTATCTTGACATGAAAGGTACACGAAGAGGTAAGACAGGAGATGAGGCAAGGATGAGTTCAGGGTTAAACGATCTAGAGCTATAAATGCTTGACCATGGTCAATAACGTGATCCTTTGAGGGAGGTTAAACGTGAGAACTACGCTTACAAAGATAATACGGCAATAGTCCTAAGATGGCCTGGAGCAGGGAAAGGATGAACATTGTCAAATCTGGTTAGTATTCCACTGCAGTGACTCAAGAGGGACGGAGAATGTGGGACTTACATAGGTAAAAGAAACAGAAACGGAGAAAAGCAAATGGACGTAAGAGAGTATTACCTAATTAGAAATGTTAAGTCATGGCCACTCATGGGTATGAGGCAGAGAGGGGTGAGGGAGACAAAGGAAGTAGTAAATTATGGTAAGAGTTTAAATCTGGGAGACTGCAAAACTACTGGTACCATTCATTTGGTACCAGTGACTCACTGGAGTCATTTTTAGGGCAAAGAAGGTAAGTTATATTTTGAACACATTGAGCTTTTATAAGAAAAATAATCCCTACGATATATAATACTAATTTCGTAAGTGGTACTTTACTGGTGATTACATGAAATTTTTCATTCTAGAAAATGAATATAGGAAAACAACCACCAAATTATATGTTTTAGAGGGAAAGCATAAAGTAAAAGGCACATGTCTTTTCTTTGTATCGTAGCCACGCTACTTCCTATGGGCAAACTACTTAACTCTTCTAAGACTATTTCCTTACCTGTAGATTGATAACAACATTTCCTGTAACATGGGGGCATCTGTGAGGGCCGAGGAGAACAGATCTGAAAGTAACCAGCAAACTTCCAGGCACACAGTGTGCAAACTGGTTACTTTCCCTCTTTCTGAAAATTGTATCTAGAAAATGCAGGTACCTCTTAGGTTTAAAAAAGTAAAATTTGTTTCCGGTGCTCATTTTCTAGAAGCATTTTTAAAAAGCCACACTGCCACCAACCACTCATGAGCAGGTATTTCTGGATGAGTAGTTATCTCCCCAACAAAAGGAAATGGAAAGAAGCTTTAGTATAAGCTATCGTTTATCTACTTCTCATCCAGTTTAGGGGAGCAAGTTACAGAGGCATTTAGGCATACTGTTTGTGCTAACAGTAACACAATTTCTACTTCAGGAAAGAAGTCTTAAAAGAGAACAGGCCCAATGACCCTCAAATAGATAATTACATAATTACATGTCTGTATGGTTCTAAAGTGATCTTTTGACTCGCAGGGCAAATGTTTGATAATATGCTTACACAAAAATACAATTCAAGCAACAGTAATAAAAAATACTTGCAAAAGACATCAAAGTAACTATGTATCAGTCAAATAAACTTAGTGCTGTTTCTAAGACTCTCCCTAAGATGAAAAGGAAGTAAAGTGTCTACTAAGGTTTGTTTAAAGCAAAGGAGTTTTGACTAATAGTCCTTATAATTTTAAGAGATGTGTAGAACTTAAAAGGTCAGAGAGAAAGGCAAGGAGACTAAGCACAAAGAACTCATCTCTGCCGTGGTTCTCCATGATTTCCCAACCAAAAGAGAGGCCACTGTATGTCCCTATGTGTCAAAGTTCAATCATCCACATAACCTGTTACCAGGCCAACTTGTGAAGTTAGAGCTCACGTAGGTTTCAACACAATTCTAAGGTTTAGGTATACAGACTCCATGTGCTGAAGGAATGAGGAGTGTGGAGAAGAGGGAATCATCTTTGAGACAAAGGGGGATGGACTTAGTCAAGGGCAGGACCTTCTAACAGAGAGCGATCACACGGGTCTCAACGGAAAGGCTCCCTGAAATGCATCTTCTAGGGAGTTTTAATTCCTGGCACTCTCCCCAAACTTTAATCAAGAATCTAAACCTACTTTTTGAGGAATAATGTATCTATCCTATCATTGGGCTCATTAAATAGTTAAATTTTTTAAGGCAATTGATAAGTGGCTACCAGTTCTTCATCATAACAGATAACTCTAAAATCACTTAAAAGAAATGTCATTTTGACTTGTTAGGTCCTAAAATTATTATCTTAAAAAGTTTTTAAACTGTTTTCTCACATTAACAACATATACATTTGCCAGGATTTTACTCAATGAAACCCTATAATCTAACTATAATTCAATTAAAAAGTCACTTTAAATGATATATGTGGTTAAGAGACATTAATGATATTTAAATAAGTAGTAACAAATTTTAGTAGAGTTTATCTACCTTGCCCCATTGATTATTTTCTTTATATCTTCAACCCCCTCTCTTACTGACTCCCTTCAACCCGAAATCATATTTAGCCTTTCACATCTGAGTAACCCTTGGTTGTCTGTCCCCTTTAGGAACCACCTTTTCCTCTGAGGCACAATGCTTACAGAAGTCATCTCACCTCCTCACCTTCTACGGTGCTCGATCCTTCGCCACCCAGCTCCTGCTCTGACCCGACTAACGACTGTGCTGCCACTGGTCCCCAGTGACCTCTGCCTTGCCCGATCCCACAGACACTTTCGATCCTCATCACACTAGACTCCTGCTACGTTAACATTGTTTATCACTCCCTCCTTTGAAATGTTCAGTTTTCTTGATTTTTGCTACTACTACATGGGTAGAAAAGAGCTGACATTGCAGGTCTGACTGCTCTATTTGAAAGGCCCGCGTACAAGGCTGGTCCCTGGCTGGTGTCTGGGAACTTGGATTTCACAGGGTTTCCTCCCACGCTGATAGACTGGCTCACTGGAACCCAACTGGGCTAACAATGGGCTGTATACTGAACACCTGTCTTTCTCCTGGGAGTTTTATACTTGTCATAACTCATTCCTAGGAGACTGAAGCCCATCCTGTGTGACTCCACTGGGAAAAGACTCTTAACAGTGTGGGTCTGGTTTCCTCTGGGCTGTGGCTCACACGCCTTTTCTCTCTGATTCTGATGTGTGAGTCTTCCTAGTGAGTCACTGACTCTGGTGATGGCCTCAGAGATCCTTGAACCATTACAGACATCTCCTACCTCTACGACTGCTCCTTCTTCAACAAGAAGCCCTACGGGATCTTCTGAAATGTTGACATCCCTTTGGGGTTCCAACTTCAGTCTACTGCTATGTTCCCTAAACCAATCACCCTGTACAGAAATCACCCACCTCATGATTTTAAACTACTGTCTGTGTGAATAACTTCCAGATCTATATGTTCATGACTGAACTCATCTTTAGGCTTCAGATTCTTATATCCAACTTACTGCAGAACTGCTGCAAAGGCACCTCAACCGTAACATGTCCAAAATGAACCCACCATCGTTTCTTGTCTTCCACTATCTGATCTGCACTCCCCTCCTCCTCTATCATCTATTTATTCTGTTCCTCCTGATTTCTCTAACTCAGTTAATGGCAAGAATACCACGCAGCCTCCCAAACCAGATGGTCGGGCATCAATCCTACCCTTCCATCAACCTACCAGTTCAAATACTACTCATTCTTCTCCCTAAGTATTTACTGAAATCGTTTCCTCCTTCTTCCCAACTACCATCGGGCTCGTTTGGGACCCTACAACTCATTAAACTCTTGCAACATCTCCTGACCGACCTTCCCACCTCTGATCTTGCCCTACCCCAAATCTACTTCTATTTTCCATGGAGCTGCCATAGGGAGCCACTAAAAAAAGCAAGTGTGACTCTGTCATTCTGTCACTTACAAAGAGGAAGCAATGGCTTCCTCCTACCAAAAAAGTGTAAATCCTAGTTCACAGTTGTTGCTAGGAGGCTCTCTAATAACAATGAAGCACTTGTCAGTCACTTAAGGCGCATCGTGGTTTCAGATTCCTACGTCCGTTTATGCTGTGCTTTTTGCCCGAGCACTTCTCTACGGGTTCTTCCCCAGGTTAACATTCAGCCCACCTTTTAGCCTCAGCCAGTGGGCCCAGAAAGCCTTCGTTGAGGACCTATTCCTCATAAAGGTTCAATGCCCTTCCTTTCCGCCTGCCTAGCACAGAGTAGATACCGCCGGCAAAGCAGTTAACATGTAGTACATTACATTTTCTTACGGCAAATCTTCCTCAATGAGACTGCAAGTTGAGAAAGGACTTTCGGTACCTTACTCATCTTTGATCAAAAGTGCCCAGAGCGAGGCACATAATAAACTGATGATGCTTGAGAAATACATCAGTTTCACTAAATGTGACAATACTTTCAAGGCATGAAGTATTGTACACATATAAGCTAGGATTTTACCAGAATGAAAGAGGATAACTGAAATTAAGAATCTACATGGTTCTTTGAAGAACTCTCTATATGTTCTATAAAAAGAAAAACTTGCCTTTGTTTATTCAGTGTAAGCCCATCCCATGTGTGGGCAATTATTAAACCATCACAAAAAACTTTACGAGGTGATTGTTATAAATATTCAGTTTTCAGATGAAGAAACTGAGGCAAGTAAGTGTCAAAATGGAATTCAAACCCAAATCCACCTGACCCCCAAATTCTGTTATCAGTATGTTATGTTATCTTTGTCAAGTAATAAAATCTACCTAAACTTGATTACCTCATCTTCACAGACATCAGTTTTCTTTCCTTTTCTGTCTTCCTTGTCTTCCTCCTCCTCCTCCTCCTCGTTGCCATCAGCGTCACTGTCGCCGCCCTTCCTTCTTCGCTTGTATCCTGCTGTGGGGGTGGCCGACGTGTGCTGCTCTTCTCCAAGATCGATGCCACCTGAAGTGTCTCTCTTGCCTGCTTTCTTAGCATAAATGATTCGGAGCCTTTAAAATGTAACAAAATTAGGATGTACAAGAAAACCTTCTCTTCATACATTTTAGAGAAAATAACGTGAGTTTTAAGCAAAAATGCCTTACGGTGAGTATTAAGTCAATGGCAATAAAATTAGAATTAAAGAAATTTAAGAAATATGTTTCCAGAAATTACAGAATATATTGACTTTTAAGAATTATTCTGGATCTCTCTGGAATTAGAATATATTTTAAAAATAAAACTTAGCTGCAAAAATTAACTCTAGCAATGACCAATGATAATTCCTGATCCCATGCTTTCAGACTGAAAAAATTTCTGTTCAAATTATACAAAGAAATCTCCTCTTACATAGAAATTGAGTAATTTCAGCATTATATTTCCTGGCGGGAAACTAATTAAGCTTTAATTCTGAATACATTTGGACATTTTAGACTCTATGAAAGCAAACTTTAATTAGAAAGCAATTTTTAAAAGTGGCAGTTCTAAACAGATTCTACTTATGACAAAACTAACTTGATAGCCAACAACAATCTTAGAAAACGTGATTGCTTGACTTCTTTGGAAGCAAAAATGTAAACTGACTTTTTTCTAAGTCTGAAGCATAAGATGTTCAATGACTCTAATTACAACTTTTGTCCATTGCAGACTCTCATCCTAGGTTTTATTAATTTCTTAATTCATCTTAATTAAGCTTTACCTTTTTTTATTTCTTACACATAATAAACTTTAAATTCTGTGTTTGGAATTTATGTTTTACTGGGGAATTTGTACAATGGGAAACAGTATACTAACTTTAATAAAACAGGACTTACTTGCGGAGTTTACCTTCTACCATCCATTTATCTCTCCTCAAGTTTGACATATAATCAGTGTTCTTGTCAATTTCACTGTCAATGCAAAAGTTTATTAGAAGACAGAAATTAATCCATTATGCAATATGTTAACATGGTGAGTAAACTGTTGCCATTTCTTGCTAACTAAAAGTGATGTCAATGAGTAGCGAAAACAAGTGAAAAATTATATCAATACAGTATCACAGCTAAGAGATATACAGAAGACTTAGTATGTCCACCAATGGTAGAAATGCATGGCTCTGAAATATACAGATTGATCCTTTTCCTAGAAAGGAAAAGAAGTAAAAGTAACGATAATTAAAATATGTAAAATAATGAATAGAAAGAACAAGATGAATATGGATATGTTCACCAAAACTTGAAATACTAGAGTGCAAAATCTACTTTGACTCTTAAATGTAAGCTTTTAAAAAGTACAATACATCAATAAACTAATATTAAATTGTTATTAGCACATAATAAAATAAAAAGCTGGATAATTCTATTAATGGCTATGAAGGAAAATCACGTAGTTATTTATCACTGAAAGATGTCAAAGAAAGAAAAAATTCCGGATTCTTGCAAAGGTGCTACCTTCTGGTGCCATGGTAAGAAAAAACTATTTTTATGTTTCCTTATATGAATAATTAACAGAATTATTAAATAAACAAAATGGTAGCAAAGAACATGCAGTAAGATCCAAATTTTCTTTTCAACAGACTGCAGTAAATACATTAAAATAGTAGTAGTAGTAGTAGTCATCTCTGAATGGTGAGGTTAAGTGTAATTTTGTTTTCTTTGTGCTACTCTGTAAACTTTGGATTTTGCATGGGTAATTTGTGTTACTTTGTCATATAAATTATTTCGATTAGACAAATTGAGAACAGGAAGGAAGCGCCAGAGAAGTCTAGGCACGGGCTCACCTCACCACCCTCCTGCTGCACGCCAGCTCACTGATCAGGAAGGCCAGCGCCGAGGCTTTCTGGGCCGGAGTGTGGGCCTGAAAAGCCTTGGTCCTCAGGCTTTCGGTGAGCTCAGTCTGTCCACAACGGGCCTCCATAAAGATCTGCAAGATCTCGGAAACATTGTCTCGATTCATACCAACATTCAGCAAATGTTCTCCAAGAGCTGTTTCGGCCTATAAAAGTTTGGCATTTTTGTCAGTATTGATCCTAACCGTACAGAACATAAAAACAATTAAGATTTTTAAATGTTTTTATTATATTATCTATGTATTACTGAAAAGGGCTTAATTCACACTTGAAATGAAGTAAAGATAAAAATAGACAACAGATGATAGACAGGTATTTGAGTACTTGCGTCTTTCTATTCCTTCTTTAGACCCTTGGTTAACAGGCAGGAAGGAGAGTATGTGAACTCATGAGTAGATATCATACCTTCTTTGACTATAGAAACTATCTCAAGCTTTCTAAGGCTTTATCTAGGCGTTCTATCAGTACTGGTTGCGGGAGGCCCAGGGGCACTACTGTTGTGTTTTCCAGCTCTAGAGTGTCATGGACTTTATTGTCTGGTATCCTAAATAGGAAAATGGAAGAACAAGCAACTGGTGCACCTGGAAACTTCTCTCTCCATCATATTATCTACAGCAAAGCTGACTGAAATGTGTATCTTAGCTGGAATTATGATCCACTTGAATTTCTTGAGTATCCACTGAGAGGTACAGAGTCTTAACATGCTGATCTTAGAGGTGCTGTCACTAGCCTCAATTGTTCACAGTGATTGAGAGCACACAGCATAATTTCAGAAGGCATACATAAATTTTAATTCTTTATGATTTATAAATTCTCTTTTGCTGAATATCACTTTCCTTAAGTCACTTGGTTTTGGCCAAAAGCTAGAGAAAAATAAGAGTAATCTGGGAATATCTACATTCTGTAGGCTTTATGAACCAGGTTTCCCTAGATGTGGACCATTTGCAACTGAAAGCAAATCTACACTTAACTTTGTGAGATGCGGAAAAAACTAGATCAGTGTATACACTCTTCTGCTAATATGCTAAAGCCAGTTATCAGTGCACTGAGGGTACAAATTAAAATCACTTTTTGTATTTTGTTTTTTTACCTTGTATCCTGTAATTAGACCTGGATCACACACAGCAGCTGACAGGAGCCTCACAAGCAGGTCTTGTACCTTAGCCATGCTGTCCCCTAGATTCAGCAATCCCTCTTGAAGAATACTCAGGTCTGGAACATCAGTATTCCCATTAAAGCCTAAAGCTTTACCGAAGACTCGTAAGAACTGCACCACAATGAGACAGTTTGAAAATGTACTTCCAGAGAGGACAAGTCCTGGAATACGAGGCAACTCTGGCAAAGGCTGAAAAATAAAATAAAATAAAAAACTAATTAACTAAAACGGCTATGACTTCAGATTTTCTGAAATAGAACAAGTTGCCGTCTTTCTTCGCTCTTGAATTCTGCCAGTGGTTTTCCGTCTAGACTGTGGATTCCCTGAGGGCATTTCTGCAACCCCATAGTACTAAGCACGGGATTTTGAAACCAAGCAACCATCAATAAGTTTTAGTGGAACTCAATACGAACTCAGAATTCTGAAAAAAGAACACAAATTTTAATTAACATATTGATAGAACATGGGTTCCATAACTGGAGCAACAGAAGAAATAAGCATTTCAAAAGTACTTGGCCATGGACATACTAAGTAGGGCACGTGTACTAATTTCTTCTAATGATGGAGACTGATTAATAATTCATGCTTTTTTGGCTGCTCAGAAACTACCGTGTATCTATGGGCCGATGGGAGAATGGTACCATCTTTGGCTAATTAATGCAGATAAACTATTTGGTCCACATGACCAGAACCCATGATCCTATCAAGAACCCAGTTACACTGCAACTAACAGTCTCTAGGCTTGTAGCAAAACACTAATATTGAATTTCAATACTCCCATTAGAAAGCAGCTTCTTTTGCTACTTCTCAAATGTGCTCACATAGTAACATTTTAATGACAAAACTGTAGTACCAGTTGTCATGAATATTTAGGAAGTAAATAAGGCAATAAGGCCATGAATGAGACTTAATAATAGTATTTCAAATTTTGATTAGAAAAAAATGAACTTTTACATATTTCTATTTCACTGGTCTTTGTTAAACAATGTTCCTCCACCCTGCACTTACTGAAACAACTAACCAAGGACCTTCTCTAGTGATACTGTGTGGAAACAGAACTGCGGATAATATCTGATAGCACACAAACCTTACAGGTTCCATTTGAAAACCATCTAAGTCTGAATCTTTTTTCTTGAACCATATCATACACATACCATGTGATTTAAAAAATTTATATAACAAAGCTATCAAAAGGCTTAAAATGGACTTCTATATTTGATTTACTGCATGTGGATTTAAACAGAAATAACAAATTCAAGAAAATAGAGATCTTTTAGGATTTTTCAAAAATTGCTCACTGTGAGCCTACTAAATGTGTCAACTAACCTATGTACCCTCTCTGGACATAGGAAAATTTAAACATGCAGTTTTACTAAAACTAGTGTTTATACTTTTATTTGTAGTTAAAAGCATTTGTGCTAAGTAAGAATATTATTATAACTAAATCCCCACTAGGATATTTTTGCTTTAAGTGCTTTAGAAAAAGCTGAAAAGAGACAATCACTCTTTGTATTATCAGATGAACATGGCATATAATATAGATCCTATTGACTAATTATACTATTGTTGACAGTATTACAGAAATATGTATTATTGACAATTTTCTACAAATACCATCTTAACTATAGCCAAACATAATTGATTTCTTCTGATAAGTATATAAATTATGCCAGTTAACATGATTATCACGCTCTTTCCAAATTTCTACTTTTACGTATTTTAGCAACATCTGTGAAAACAACAGGAGAGAAAACACATGAGGTCCTCTCACTGGACACATTTCTTGGCTTTCAAGGTGATAAACAGTATGGACCCTGGAGTTTAACAAATTGGAGTTTGGATCCAAGGTGCCACTTATGAGTTGTGTCATCTTGGGCAAGTTCCTTCACCTCTTTGTGTCAAAGTTTCTCACTTGTAAATGGGCATAAATACCTCTTCAACAGGATTGTGGTGAGGGTTAAATGGGAGAATTCATACGTAAAAAACACTTAGCACAGTGCCTGGAAAGTAGTCAACATACTCAATGAAGTTAGCTAACAAGTCTAAAGCACTGAAGGAGGTTACAGATTATAAATCCTGATTTATTTAAATATCTAAGGGGGTTTGAGGAGAAGGCAGATCTTTCTGTATCTAAACATATAGGAAGGACCAAATGAAACAGAAATCTTATCTACTTTTATCATTCCCCCTTGTACATTTGTACAGTGTTTTTATTTCAATGAAAAAGATTGGCAGCACTCCACCACTTATATATTTAGAACTTCCATTTCCAGCGCAGGAGGTCAATAGACTTATTGGTGGCCATCAGGAGAAGCACACTGACCTAGACTTGGAAATCCACTGCTCAGCTGAAAGTGAAAGCCTTCGTACTGGCAGCTCGGGCAGACGAATGAGGTGAGAACACAGGAAAAATTAAGCTTATTAAGGAAATGGTTTACATGATAACTTACCTTTTGGTCTGCTAAGCACATGTCTTCATTAGGCTTCTTTAGTTCTTTTGCAATTTCTAATTCTAATCTTCGTTGCTCTAGTTTAAGCTCTTTCTTTAATCGTTTCTCATCACGTTTTTCTTGCTTCGACCGTTCTTTTTCCTTAAAAAGAAAACCATGCCCACATAGTCTCTTTAACCATTATTATGTTTGAAAAGCCATTAGTTAAAATTTAAAAAGTGATCTGTGTTATGTCCATGAACAGAACTGTCCAAGCAGGTTTAAGCGACGGACTTAGGACTGCATAGAAATAACTTATTTTGCTTTTCAGTATTGTCACTCTTTGATTTTCAAAATAATCTTATGACTGTATATATTTTTGTGCAGTTGATCCTTAATCAGCACAGGCTTGAACTGCATGGGTCCACTTATATGCAGGTTTAAAAAAAATACACACACTGGTAACTTTTTTGAGATCTGCAACAATTTGAAAAAACATTTTCTTTTCTCTAGCTTTATTGTGAGAATACAGCGTACAACACATACAACATAAAAAATATGGTTGATGATCTGCTTATGTTATCAGTAAGGCTTCCCAGTCAATGGTAGGCTATTATAAGTAGTTAAGTTTCTGGGGAGTCAGGTGTTATATGCAGAGTTGTTTCCTTAATGTCACATTGTTCCAAGGCCAGCTGTGTGTTCTGTGTGTGTGTGCATGTGTATTCTTGGGCATCATTTTTAACTAGTGATATGCAGTACTTTTTCCAATTAAAAAACCATAGCTATAATATGGAACAGAAGGTAAGAGTGTGGTCAATTTTTAGGATAAAACGGAGATTTCCAAGAAATCTTTGAAAATAGTAGGATCTTTAAAACTTGGTGACAGGCATCCATTTTTGTTTACTAATAAAGATACTTCAAGGGAAACATGGCGTCTCTAAATTCAGTGAATTTAGTGAACTTATCCACTATTTTAATTTATTAGTCAAATTAGTCACTAATTTATTTACTGAATTTTAATGAACTGTATAGGACTAATGCAAATCCTGTGGTTCTCGTGTAAGATGACTCAAAGAACCAGTTTCAAATGGCATATATAGACAGTCACAACCTAGGCCCCCACAAGGTCAGTCTCACGTCTTACTCTCAGTGCATTCGCCAGGCCCTAGTGACACTGACACAGCTGGGTTGGGAAAAGTCTGCGTGACAGTTTGAGGCACTGCTTGGATGATGATGTGATGATGCTGCTGAAGATGGAGGAGGAGGAGGAGAAAGAGGAGAAGCAGCAACAAAGCTAAGACAGGTGTACATACAAGGTTAAAACTGACTCCCTCTGCCCCTTGTCTTCCTCACCCCAAGGGCCCTAACTCAGTCATCAGGCTGTACCTTAGTGTATGTCATCCCCGCCCTGCTTAGAATTCACAGCTCCTCCTCCTCAACACATATGCCTTTTTTTTTTTTACTCTTCCCACAACTACTTCAGGCACTTTAATATTTCTTTTTTGGCTCCCACATAACATAGCATTTATTGAACTCTGGGACAATTATCTGTTTAATGTCTCTCACGTTACTGTGAACTTAGAGTGGTCAGAAGAACTAATTTATTCACCCATTTCTTAATGCACCTATTCAATTCTCAGCTGTACAATTTGCCAGGCACAGTTTTGAGGGATTTTTATCCTTTTCCCTGACTCTCATGTCTGTATCATTTCAACATTCCTCACCAACTGATCTAAATATTGTTTTTATTTCTGACTATAGTAATTATCATCTGACTCTAACGGACATATTTGGTGTGCTTTAGCATATAAAACTTATTTAAGCATGAATTAATGATTAATTCTACAAATGCCACATAAATAAAGATACGTTAACATCTGTACTAGTAGTCATTGAAAATATTCAAGAGCCAGTCTTTTTCTCTACTTTTTACATTTTATATCGTGGACAAACATAATTGATGTTTTCAATTTTCATCTATACACAAACCTTGTATCCAAAAGCAGAGATAAACACCTTTGTTAATAATACTCAAGTTATATTTAGGAATTTTTAAGTATCTGAAATCACAGTCATGAAACCAAATTTTAACCCCTCAAAAGACCCTCAAACAACATCCCGGTAATTAATGGTAACTCTTTTTATTATTGGTAAATAACTGATAACGTTAGGCTTTTGTTTCTATAGGCTTCACTTTTTAATATTGAAACAAAGAGAAAGTTATAATCCAAGGACATAATCAGATTTCAGATGCCATTTGAAACTTATAAACAACACAAAGTAGCTTTAGGGAGATCATTCTGATCGAGAGAAACACCACACAGTACAAAGCATTATCCAACAGTTTGCACTTCTGAGTTGGGGGTCTGCTACTTAAAGAGCTAAAGACATCACAAAAAAACCCATATATAAAGAAACAAATATAAACATACAATAAAAGCACACATTATATACATTTATCTGTGCTAAACATTATTTCATATAGTCATTTTGAGTTTTTATTTTTAATATAATTGATACTGGTATACCATCGCAGCGTTTACTTAAAAAAAAAATAACATGCTGATTCAAAATGGATCAAAGACCTGAATGTAAGTCATAAAACCAAAAAACTCTTGGATAAAAACATCGGGAAAACTCTTTTGGACATAAACATGAGCGAATTCCTAGTATCTCTCAGGGCAAGGGAAACAAAAGCAAAAATGAACAAGTGGGACTATATCAAGCTGAAAAGCATATGTACAGCAAAGGACACCTTCGTTAGAAAAAAAGGAACCCTGCAGTATGGAATATATGCATGAATGACAGATCTGATAAAGGGTTGACATCCAACATATATAAAGAGCTCGTGCACCTCAACAAACAAAAAGCGAATAATCCTATTAAAAAATGTGCAGAGGAGCTGAACAGACAGTTCTCCAAAGAAATTCAGATGGCCAACAGACACATGAAAAGATGCTGCACATCGCTAGTCATCAGAGAAATGCAAACTAAAACCACAATGAGATATCACCTCACACCAGTAAGGATCGCCACCATCCAAAAGACAAACAACAAGAAATGTTGGCGAGGTTGTGGAGAAAGAGGAACCCTCCTACATTGCTAGGGGGAATGTAAATTAGTTCAACCATTGTGGAAAGCAGTATGGAGGTTTCTCAGAAAGCTCAAAATAGACATAACATTTGAACCAGGAATTCCACTTCTGGGAATTTACCCTAAGAATGCAGCAGCCCAGTTTGAAAAAGACAGATGCACCTCTATGTTTATCGCAGCACCATTTACAATAGCCGAGAAATGGAAGCAACCTAAGTGTCCATCAGTAGATGAATGGATAAAGAAGAGGTGGTACATACACACAGTGGAGTATTATTCAGCCATAAGAACAAAATTAATCCTATCATTTGCAAGAACATGGATGGATCTAGAGGGTACTATGCTCAGTGAAATAAGCCAGGCAGAAAAAGACAAGTCCCAAATGATTTCACTCGTATGTGGAGTATAAGAATAAAGAAAAACTGAGGGAACAAAACAGCAGCACAACCACAGAACCCATGAATGGACTCACAGCTACCAAAGGGAAAGGAACTGGGGAGGATGGGTGGGAAGGGAGGGATGAGGGCAGGCAAACAGAAAGGGGGCCTTACGTTTACCATGTATAATGTGCGGTGGGGGCATGGGGAGGGCTGTGCTACGCAGAGAAGACACGTAGTGATTCTACAACATCTTACTACGCTGATGACACTGACTGTAATAGGGTTTGTGGGGGGAACTTGGTGAAGGGGGGAGCCTAGTAAACAAAGTTCTTCATGTCATAGTGGATTAAGGATAACAAAATAAATTAAAAAACTAAAAACTCTGACTGTCCTCTACATTTACCTGTTTTCGTTTCTCAGCCTCCAATAATTTGGCTTTTGCAGCTTCTTCCTTCTTTATCCTCTTAGCCTGTGCATATAAAATAGGTCGCAAAGTCATGCAACAGCACCACCACAAACTGAATATGACCTTAGACTTGGAAACGGAGCTCCATGCCTCGCAAGGTTCAAACAGTATGTAACGTGTATGTAGACAATTACAGATTTCCCCTCAGTTTGTTACGTTTAACATACTGATTTCATTTGTAACGTATAGATTACAATTAGATATACAAAAAAATTCTTAAATTCGTAAGAGAATGTCAGGTTTTTTTTCTTCAAACTCTGTAAAAAGTCTGAAATAATTTGAGTGTTACTTTACCTTAAAACTTAATCACAGAAAAAAATGATGTTATGGCATTTTTTGCTTTTTCTGATTTTTGAAAGTAAATCATGATCACTGTAGAAACTTTACAAAAACGGGATCGATTTTAACAATAAAGGTTAAAGGACAAATAAGTAGCATTTAAAAATGCCCGTGTCTACTTTACTTGAAGTTTCGTTTGTAATACTTAAAATTTGAGATAAATCCATTACTTAAATAACATTAACTCTATTTAACGTACGGTGGTTAAATTCAAGGTTTTTTCCCGAATATAATAGAAACATAACCTTTAATGAAGCACATTATGAATATCAAGCTCATGCTATCAAATTTGAGCTTTATAATCTTACTCATTAACTAGTAGCTTCATAATTATCTAGTAGTAATTGCCAATGTACTTTAATATTTTCAATTTGGAGGGTTTTAAAATTAATTTGAAATGGGTAAGGGAATATGTGTACATGGTTTTAGAAGGAAAAAACCTGCAACTGTGAAAACCCCAGCTAACCGTATTGCTCAGGGAATAAGCCAATTTTTATGGCAACAGTTTCCTGAACAGCTAAGGGTTTGGATTATAATAATTTTCAACATTAAAAAGCTCGTTTTGGACAAAAGTACTTTGGATAATTTTGAGACATATACACGTACAGCTCAGATAGACACAGTACACTTAACATAATTTGGCTTTTTCTTGAAGACTTGAGCAGTTATTCTTGACATCAGTTACTATACACAGTTTGATAACAGAAATGCCTTTGGGCCACTGAGGTGTTGAAAATTGCTTCCTTTTTAACTACCAGATTACAGACTGTTGCTAGGCTTTGGAGTTTCTGTTTATCCTATTTTCCCTTGCTGTCTTGCAGCTATTCCTTTTGCTGTTGCCAGCATGTCCTTGAGCCCTATTCTGTCAGCCCAGTTCTGTCCGAACTCAGAAAACAAAGCTGGTTAAACTGTTTCCACATTGAACACTCCTACTTTTGTCATGTTTCATTTCTAAATGAAAAGCAGGTATGACTATAAGACTTAATGACGTTGTGAAAAGTAAAGAACATGAATTTTAGCGTATGATCTTTATGACTATATTGGCTATTGAGAGGTTTCCCCTTTCTTTTTTTTCCTTTACTTATTTCCTGGATTTTTACTATTAGGATTAGATAAACTTGCTAAGTAAGGTTCAGAGAGGTCCTTATTCTATACATTATGTTTACAGATAATTTGTGATGGACATGTTAATTTGTATGAGTGAGAGAACAGACTGATAAAATTTTCATTTTTCAGACTTTAAAATACATGACTATATTACTTTAATCATATCAAATTTAAGAATTCTACCTCCAGAATTTGCTGGGCTCGAAGACCTTTTTCCATTCTCATTTGTTGTATTCTCTTAATTCTTTCCTGTAGGAAAAATTATGACAATTTTAGATAATAAGCTAAATATCTAGGAGGAAGGTATTTAAGTGGAATCAAATAATTAAAGATATAAGTACAGATTTACCAAATTTTACCCATGCTGGATATAAATTTTAATTATTTACTTTAACATTATATATATGCCACCTGTCTTAAATTGGAATGACTTTATAAAATGTCTCAAAACAATTTTAAAATACAAATGCTAAATAAGGATATAAAAACAACATAAACCAAGCTGGTTAAACTCAAGTCTTTATAAATATTTGCAAGTACAAGTAATACTCATTTGGAAATAAATATTGGACAGACAAGTAGGATAAAACAGTCTATCAGGAAATCAGGACCCCTAAGGCTGGTCCTGAGTTACTGTCACTCATTGCATGAACTTGGACAAATAGAACTACTCTTGCATAAAATAGGGGAGGCACTTGCTCTTTTTCTCACTGTCACAATTATATTTAAGAAGTTTTAAAAAGTGCACAGTACATCACGATTGTACGAAGTATTAACAATTGCCATAACGTGATAAATTACATTACTTTCAATAACTACAGTAAGCCAAATACAGAAATAATTTGTAGTAACTTATAAGTGGTGCTCAAATTATCTAAATGTAATGTACTAGTTATTGTTTGAATTCAGCAATCTAAATTTTGTTAACCTTACATTCTCATTTTAAAAAATCACTCCATATGTTATAAGCACATCGTTAACAATTTCACATACATAAATCCCTTTCAAAGTCCTAAATTGGCACTGATGAGGATACAGTTTTAAAAAAATACACCTAAATTGCCCTACTTGTAAATTGCAGCTGTCCTAGGATTTTCAGAGCCAACACATTCTATACTACCAAATATTACCATACCCACCCCTACTTCCAGATGCTAGTTGTACCTTTTGAAGCAATACTTTAATACATTTTTATTTCGTTTTTTGCATTGATGTTATTGATTTCCTGCAGGGATCCACTGTAGGATAATGAGATTTCTGGAATTTCTGCTGTGATTTTAGAAGACTGATCACTTTCTATGACTTTGCTCATTGTGAACCTAGGTTTTGATTATAGCTCACAAAAATAAAAATACAAGTGTATATTTTCTTTTATTTCCAAGTTGTAGAGAACACTGCATTTGATCCGCATTTGAAATATTTATTTAGATTAGAACTTGAGACCAAAGTGTTCTCTGAATTTAATCTTTAATCATGTCTACAAAAGGCATTCATTAATCACTTAAGCACAGAAATAGGTATAGAACCTTGGGCTTAACTCACCCAGTGTAGAGCTGTTGTTTTAGTCTGAGTGATTTATACGGATGTACATATATATACTTGGTAGTGCTTTCATTAGCAATAGCAGAGATAAACATTATTTATAAATCAGTGCAGGGGAAGGAGCCAAGATGGCGGCGTGAATAGAGCGGTGGAAATCTCCTCCAAAAACCCTATATATTTTTGAAAATACAACAAATACAACTATCCCTAAAAGTGAGACCAGAAGATACAGGACAACAGCCAGGCAACATCCACACCTGTGAGAACACAGTGCCTCCGAAGGGGGTAAGATACAAGCCGCAGCCCGGCAGGACACGAGCGTCTCTTACCCCAGCTCCTAGCGGGAGGAGAGGAGTCACAGCAGGGAGGGAGAGGGAGCCCAGGACTGCTAAATTCCCAGCCCCAGCCATAAGCACTAGGAGAGCAGACACACAGCGAGTGGCGAGCTGGATGCTAGAGAAACGGGACAGTAAAACCTGCGAGCTGCCCCCACAGCCGGAGCCCCAGGGACAAAGAAAAGCGAGTGCTTTTTGAAAGTCTTAAAGGGACAGGAGCCTCAAACTGTAGGAAACACCCCGGTGTAATCAGCCCAGTTACTGGGAATACCGGGTAACTCGGGGCGCCCCGAACCCCTGGGTGGCAGCACTACTCGGAGGCCCCTCACGGTGACAAACAGCGTCCCTCCAATTTCAACTCTGACGTGGCTCCGCCATAGCAGAACAGTAGTCTGAGGCCGGCCTCTCCCATGGAAGCAGGGCAGAGATTCCTCCACAACCTCCGGGCAAGAATAAGAAACCCAGTATGCGTGCAGCTGCCCAGCACAAGCCGCTAGGGGTCGCCGTTCTCCCAGGAGAGGAAGGCCACAAACCAGCAAGAAGGGACGACCTCCCAGCGACATACACACCAGCTCCCCAGAACTACCTCTATCGCCATGAAAAGACAGAAGAATTTGATGCAGACCAGACTAATCCAGACATCCTCCCCTGAGAAGGAACCTCGGGAGATAGACGTAACCAATCTCCCTGAAAAATAATTCAAAATAAAGGTCATAACCATGCTTATGGATCTTCAGAGAAATATGCAAGAGCTAAGGTATGAAGTCCAGAGGGAGATTACAGAAATAAAACAATCTCTGGAAGGACTTAAGAGCAGACTGGATGAGGTGCAAGAAGCCTTTAATGGAATAGAAATCAGAGAACAGGAACGCAGAGAAGTTGATGCAGAGAGAGATAAAAGGATGTCCAGGAATGAAAGAATATCAAGAGAACTGCGTGGCCAAACCAAACGGAACAGTCTTCGCATTATAGGGGTACCAGAAGAAGAAGAGAGAGAAAAAGGGATAGAAAGTGTCCTTGAGGAAATAATTGCTGAAACCTTCCCAGAAATGGGGGAGGAAATAGTTCCTCAGACCACAGAGCACACAGAACTCCAAAGAGGACAGCACCAAGACACATAATAATTAAAATGGCAAAGATCAAGGATGAGGATAGAGTTTTAAAGGCTGCTAGAGAGAGGAAAAAGGCCACCTATGAGGAAAAACCCATCAGGCTATCATCAGACTTCTGAGCAGAAACTTTACAGGCCAGAAGAGAATGGCATGATATATTTAATGCAATGAAACAGAAGGGCCTTCAACCAGGAATACTATATCCAGCACGTTTATCATTTAATATGAAGGAGGGAGTAAACAATTCCCAGACAAGCAGAAGATGAGGGAATTTAACTCCCACAAACCACCTTTACAGGGAATTGTAGACGGACAGCTCTAGATGGCAGCACTACCAAGGCTAAACAGATGTCACTGGAGAAAATAAAATCACAGCAAAGAAAGCAGACAGACCAAATTCTAACTAAAGGCAAAAAATAGAATCAACTACACACAAAGGCAGTTAAAGGAAACACAAAAGAGCAGAGAATAAAACACCCAATTTATAAAGAATGGAGGAGGAAGAATAAGAAAGGAGAGAAATAAAGAATCACCAGACAGTGTCTACAATTGCTCAATAAGCAAGTCAAGTTAGGCAGTAAGATACTAAAGAACCTAACCTTGAACCTTTGGTAACCACAAATCTAAAGCCTGCAATGCCAATAAGTACGTATCCTTCAATAATCACCGTAAATGTAAATAAACTGAATGCACCAATCAAAAGATGCAGAATAATACAATGGATAAAAAAGCAAGACCCATCTATTGGCTGCTTAAAAGAGACCCACTTCAAACCCAAAGACATGCAGTGACAAAAAGTCAAGGGATGGAAAATGATATTCCATGCAAACAAAAGGGAGACAAAAGCCGGTGTGGCAGTACTAGTAGCAGACAAAATAGACTTAAAAACAAAGAAAGTCACAAGAGATAAAGAAGGGCATTACATAATGATAAAGGGGTCAGTGCAACAAGAGGATATAACCATTATAAATATATATGCACCCAACACAGCACACCAGCATATGTGAAACAAATACCAACAAAACTAAAAGGAGGAAATAGAATGCAATGCTTTCATTTTGGGAGACGTCAACACACCATTCACTTCAAAGGACAGATCCACTAGACAGAAAATAAGGAAGGACACAGAGGCAATGAAGAACACACTAGAACAGACGGAACTAATAGACATCTATAGAACTCTACATACAAGAGCAACAGGATACACATTCTTCTCAAGTGCTCGTGGAACATTCTCCAGAATAGACCAAATATTAGGCCACAAGAAGAGCCTCAGTAAATTCCAAAAGATTGAAATTCTACCAACCAACTTTTCAGACCACAAAGGAATAAAATTAGAACTAAATTGTACAAAGAAAGCAAAAAGGCCCACAAACACATGGAGGCTTAACAACATGCTCCTAAATAATCAATAGATCAACGACCATATTAATATAGAGATCAAGCAATATATGGAAACAAATGACAACAACAGCACAAAGCTCCAACTTCTGAGGGACGCAGCAAAAGCAGTCCTAAGAGAAAAGCACATAGCAATCCAGGCATATGTAAAGAAGGAAGAACAATCCCAAATGAATAGTCTAATGTCACAATTATCGAAATTGGAAAAAGAACAAATGAGGCCTAAAGTCAGCTGGAGGAACATAATAAAGATCAATGAACAAATAAATAAAATTGAGAAGAATAAAATAGAAAAAAAAAATCAATGAAACCAAGAGCTGGTTCTTTGAAAAAATAAACAAACTAGATAAGGCTCTAGCAAGACTTATTAAGAGAAAAACAGAATCAACACACATCAACAGAATCAGAAATGAGAAAGAAAAACTCACGACAGACCCCACAGAAATACAAAGAATTATTAGAGAACACTATGAAAACCTATATGATAACAAGCTGGAAAACCTAGAAGAAATGGACAACTTCTTAGAAAAATACAACCGTCCAAGACTGACCAAGGAAGAAACACTAAATCTAAACAAACCAATTACCAGCAAAGAAATTGAAGTGGTAATCAACTACCCAGGAACAAAACCCCAGGGAGAGATGGATTTTCCTCAGAATTTTATCACACATACAGAGAAGACATAATACCCATTCTCCTTAAAGTTTTCCAAAAAATAGAAGAGGAGAGAATACTCCCAAACTCATTCTATGAAGCCAACATCACCCTAATACCAAAACCAGGCAAAGACCCCACCAAAAAAGAAAATTACAGACCAGTATCCCTGATGAACATAGATACAAAAATACTCAAAAACATATTAGCAAACCAAATTTAAAAATACATCAAAAGGATCAAACACCATGACCAAGTGGGACTCATCCCAGGGATGCAAGGATGGTACAACATTCGAAAATCCACCAACATCATCCAACACATAAACAAGAAGGACAAAAACCACATGACCATTTCCATAGATCCTGAAAAAGCATTGGACAAAACTCAACATCCATTCATGATAAAAACTCTCAGTAAAATCGGTATACAGGGAAGTACTTCAACATAATGGCCATATATGATAAGACCACAGCCAACATCATACTGAATAGCAAGAAGCTGAAAGCTTTTCCTCTGAGACCGTGAACAAAACAGGGATGCCCAACCTCCCCACTGTTATTCAACATAATACTGGAGGTCCTAGGCACGGGAGTTAGAGAAAACAAAGAAATACAAGAAATTCAAACTGGTAAAGAAGAGGTTAATCTGTCACTATATGCAGATGACATGATATTGTACATAAAAAACCATAAAGACTCCACTCAAAAACTACTAGAACAGATATCGGAATACAGCAAACTTGCAGGATACAAAATTAACACACAGAAATCTGTGGCTTTCCTATACACTAACAATGAACTAATAGAGAAATCAGGAAAACAATTCCATTCACAACTGTATCAAAAAGAATAAAATACCTAGGAATAAACCGAACCAAGGAAGTGAAAGTCCTATACCCTGAAAACTATAAGACTCTCTTAAGAGAAATTAAAGAGGACACTAAAAAATGGAAACTCATCCCATGCTCCTGGCTAGGAAGAATTAATATCGCCAAAATGGCCATCATGTCCACACCAATAAGCAGACTTGTTGCAAACCCTATCAAATTACCAACAACATTCTTCAATGAACTGCAACGAATAGTTCAAACCTTCATATGGGAACACCAAAGACCCAAAATAGCCAAGGCAATCCTGAGAAGGAAGTATAAAGTGGGGGGGATCTCACTCCCCAACTTCAAGCTCTACTACAAAGCCACAATATTCAAAAATTGGAAAACAATATGTAAGAGAAAGAAACCGTATTATTGTCGACCACCATACAAAAAAGTAAACTCAGAATGGATCACAGATCTGAATGTAAGTCATGAAACCATAAAACTCGTAAAAGAAAACATAGGCAAAACTTTCTTGTACATGAACACGAGCAACTTCTTCATGAACGTATTTACCCGGGTAAGGGAAACAAAAGCAAAAATGAACAAGTGGGACTATATCAAGCTGAAAAGCATATGTACAGCAAAGGACACCTTCATTAGAACAAAAAGGTAAACTGCAGTATGGGAGAATATATTCATAAATGACATATCTGATAAAGGGTGGACATCCAAAATATATAAAGAGCCCATGCACCTAAGGAAACAAAAAGCAAATAATCCAATTAAAAAATGACCAGAGGAGCTGAACAGACAGTTCTCCAAAGAAGAAATTCAGATGGCCAACAGGCACATGAAAAGATGCTCCACATCGCTAGTCATCAGAGAAATGCAAATTAAAACCACAATGAGTTATCACCTCACAACAGTAAGGATCGACACCATCCAAAACACAAAGAACAACAAATGTTGGTGAGGTTGTGAAGGAAGGGGAACCCTCCTACACTGCTGGTGGGAATGTAAATTAGTTCAACCATTCTAGAAAGCAGTATGGAGGTTCCACAGAAAGCTCAAAATACAAATACCATTTGACCCAGGAATCCCACTTCTCGGAATTTACCCTATGAATACAGCAGCCCTGTTTGAAAAAGACAGATGCACCCCTATGTTTATCGCAGCACTATTTACAATAGCCAAGAAATGGAAGCAACCTAAGTGTCATCAGTAGATGAATGGGTAAAGAAGAGGTGGTACATATGCACAGTGAAATATTATTCACCCAAAAGAAGAAAACAAATCCTTCCATTTGCAACAACATGGATGGAGCAAGAGGATATTATGCTCAGTGAAATAAGCGAGGCGGAGAAAGACAAGTCCCAAATGACTTCACCCATATGTGGAGTATAAGAACAAAGAAAAACTGAGGGAACAAAACAGCAGCACAATCACAGAACCCAAGAATGGACTCACAGTTACCAAAGGGAAAGGGACTGGGGAGGATGGGTGGGAAGGGAGGGATGAGGGCAGGGTAAAATTAAAGGGGGCATTACGATTAGCATGTATAAGGTGGTGTGGGGGCCCGGGGAGGGCTGTGCAATGCACGGAAGACAAGTAGTGATTCTACAACTTCTTACTACACTGATGGACAGTGACTATAATAGGGTTTGTGGGGGGGACTAGGTGAAGGAGGGAGCCTAGTAAACATAATGCTATTCATGTCATTGTGGATTAAGGATAACAAAATTCATTTAAAATAAATAAATAATACTTAATCAATAAATTTCAAAAACTAAATAAATTTGAAAAACTAAAAACTCTGACTGTCCTCTACATTTACCTGTTTTCGTTTCTCAGCCTCCAAAAATTTGGCTTTTGCAGCTTCTTCCTTCTTTATCCTCTTAGCCTGTGCATATAAAATAGGTCTCAAAGTCATGCAACAGCACCACCACAAACTGAATATAATCCTAGACCTGAAAATGGGGCTCCATGCCTCGCAAGGTTCAAAACAGTATGTAACATGTATGTAGACAATTACAGATTTCCCTTCAGTTTGTTACGTTTAACATACTAATTTCATTTCTAATGTATAGATTACACTTAAAATATACAAAAAAATTCTTAAATCGTAACAGTATGCCAGGCTTTCTTCTTCAAACTCTGTAAAAATTCTGAAATAATTTGAGTGTTATTTTACCTTAAAACTTAATCACAGAAAAGTGATGTTATGTCATTTGTTGCTTGTTCTCTGATTTTTTAAAGTACGACATTATCAGTGTAGAAAGTTTAGAAAAACAGAACAGATTTTAACAATAAAGGTTAAAGGACAAATAAGTAACATTTTAAAATGCACGTGTCTACTTTATTTGAAGTTTCTTTTGTAATACTTAAATTTGAGATAAATCCATTACTTAAATAACTTAAATGAAACATTAAACCCGATTTAACCTACTGTGGTTAAATTCAAGGTTTTTTTTTCCTAATATAATGGAAACATAACTTTAATGAAGGACATTGTGAATATCAAGCTCATGCTATCAAATTTGAGCTTTATAATCTTCAAGTCATTAACTAGTAGCTTCATAATTATCTAGTAGTAATTGCCAAAGTACTTTAATATTTTCAATTTGGAGTGTTTTAAAATTCATTTGAAATGGGTAAGGGAATATGTGTACATGTTTCTGCAAGGAAAAAACCTGTAACTGTGAAAACCTCAGCTAACCGCCTTGCTCAGGGAATAAGCCAATTTTTATGGCAACAGTTTCCTGAACAGCTAAGGGTTTGGGTTATAATAATTTTCAACATTAAAAAGCTTATTTTGGACAAAAGTACTTTGAATAATTTTGAGACATATACATGTACAGCTTAGACACAGTACACTTAACATAATTTGACTTTTTCTTGAGGACTTGGGCAGTTATTCTTGACATAAGTTACTCTACTACACAGTTTGAGAACAGAAATGCCTTTTGGCCATAAAGGTGTTGAAAATTGCTTCCTTTTTAACTACAAGATTACAGACTGTTGCTAGGGTTTGGAGTTTCTGTTTATCCTATTTTCCCTTGCTGTCTTAGCTATTCCTTTTGCTGTTGCCAGCATGTCCTTGAGCCTTATTCTGTCAGCCAAGTTCTGTCCGAACTCAGAAAACAAAGATGGTTAAACTGTTGGCACATTGAACACTCCTACTTTTGTCATGTTTCATTTCTAAATGAAAACCAGGTATCTAAATATAAGACTTAATGAAGTTTTGAAAAGTAAAGAGCATGAGTTTTAGCATATGATCATTATGACTATATTGGCTATTGAGAGGTTTCCCCTTTTTTTTTTCTTATTTCGTGGATTTTCACTATTAGGATTAGATAAACTTGCTAAGTAAGGTTCAGAGAGGTCCTTATTCGAAGCAATATGTATACAGATAATTTGTGATGGACATGTTAATTTGTATGAGTGAGAGAAGAGAAAAGACTAATAAAATTTTCATTTTTCAGACTTTAAATTACATGGCTATATTACTTTAAACATATCAAATTTAAGAATTCTACCTCTAGAATTTGCTGGGCTCGAAGTTCTTTTTCCATTCTGATTCGTTGTATTCTCTTAATTCTTTCCTATAGGAAAAATTATGACAATTTTAGATAATTAACTATCTAGGTGGAAGGTATTTAAGTGGAATCAAATAATGAAAGATGTAAGTACAGATTTACCAAAGGTTGCCCATGCTCGATATAAATTTTAATTATTTACTTTAACATTATATACATGCCACCTGTCTTAAATTGCTATGACTTTATAAAATGTCTCAAAACAATTTTAAAATACAAATGCTAAATAAGTATATAGAAACAACATAAACCAAGCTGGTTAAACTCAAGTCTTTATAAATATTTGCAAGTACAAGTAATACTCATTCGGAAATAAATATTGGACAGACAAGTAGGATAAAACAGTCTATCAGGAAATCAGGACACCTAAGGATAGTCCTGAGTTACTGTCACTCATTGCATGAACTTGAACAAATAGAACTACTCTTGCATAAAATAGGGGAGGCACTTGCTCTTTTTCTCACTGTCACAATTATATTTAAAAAGTTTTAAAAAGTGCACAGTACATCACGATTGTGTGAAGTATTAACAATTGCCGTAACATGATAAATGACATTTCTTTCAATAAATGCAGCAGGCCAAATACAGAAATAATTTGTAATAAATTATAAGTGGTGCTCAAATTCTCTAAATGTCATGTACTAGCTATTGTTTGAATTCAGCAATCTAAATTTTGATAATGTGACATTTTCATTTTAAAAAACCATTCCATATGCTATAAGCACATCGTTAATAATTTTTAATTCATATATCCCTTTTAAAGTCCCAAATTGGCACTGATGAGGATACTTTTAAAAGAATACACCTAAATACCATACTTGCAAATTGCAGCTTTCCTAGGACTTTCAGAGCCAACACATTTTATACTACTGTTTACTACAATACTAACCCCTATTTCCAATGCTAGTTGTACCTTTTGAAGCTATACTTTAATACATTTTTCTTTCTTTTTTTCAATTGATGTGATTGATCCCCTGCAGGATAATGAGATTTCTGGAATTTCTGTTGTGATTTTAGAAGACTGATCACATTGTATGATTTTGCTGATTGTGATCCTAGGTTTTGAATATTATAGCTTGACAAAAATAAACATACAAGTGTATCTTTTGTTTTATTTACAAGTGTTAGAGAAGGTTGAACTGGATACACATTTGAAATATTTATTTAGATTAGAACTTCAGACCTAAGTATACTCTGAATTTAATCTTTAATCAAGTCAACAAAAGGCATTCATTATTCTCTTAAGCACAGAAATAGGTATAGAATCTTGGCCTTTACTCACCCAGTGTAGAGCTTCCTATTAGTCTGAGTGATTTATATGGATATACGAATATATACTTGGTAGTGCTTTCATTAGCAATAGCAGAGATAAGCATTATTTATAAATCATTACAGTGAAAGGAGCCAAGATGGCGGTGTGAGTAGAGCGGGGAAACCTCCTCCAAAAACCACGTATATTTTCGAAAATACAACAAATACGACTATCCCTAAAAGAGAGACCAGAAGATACAAGACAACAACCATGCTACATCCACAACTGCGAGAACCCAGCACCTCCGTAGGGGGTAAGATGGAAGCCACAGCCCGGCGGAACACGAGCGCCCCTCACACCAACTACGGGCGGGAGGAGAGGAGTCAGAGCGGGGAGGGAGAGGGAGCCCAGGACTGCTAAATACCCAGCCCAAGACATCCGCACCAGGAGCACAGACACACAGCGTGTGGTGAGCTGGATACTAGAGAAACGGGAAAGTAAAACCTGAGAGCTGTCCCCACAGCCAGAGCCCCTGGGACAAAGTAAAGTGAGTGCTTTTTGAAAGTGTTCAAGGGACAGTAGCCTCACAGGTGGACGGAACCGCCCCGGCGCAATCAGCCCAGTAACTCGGAATTCTGGGGAACTCCGGGCGCCCGAACACCCTGGGTGGCAGCGCTACCCGGAGGCCCCTCACGGTGACAAACAGCCTCCCTCCCATTTCCCCTCCGACGTGGCTCCGCCATAGCAGAACAGCAGCCTGAGGCCGGCCACTCCCACGGCAGCAGAGCAGAGCTTCCTCCACAACCGCCGGGCAAGAATAAGAAATCCTGTCTGCGCACAGCTGCCCAGCAAAAGCCGCTAGGGGTCGCCGTTTACCCAGGAGAGGAAGGCCACAAACCAGCAAGAAGGGACCTTCACCCAGACGACATACACGCCAGCTCCCCACAACTATTTCTATCGACATGAAAAGACAGAAGAATTTGATACAGACCGGACTAACCCAGACATCCATCCCTGAGAAGGAACCTGGGGAGATAGACCTAACCACTCTACCTGAAAAATAATTCAAAATAAAGGTCATAACAATGCTGACGGATCTTCGGAGAAATATACAAGTGCTAAGGCATGAAGTCTGGAGGGAGATTACAGAAATAAAACAATCTCTGGAAGGACTTACGAGCAGACTGGATGAGGTGCAAGAGGCCTTTGATGGAATAGAAATCAGAGAACAGGAACGGAGAGAAGCTGACGCAGAGAGAGATAAAAGGATGTCCAAGAATGAAAGAATATTAAGAGAACTGTGTGGCGTGGCCAAACAAACGGAACAATCTTCAGGTTATAGGGGTACCAGAAGAGGAAGAGAGAGAAAAAGGGACAGAAAGTGTCCTACAAGAAACAATTGCTGAAAACTTCTCCAAAATGGGGGAGGAAATAGTTGCTCAGACAACGGAAGCACACAGAATTCCAAAGAGGACAACACCAAGACACATAATAATTAAAATGGCAAACATCAATGACTAGGAAGAGTCTTAAAGAGAGCTAGAGAGAGGGAAAAGGTCACCTACAAAGGAAAACCCATCAGGATATCATCAGACTTCTCAGCAGAAACCTTACAGGCCAGAACAGAATGGCATGATATATTTAATGCAACCAAACAGAAGGGCCTTGTACCAACAATACTCTATCCAGAACGATTATTATTTAAATATGAAGGAGGGAGTAAACAATTCCCAGACAAGCAAAAGTTGAGGGAATTTACCTCCCAGAAACCACTTTTACAGGGTAATGTACAGGGGCAGCTCTAGATAGGAGCATTCCTAAGGCTAAACAGATGTCACCAGAGCAAATAAAATCACAGCAGAGAAAGCAGACGAACCAAATACTAACTAAAGGCAAAAGATAATATAAACTACACACAAAAGCAGTTAAAGGAAACACAAAAGAGCACAGAATAAAACACGCAAAATATAAAGAATGGAGGAGCAGGAATAAGAAAGGAGAGAAATAAAGAATTACCACACAGTGTCTGTAACTGCTCAATAAGCAAGTGAAGTTAGGCAGTAAGATACTAAAGAAGCGAACCTTGAACCTTTGGTAACTACAAATCTAAAGCCTACAATGGCAATAAGTACATATCTTTCAATAATCACCGTAAATGTAAATAAACTGAATGCAACAATCAAAAGACACAGAGTAATACAATGGATAAAAAAGCAAGACCCATCTATTTGCTGCTTACAAGAGACCCACCTCAAACCGAAACACATACAGAGACTAAAAGTCAAGGGATGGAAAATGATATTCCACGCAAACAACAGGGAGAAAAAAGCAGGAGTTGCAGTACTACAAGCAGACAAAATAGACTTAAAAATAAAGAAAGTCACAATAGATAAAGAAGAGCATTACGTAATGATAAAGTGGTCACTGCAACAAGAGGATATAACCATTAAAAATATTTATGCACCCAACACAGGAGCACCACCATATGTGAAACAAATACCAACAGAACTAAAAGGAGCATATAGAATGCAAAGCATTCCTTTTGGGAGACTTAAATACACCACACACTCCAAAGGATAGATCTCCCAGACAGAAAATAACTAAGCATACAGAGGCGCTGAACAACAAACTAGAACAGATGGACCAAATAGACATCTATAGAACTCTATATCCAAAAGCAACACGATACACATTCTTCTCAAGTGCACATGGAACATTCTCCAGAATAGACCAAATACTAGGCCACAAGAAGAGCCTCAGTAAATTCAAAAAAATTGAAATTCTACCAACCAACTTTTCAGACCACAAAGGAATAAAACTAGAACTAAATTGTACAAAGAAAGCAAAAAAGGCCCACAAACACATGGAGGCTTAGCAACGTGCTCCTAAATAATCAATGGATCAACAACCAGATTAAAATATAGATGAAGGAATATATGGAAACAAATGACAATAACACAATGCCCCAAGTTCTGTGGGATGCAGCAAAAGCAGTCTTAAGAGAAAGTATATAGCAATCCACCATATTTAAAGAAGGAAGAAAAATCCCAAATGAACAGTCAAATGTCACAATTATCGAAATTGGAAAAAGAAGAACGAATGAGGCCTAAAGTCAGCAGAAGGAGGGACATAATAAAGATCAACGAAGAAATAAATAAAATTCAGAACAATACATAGAAAAAAAAAATCAATGAAACCAAGAGATGGTTCTTTCAGAAAATAAACAAAATAGACAAGCCTCCAGCCAGACTTATCAAGAGAAAAAGAGAATCAACACACACCAACAGAATCAGAAACGAGAAAGGAAAAATCACGATGAACCCCATAGAAATACAAAGAATTGTTAGAGGATACTATGAAAACCTGTATGCTAATAAGCTGGAAATCCTAGAAGAAATGGACTTCTTAGAAAAATACAACCTTCCAAGACTGACCAAGGAAGAAACACAAAATCTAAACAAACCAATTAAAAGCAAAGAAATTGAAGCGGTAATCAAAAACCTTCCCAGGAACAAAACCCCGGGCCAGATGGATTTACTTCAGAATTTCATCAGACATACAGAGAAGAAATAATACCCATTCTCCTTAAAGTTTTCCAAAAAATAGAAGAGGAGGCAATACTCCCAAACTCATTCTATGAAGCCAACATCACCCTAATATCAAAACCAGGCAAAGACCCCACCAAGAAAGAATATTACAGACAAATATCTCTGATGAACGTAGACGCAAAAATACTCAACAAAATACTACCAAACCAAATTCAAAAATACATCAAAAAGATCATACACCATGACCAAGTGGGATTCATCCCAGAGATGCAAGGATGGTACAACATTCGATAACCAACCAACATCATCCACCACATAAATAAAAAGGACCAACACCACATGACCATCTCCATAGATTCTGAAAAAGCATTCGACAAAATTCAACATTCATTCATGACAAGAAGTCTCAACAAAATGGGTATGGAGGGCAAATACCTCAACATAATAAAGGCAATATATGATAAGCCCACAGCCAACATCATACATAATAGTGAGAAGCTGAAAGCTTTTCCTCTGAGAGCGGGAACAAGACAGGGATCCCCATTCTCCCCACTGTTATTCAACATAATACTGGAGGTCCTAGGCACGGGAATTAGACAAAACAAAGAAATACAAGGAACCCAAACTGGTAAAGAAGAGGTTAAACTGTCACTATTGGCAGATGACATGATACTGTACAAAAAAAACTCTAATATGCCCACACCAATATGCAGGTTTGATGCAATCCCTACCAAATTACCAACAACATTGTTCAACGAACTGGAACAAATAGTTCAAAAATTCATATGGAAACACCAAAGACCCCGAATAGCCAAAGCAATCCTGAGAAGGTAGAATAAAGTGGTGGGGGGGGAATCTCACTCCCCAACTTCAAGCTCTACTACAAAGCCACAGTATTCAAAAACTGGACAACTACATGTAAGGGAATGAAACCAGATTATTGTCTAACCCCATAAACAAAGGAAATCTCAGAATGGATCAAAGATCTGATTGTAAGTCATGAAACCATAAAACTCTTTAAAGAAAACATGGGCAAAACTTTCTTGGACATAAACATGAGCAACTTCTTCATGCATGTATCTCCCAGGGCAAGGGAAACAAAGGCAAAAATGAACAAGTGGGACTATATCAAGCTGAAAAGCCTCTGTACATCAAAGGACGCCATCATTAGAACAGAAAGGTATCCTGCAGTATGGGAGAATATATTAACAAATGACAGATCCGATAAAGGGTTGACATCCAAAATATATAAAGAGCTCACGCACCTCAACAAATAAAAAGTGAATTATCCAATTAAAAAATTAGTAGAGGAGCTGAACAGACAGTTCTCCAAAGAAGAAATTCAGTTGGCGAACAGATATACGAAAAGATGTTCCACATCGCTTGTCATCAGAGAAATGCAAATTAAAAGCACAACGAGATATCACCTCACCCAGTAAGGATCGCCACCATCCAAAAGACAAACAACAAATGTTAGCGAGGTTGGAGAGAGAGGGGAAGCCTCCTACACTGCTAGTGGGAATGTAAATTAGTTCAGCCATTGTGGAATGGAGTATGGATGTTCGTCATAAAGCTCAAAATAGACATACCATTTGACCCAGGAATTCCACTTCTAGGAATTTACCCTAAGAATGCAGCAGCCCAGTTTGAAAAAGACACATCCACCCCTATCTTCATCACAGCACTATTTACAATAGCCAAGAAATGAAAGCAACCTAAACGTCCATCAGAAGATGAATGGATAAAGAAGAGGTGGTACATATACACAGTGGAGTATTCTTCAGCCATAAGAACAAAACAAAGCCTACCATTTGCAACAATATGGATGGATCTAGAGGGTATTATGCTCAGTGAAATAAGCCAGGCGGAGAAAGACAAGTCCAAAATGATTTCACTCATATGTGGAGAATAAGAACAAAGAAAAACTGAAGGAACAAAACAGCAGCACAATCACAGAACCCAAGAATGGACTCACAGTTACCAAAGGGAAAGTAACTGGGAAGGATGGATGAAAAGGGAGGGATAAGGGCAGGGGAAAAATAAAGAGGGCATTACGATTAGCATGTATAATGTGGGGTGGGGGCCCGGGGAGGGCTGTGCAGTGCAGGGAAGACAAGTGGTGATTCTACAACATCTTACTATGCTGATAGACAGTGACTGGAAAGGGTTTTGTGGGGGGGACTTGGTGAAGGAGGGAGCCTAGTAAACATAGTGTTCTTCATGTCATTGTGGATTAAGGATAACAAAATAAATAGAAAAAAGTAAGAACTCTGACTGTCCTCAACATTTACCTGTTTTCGTTTCTCAGCCTCCAAAAATTTGGCTTTTGCAGCTTCTTCCTTCTTTATCCTCTTAGCCTGTGCATATAAAATAGGTCTCAAAGTCATGCAACAGCACCACCACAAACTGAATATAATCCTAGACCTGAAAATGGGGCTCCATGCCTCGCAAGGTACAAAACAGTATGTAACATGTATGTAGACAATTACAGATTTCCCCTCAGTTTGTTACGTTTAACGTACTAATTTCACTTCTAAGGTATAGATTACACTTAAGATATATTAAAAAATTCTTAAATCGTAACAGTATGTCAGGCTTTCTTCTTCAAACTCTGTAAAAATTCTGAAATAATTTGAGTGTTATTTTACCTTAAAACTTAATCACAGAAAAGTGATGTTAGGTCATTTGTTGCTTGTTCTCTGATTTTTTAAAGGAAAACATCATCAGTGTAGAAAGTTTAGAAAAACGGGATAGATTTTAACAATAAAGGTTAAAGGACAAATCAGGAACATTTAAAAATGCACGTGTCTACTTTATTTGAAGTTTCTTTTATAATACTTAAAATTTGAGATAAGTCCATTACTTAAATAACTTAAATGAAACATTAAAGCCGATTTAACCTAGTGTGGTTAAATTCAAGGTATTTTTCCCTAATAGAAACATAACCTTTAATGAAGCACATCCTGAATATCAAGCTCATGCTATCAAATTTGAGCTTTATGATCTTCAAGTCATTAACTAGTAGCTTCATAATTATCCAGTAGTAATTGCCAATGTAATTTAATATTTTCAATTTGTAGGGTTTTAAAATTAATTTGAAATGGGTAAGGGAATATGTGTACATGTTTTTAGAAGGAAAAAACCTGTAACTGTGAAAACCTCAGCTAACCGCCTTGATCAGGGAATAAGCCAATTTTTACGGCAACAGTTTCCCGAACAGCTAAGGGTTTGGGATATAATAATTTTCAACATTAAAAAGCTTGTTTTGGACAAAAGTACTTTGGATAATTTTGAGACATGTAGATGTACAGCTTAGACACAGTACACTTAACATAATTTGGCTTTTTCTTGAGGACTTGGGCAGTTATTCTTGACATCAGTTACCCTACTACACAGTTTGATAACAGAAATGCCTTTGGGCCATTAAGGTGTTGAAAATTCCTTCCTAATTTACTACCAGATTACAGACTGTTGCTAGGGTTTGCAGTTTCTGTTTATCCTATTTTCCCTTGCTGTCTTTTAGCTTTTCCTTTTGCTGTTGCCAGCATGTCCTTGAGCCCTATTCTGTCAGCCCAGTTCTGTCCGAACTCAGAAAACAAACCTGGTTAAAATATTTCCACATTAAACACTTACTTTTACTTTTGTCATGTTTTATTTCTAAATGAAAAGCAGGTATCTAACTACAAGACTTAATGATGTTTTGAAAAGTAAAGACCATGAGTTTTAGCGTATGATCTTTATGACTATATTGGCCATTGAGAGGTTTCCCCTTTCTTTTTTTTCCTTTACTTATTTCCTGGATTTTTACTATTAGGATTAGATAAACTTGCTAAGTAAGGTTCAGAGAGGTCCTTACTCTACGCATTATGTCTAAAGATAATTTGTGATGGACATGTAAGTTTGTAAGAGTGAGAGAACAGACTGATAAAATTTTCATTTTTCAGACTTTAAAATACATGACTATATTACTTTAATCATATCAAATTTAAGAATTCTACCTCTAGAATTTGCTGGGCTCGAAGTTCTTTTTCCATTCTGATTTGTTGTATTCTCTTAATTCTTTCCTATAGGAAAAATTATGACATTTTTAGATAATAAACTAAATATCTAGGTGGAAGGTATTTAAGTGGAATCAAATAATGAAAGATGTAAGTACAGATTTACCAAAGGTTGCCCATGCTCGATATAAATTTTAATTATTTACTTTAACATTATATACATGCCACCTGTCTTAAATTGCTATGACTTTATAAAATGTCTCAAAACAATTTTAAAATACAAATGCTAAATAAGTATATAGAAACGACATAAACCAAGCTGGTTAAACTCAAGACTTTACAATTATTTGCAAGTATAAGTAATTCTCATTCGGAAATAAATATTGGACAGACAAGTAGGATAAAACAGTCTATCAGGAAATCAGGACACCTAAGGATAGTCCTGAGTTACTGTCACTCATTGCATGAACTTGAACAAATAGAACTACTCTTGCATAAAATAGGGGAGGCACTTGCTCTTTTTCTCACTGTCACAAATAAATTAAAAATGCTTAAAGAAGTGCACAGAACATCGTGATTGTACGAAGTACCAACAACTGCTGTAACATGATAAATGACATTACTTTCAATAACTACAGTAAGCCAAATACAGAAATAATTTGTAATAACTTATAAGTGGTGCTCAAGTTAGTTAAATGTAATGTACTAGTTATTGTTTGAATTCAGCAATCTAAATTTTGATGTTACATTTTCATTTTAAAAAACCATTGCATATGCTATAAGCACATCGTTAACAATTTTACATTCGTAAATCCCTTTGAAAGTCACAAATTGGCACTGACGAGGATACAGTTTAAAAAAATACACCTAAATTGCCCTACTTGTAAATTGCAGCTGTCCTAGGATTTTCAGAACCAACACATTTTATACTACTGTATATTACCATACCCACCCCCATTTCGAGATGCTAGTTGTACCTTTTGAAACTATACTTTAATACATTTAAATTTCTTTCTTTGCAGTGATGTTATTAATTCCCTGCAGGGATCCAGCGCAGGATAATGAGATTTCTGGAATTTCTGTTGTGATTCTAGAAGACTGATCACATTCTATGATTGTGCTGATTGCGATCCTAGATTTTGAATATCATAAGCTCACCAAAAATAAACATACAAGTGTATCTTTTATTTCCAAGTCTTACAGAAGGTTGCACTTGATCCACATTTGAAATATTTATTTAGATTAGAACTTTAGACAAAAGTATACTCTGAATTTAATCTTTAATCAAGTCAACAAAAGTCATTCATTATTCTCTTAAGCACAGAAATAGGTATAGAACCTTGGACTGAACTCACCCAGTGTAGAGCTTTGTTTTAGTCTGAGTGATTTATATAGATGTACATTGGCAGTACTTTCATTTGGAATATCAGAAATAAACATTATTTATAAATTATTACGATATGTGTTCACCTTGTAATACTGAGTATCCATCCAATGAACTGGGCATTTTATATAAAGTAGCTAATTGATCATTTAAAAAAATAACAATACAGGAGTTGAAATTATCTTCTTTTCACCTAAGAGAAAATTGAAGCTCGTAGAAAATAAATATTTTGCCTATAGTCACACAGTGAGTGCAGAGCCCTGGTCAGTTCCCACTGCCTCTGCTCCTGCTTCATAACAATGCCCCCTGACACTTCCGGAAAACTGCCTTGAGGACTGTCGGCTGGTATTTTTGGCCCACTAGGTGGAAAAAATAATCTCGAGGATGAGAAACACATGCTATTATTTTAATTATTTTATTCTAGATCTACTGCAAACTTTAAAATAGACTCTGCACGACTTTAATTTACTTTGCTGGCAATTAGGAATAAGTCAGATGGTAATCTAAGACTAGTCTCAGAGAAGCATCTTGATCAATGTCTAATAGCAGGTCACTTGTATTACTGCTCCTGGAACGTTGGAAAATCAATTTTTTTTTTTTTGATGAGTAGCACACTATGTAGGCTTAGGTCACACAAAGCCTAATTTGAAATGCTAATGGCATACAACTGGTCTCAAGCCATTAGGAAATTGGATAAACTATTAAAAACTGTAACAGAAACAACAGTATTTCAGCTTCAAAGGAACTTATTTTCACATATACTCTAGTAGGCAGTAAATATTTACAGTATTTTAATAAATATATTCATCACACTATATATTTTAAAGTCAACCTTACAGTGCCTTTAGCAGTTACAATTAACAAACTAAGAAAACAATTCAAGTTTACATTAAATTACAGTTAGGGAGTAGACCAAACATTTTGATGTTTTATGTCTATCTTTTAGAAAGCAAGCATTTGCTTTGTGCCAGTCACTGTGGTAGGCACTTTACATTCATTCAATTTTCACATAATACAATTGTTTTTCTTTTGCAGTGGAGGAAATCAAGGCTGAGAGGTTAACTAATTCATCTATGGTCATAAATTATTAAGTAGGAGAGCCGATATTTAACTCTACAAATTACCTACATGCATGACTACAAATTCTAAATTCTCTATCTCAATTCTACATCAACTCTAATCATACTGCTTTAGTCAATACTGAAAGTATTTAAGTAAATGTATTCATTCCATTATTAGAGATAACCACATCAAAAACAAACCAAGCCATTATTTAGCAGCTTGTCTATATAAAAACTGACTCAGAAATAACTACTTGCAGTTTAAAATTTTTTAAAGAATAGTACTTCCCCCCATTTCCTTTTTGCTTTAATAGTTCGATGAGTATGTGGAGATAGGAGAGCAGTTTACACATTCCCATCTTAAAGGAAGTTCAGTATATTGCCATGTAGGCTTTATGTGTAAGAGTTAAAAAATTATTTCACCTACCTTATACTTAATTTTAAAAACTACACAGAGGAGAGCACTGGATAAAACACTGGATATGCGAAAATAATGCTTTCTCATTTTCGGGGATAATTTTTAAACATTCAGAAGCAATGGGACCAAATCTTCAAAGTTGTTCAAGATGTTAATTTATATTCAGGCTATCAGGATACTAAAAGTACTTATATAATTGTATTGTTTGGTATCATTTCTTTAGAGACTTGGTTTAAAATTGAGGTGAATTTTAAATAAAGGAAGATGATAACTCTCTAAATAAGATATATAACAAGTATGAAAGTTATTTCAGAAATCAAAATAAGAATAATGTACATATATACATAAGTAAATCGACTCCCAAAGTACCACCTATGTTATAAAACCGGTTGAGTGCATGAACATACCTGTTGTTTCATAATCTTTATCTGCTCTTTTTGCTGTCGCTTCTCCTCAGCAGCCATTATTGCTATGATGAAAAGCCAAAACACAGGTATCGTCAGAAAAGGAACAAAGAAGAGAAGCCTCCTGTGAACTCCCAGTACTCACTCTTCAAGTTTATGTTTTCGTTTAACTCACTCACCTTGTTGTTTTTTAGCTTCTTTGGCAATGTGAGCCTGTTCCTGCTTTTGGAGTTTTCTCAAAAGCTTTATTTGTGCTGCTTGTTGGGCTTTTTCTGAAAAACACAAAATTTCAAGGAATACTTTTAACAACTTTACCTGTTAACCTAAAAACAATTATCTATGTGAATGGCATCATGTAAAGGACATACTTTTTAAGAAAATTTTTTAGATACCAGGTAGAAAAATGGTGTGGCAGAAAATACCACGCTTACTTCCTTTAGAAATTGCCCAACTTTTTCATCACATACAGCCCCATACACAGAAGCACACAAAAATGATGCTTCTCTTAATCCTCATCACAGAAGCTAATTTAAGTACATTTTTTTTCACATTTCACATAATCCCTGTTTAGGAGGAAACTAGCTGCTAATATGGAAAAAGAATGATTTAGCTTTAGTCTTAAAAATAACAATAAAGCAAAAGAACTCAAAATAGAATACAAAGCCCCCCCTCCAAACATGGTATTTCACTCAGCTATAAAAATGGTAGTTTCTGAATCCAGTGATAATTGCATTTATGAAACAGAGGGACTAAATCTAAATAAAAACAATACAGAATATCAACAAGGTTTAAGGACAATCTAGTTCTCATTATTTTCAAGGACAAATGTATGAAACTGGGAGAGATCTACATACTTAGTGGCCCCAATTCCTCATTCCTCCCTTTATCCATGTTACTTGCAAATGGGACTTTGCAGTTCCTTTCATCAAGAAGTGAAATCTACTTTCTTGTCCCTTGATACTAACTTCAGACACGTGATCTTTGGACACCAGGATGTTAGCAGTTGTAACTGCAAGTGCATGTTTCAGAGTGTACTCTGTACTTGTACAAGTGTAGTTTCACTCTTCTGTCTTGACCTTTATCATCAGGACATGTTAAGGCTACGCTGCCAGAGGCTGGAACACAGGGAGTCAGCTGACTCCACACACGTGAACAAAGCCAGGTAAGATCAGTAGAGCTGCCTACCTTACCTGCGGTGGACTCTATCAGCCTGACCGATTACCACGTGGCATTGTTCACCACTGAGTTTTGCGGGTGCTTGTTTCCCAGCATTACTGTGGCAATAGGTGACTGATACAGAAAGCTTGTAATGTCATGCTTTCTTCTGCTGGCAAACTTGGTCAGAATACTTCTAACTATAAAAGTGGTCTATCATAACATCATTTACAAAATCACTCTAGAATACTTAACATTAGATATTGCTTTAAATTTTGTAGCAGATGAAGAGTTTTAAGAAACCTATATATTATATTCTCACTAGTAATGAATATGCTCGAATAGAACCCAAATCACTTGAACTCTACTAATAATCATTTATTGACCTGCCATATTAAATGTACATGATCTTGTTTAATCTTCATAACAACCTTACAGGATATGCAACATTACACACAGGTTACAAATGAAATAACTAAGGCTCATAGAGGTTAAATTGCAGAGCCAAGATATAAACCCATGTCTTTCTGACTCCAGGTCTATATATGCTACTAGTCCTATGAACCTTTAAGAAAATTTAAATGCCTTGAGATTTTAAAAAGGACTGAACCATAGTGTTCTGCGACAGCTGAGAAACTCTGTAATGTATATGGTATGTATTTCTGTGTGAATTTATCAGCAATTTCAAACTCTACACAAGTGCACACTTAACTTTTATTTTTAAACCCTTGGGACAGAAAAACACTAAAAAGTTCAACTCGCTATCTTTTCACTTGAGCAAGGAAGACATAATTTTGGTAAGTCATTAAAAATTCATATAGCTTAAAATTTTTTATTATGAGCAGTTAGAGAAGATGGGAAAAACAGGTTAAAGAATCAGGCACACTATGGAGGAAGTACGAGAAGTTAAGAGGCACAGAAACTTCACCCAGGCTCTGAGGAATGAGCTACTACCAGCATCTCATTTATTTGGTTTATGACTGTTGAATATATTATCTGTGATGACTAACTTTTGAAATGGTAACTTGACAAGTATCTTTTATGCTTTAGGAAATTACTTTCTTAGATATCAAAAAGAAAAGTTTACTTTTCAAATAAAGTGTTTAAACTTGTCTAAACCAGAATGTATCTAACAATTGGCAGCACTTTCCTTCTGCAGTGGCCTATCTTAAAACAATGAATCATTGTACAGCAATGGCATTTCAGATTCTATGATCAATAAAATTGACTGGTATATTAGTAGATATATTAGAGCATTTGAGATATTAACAGTATTGGCCAATTAACAAGCTAATTTGTTTATATAGTTTGAAAGTCTCTTTTATATGCAAACTGTCAGATTCTTATCTCTATTCTGAGAAGATAGAGGGCTCTCATTTCACATTCAAAATCCACATTTTATTTTATTGTTCTAAACCTTCCTTCAAATTAAGTCGCTTTACAAGCCTAGATGAGTCCAACTAGGATAACAAAATATGACAGAAACTTCTAGAATCTCCTCTGACAACACCCCAAAGCGTTAATGTAGAAGTCTTTCAGAATAAAAGGGGTCACAAGGTGACTCATTTCTACTTTCTTTCCTTCCCAAGAAAGAACATGCATATTATACCAAATATACTTGTAAATATTAATAACATTTACTTACATTAACTATTTGATATTTATATACATGTTGAGAAAAAACATGTACATAGGTCAAAGGTAACATAACTTACAAAATGCAATATAATAGAAGGGAGAGCTACGTCATAGAATACAGACCAATTTGAAATCTAAAACGGGAGAAAACACTGGGCAAAAGTTGAGTGATTAACTTCTATTTTCTTAAAATAAAATTAGTTAATTTTGCAAATCTGAAGTTGCCATTTTGAATACCATGTATGAATGGTACTTGTGATAGACATGCAAAACAGGCGTGAAAATCCCTTGCTTTGGTTATCAGTTAATTTCAAGCTTTCCTATTTTATGTAAAAAATGAACACTTCCCACTATTATACATTCTTCAGAAAAGTCAGTGGTTTATTGACAATACTAATTTTAAAAATTCATCATGTATGTATATATCTTCATATATTAACATTTTTTAAACCTCCTCTACTAACTATTTAGGAGAGATTAAGGTCTTAATAGTACCCCAATGAAATAACATATAAAGTACTAAATTAACGTACTAAAGGAGACAAAGACTTACAGGACATTAAGTTACAGGCCAGGCAGTTAACTTATATGCCACTGGTGGAAGTATGAATTGGAACAACCTCTTTGGAGACAATATTTGCCTGCTTTCTACCAAAATTGAAAATGCACATACCCTTGGAGTAGAGATTCTATCTCTAAAATTTTATACTGTGGATAGCCATACCCGTCAAAGAATGAAGATATGTGTAATGTTTTTATTGCAGCATTGTTTGCGATAGCAAAGATCAGGAAATAGCTGCAACACTCATTGAAGGAGACTGAGTAAGTGAAGTATGGTAGAGCCATACTTTGCCTCACCTACTATTCAGCCACTGGAAGTGTAAGGTTGATTTTTAAGTGCTGTATAGAAAGATGCTCAAGAAAAATTAAGTGCAGAAAAACAAAGCTGAATGGTATATACACCAGTAAGTTCATTTATTTTAGAAATCAAAAAGAACATATACATATATGAACATCACATATGTACGTGTACACATAAGTATGTGCTTCAATGTGTGTCTGTGAGTGTATGTACACACTTCTAGGTAGACTACCAAAAACCTATTATGATCCAACTTGTGAGTGTCTTTTATTTTAAAGTCAGTGAGAGTCAATGTCTTATTTGAAAGCATTATGCTCTATGAGCTTTCATCATGCATACTTGTTTTATAATGAAAACAACAGAGCTACAGAGAAGTCAGTATTATACTGGTGTATACAATAAATAGAAGTCAGTCAAGCTTTCCCTTCCGAAAAAAAAAACTATGAGAAGTAGTAAAATCCTGTCAGTCTTTTAAGTCAGTTTTTATTATTAAACCCTTATGGATATTATGTTTATGATACAAGCATGTATTGATATACATTTATATATATATGCTTATGAATATAAGACATGAGCACATTGATAGATATCGAGACAGCCTCAAGAGGCTTCACACTTGTAACTAGTTAATTCAAACTTCATAGCAGAACTATTTTATTTTAGTCAGCATTCTCTGTGTGAGACACAGCATGGGAACTTCATGTTGATAATTCATGATAATTTTGAATCATGAACACATTTGAGGTTACTTTGAGCACGTTGTACTTGATGAATGATACTTTCTGGTGATCTTAAGATACTTTTTGACCTAAGTTTATTAGTTGGGCATTTTGAAAATAAATGTTATATATCCAGGCTACAGAAGAACCCAAACTAAGACTTGCCACTAATTGGAGTTCTTTGACTGAAAATTTACTCCACAGATCCACATATTTTGGAGTTACTCCCTTGTACCACCGCAAGGAATTGGGAGCTGTTCAAATGAGTTTCCAGCCTGAAAAGTTCATCACCTACCTTTGTAATTCTAAACACACAGGGCATGATGTGTTTACGAGTATGATTCTTGAAAGGCGCTTATTAAATCAAAGAACTCCAGTTACCAGTGGGACTCCTTATTTTCTCATTTTATTTGAACACAATCACCTACCTTTTAGAAACTGAGAGTAGTTATCAATCATTCCTATGTCAAATACATGTAGAAATACTTAACACATTTTAGTACAGTTCTTACAGTGACGGATACATGTTCCCTACCTTGAGCTTGCAGTTGTCTTAGCAATTTGCCATCTGTGTTATCTACACATTCAGCACCGCCAACATCAGGAGGCCGACCGCTCCGCTGTCTCACGCTGGTATCCTCTCCTGGTCGCTCTCCCTCTGGATCCGGTGGTCGTCCCCCATGAGCTTCCATTGCCCTCACACGGGGAATGGCATCCTCTTCTTTCAAAGGACACCACTGCATTCCCTTTTAAGTAACATTTTATAGAAATAAAATATTATCAACAAAATAAACACAAGTGATCAATATGTCAGAAAATTCTAGGGAAACCTACACATATTAATTTTTATAAAGCTGTTGTAACCTTTAAAAATTTTAGTTTCTAATTCAAGTTACATTTAGAATTGTTCATGGCTTTTGGTATATATTTCGTATTCTTACTTTAATGATTTCAACTTTAAATACACTGACAGATATATACCTGGACCTATAAACATATATAGACATACATCTTAATCACCATTTCTGAACCATAATGACTGTAAAGTTGGCAGGTATTTGAAAAGATTAGTTGAGTGATGACACCTCTACGGATTGCTCTCAGGAGCATCAGTTCAACCAAACATGAAGCTATCCAAATAACAAACAAAAGACTCTCTTTATAGAAAAAACACAGCTAATAAATCAAGAAGGAATGTAAGAGTCAGACTATTACCATTTTGCAATATCTCATGGATTAATGGATCTAAGCTTTACATTTGAATGGTTGCCAATCACCAAAAAAGGGAGACAACTGGACCGACAGAAGGAGGTTCACTTCATCACCTATAAACTAATCCTCCCCCTCCCAAAAAACAAAACCTGGAAATGATTAAGCCTCCAGATTAAATCACTAAAACTTAACGGGGAAAATTTACTTGCCGTATATATTAAACTACACGGCAAAATCCAGTCTGAAGGAAATCCCACAAATTACCCAGTTTATTCAACAAACAAATTTCAAGAAGTGAAAACACTGTGGGAAGACTAAAGGGGCCTTAAAGCATGTATCAAACATGCCCAATGTTTGGATCTTACCTAGATTTTGATTCAAATAGACAAACTGTCCGGAAATTCTGACAGTTAAGAATTTAAACAAAGAAAATTTTGAACAATGTCTGATATTTGATGATATCAAGAAGTTATCATTTTAAATTATGATAATGCTATTCTCATACTTTTGTAGAAAACAAGAATTCTTATCTTTTAGACACACTTGCAGATGAAGTACAATGTCTAAGATTTGCTTCATCAGATTATGGAAGAGGAGGAGTAGATGGGAATATATGTAAAACAATATTGTTCATATGATAATTTCTAAAGCTGATGATAGGTACATGATGTACATTCTTTTGTCTACTTTTGTGATATTTCAGATTTCCCACTTTAAGTCTCCTCATGGGAACACATACACCAGCATAACGCTAGTGTATTACAGGAAGAAGCCTGCTTAGTGCATAGGTAATAATCAAGAGCTGGCTGTCCTCCGTAAGGCATCAAAACAAATACACTGTTACATGACCTTATTTGGAGTCCAAAGTACCATGTCCACACATAGGAAAAGCATCCTTTCAAAATAACCTTTCCAAAACAATTTTAAATTACCTTATACTCCTTTCTTGACAGAGAATTCCTTTGCTGTGAACGTTAAGAAAATTTTTAAATGTTTCTTATTCCTTCAAAGAATCTCAAAGCAGGATTCACCTGAACCACTCTGGGCACTTCTGCAGCCAGAGCCAGCAGTCCTGACTGCCCTTTATGCTGTGGTGCCAGGCTCAGAATCATGGCACATGATGACCTCACACAGTGGGTGCCATGGACACAAGCACTGCTCTTCCCCCATCATGGAGGACAGTTAGACCCCACAGTCCAAGCACCGTGCTTTGTCCGAGGCATTTTGAATGCACTCTTTACTTTAATCTTCATAATCATTTTACCTAGGAAGGTGGGTTTTACTGTCCCTGTATTACCATTGAGGGAATCACACACCAAGTGAGGTTAAATCGTTTCCTGAGGTGCCCTGGCAATAAGGAACAGAAATGTGTGATTTGAACCCAGGACTGTCTCTCTCTAAAACCTGGGGTATTAGCCACTACATGTACTTCACTGATATTACAAAGACATTTTTATACTTGCTACTCATCACAATATTCAGGCATGAAAGCACAGTCAAGATGATGCTATGGCAGGGTTACAGAAAAAAACCAATGCATATACTCAGTGTCTACATGTCAAAAAAATATCTAAACTAAATCTGTTCAGTAATTCCCATTTTAAATATTAATTCTGACGAGAGAATTTTTGCTGAGATTTCAAATGAAGTCAGTGGGATCAGCACTTGTACTAACTGCATTTTTACACCATGAAACACTAAGAAGGAAGCCAGCAGAACAGCTTTATGTTCACCAGCATGGGGAGCTTTTGACTGAATTTCAAGGGTTCCATCAATTAATCGTTTTTTTAATCCAGTTACAATTTTTACACAGTTATATTTTATTCAGCTAGGAAAATATACCTGTGTCCAAAAAGGTACAGATTATGTTGATGTCCAAAATTCACCTGACAAATGACATCATTTACATTTTTGTTTTTGGCATTTATAAATAAATACTACCTAAGGGCGATTCATGTAACCGGCTATCTTCTGACTCCGGGATTTCATAAAATGAGAACTGGATTGTTAGGAAAATCTCAAGCTTGTATTAAAACTTTAATTCACTCAACACTCAAAACAACTGTGGGTGATGAAAAAAAGAAGTATTTTTTGTCAATAAACTTTTCCTTAGAAAAGGCAAATACAATTTATATCATTTGATTCCTATGCTTTTACATCATTCAGAAATTATGCATAAAATGGAGTTTATTCTTTCTTTAATTTCTAAGACTAAGATAGTAAATGGTTCCTGAAAATAATCTTTAAGATCTAAAAGAAACAGGATAAAGTGAAAAAAGATGACTAAGAAGATAGAGATGGTGACAGATCAAGCCTTTTATACCATTATAATTCTCCTTTCTACAGTTACTAATTTAAATCACTAGCAGTAACACATTCATTTCTATAAATACTATGGTGAGAGAGAAGAAAAGGTTTATGTTTTTTCAGACTGAATGAAATAATCATAGTAAATGAGTAAAGTTCACTCTACACTGTAACACATACCAGTATACTATTAGGCTGTGATGCGTCATCATAAAGACAGTTTCCGCTACTTAAGACACTTGAGGCACCTACTCTATACAGGCACATTCTCTACAGAGGTTAAGTGGGAGAGCGTCCTCTCCTCAAAGGACAAGCATCTCTAACTGGGACCTCAGACTCGGGTCACTGACTCAGGCGATCCCAGAACGTCACCCTGAGTAGGTGATGAGTCTGAAAAAGGATGCAGAGGTCGGGACAGAAAGTTGTCTCAAATGTCCACTTAACAAATAAAGATGGTCTGACTTAGGGCCTGAGAACTAGAGCTAGAAAAGCAGGTAAATAATGAGGCTCTTTTCTTGGAGAGAGGACTGCCTGGATGTGAGGGAAAGAAGCCCGACTGGAGACCAGGCAGGTCTGAAGTGGCCTCTAAGTAACATGGAAAAGGCAAAGAGTAGTAAAGTTTTCTTCCAGAACCAAGTTAACATAGAAGATGGAGAAATACTTGAGGAAAATGGCAAATAAATTTATTACTTTCAAGTATTTCAAGATTAGAAAAATTACCTCAAATGAATTGATTTTAGAATGTTTCCATTATTCAGAATTTTTTTAAGATTATGAAATTTTATTTAAATGTGAGTTTCTATTTCAATATTCCCATTACTCTTCATAAATGATACTCCAAAGTATAGCTAAACGTCTCATGAGCAACTGGTCTGTGTTCACTGTGCCTTGCGGACACTGAGCTGTCTAAGTAACTGGACTTCCTGTCTCACTGACAACCAGAGTCCCCTGTCCACCGGCCCGTGTTCAGGTCTTAATAGGACGTGTGATCAAGTCTCACTTGTGCCTTTATATCGTTGCTGTCTTTATGTTCCTTTTGTTGCTCCCATTTTTGTTTGAGTTTATATACTTCAGGATGGTTTAATAGGGAGGGGAGCAGTAAATAAGTAAATGAGGGAACCCATTCCACCAAAAGTCAGCTTTCACTGAATGATTTGCCAACTTACTGAGATTTTTCTTTTTTTGAAGCATACTTGCATATAGTAAAACGCATAAATCTTAGGTACAGAGTTTGAGGGGTTTAGACAAATGTATACATGCATGTAATCCACACACTAATCAAACTGAAGAACAATGCCATCACATGAGAAAGAGCCAATATATTCCAACCTCAAGTTTGGGGATTTCAAAAAAACCTATTCTGAAGTATAATAAACTTCAGAATAATAAACACATCCACTTAAAGTGTACAATTTGATCACATTTACATATATTATTCAATTATGAATCTACAATCACAATCAAGCAAAAAGCATTTCGATTACCTCCCAATGATTCCTTCTGCCCCTTTACAGTGCAGTTTTCTCTCTACTCCTGGCCACAGGCAACTAGTAATTTGCTTTTTGACAACGTAGTTTTCTTTTCCTGTAAATTTATAAAATGGGAACCATGCAATATGTACACTATTTCATCTGACTTCTTTCTTTCAGCCTAATTAGTTTAAGATTCATTGATAATGTGTGTATCAACACTTCTTTTTCTTTTTATTAGAAAGTGGTATTTCCTTATAGAGATGTACCACTTTTCAAAATCCACTCTCCAGTTAGTGGGTATTATTTCTAGTTTCGGGCTATTGTGAATGAAGCCACTATGAACATTTGAGGCATTTCCATGTGGGTATATTTTTCCATTTGTCTTAGGTAAGTACTAAGAAGTGGGATTGCTAGGAGATACAGTGTTTATTTTTAGGAATTTCTAAAGTGCTTGTATTGTCTCATATTCCCACTTGCAATGTTGAGAGTTCCAAATGCTTCAAACTCTTGCCAACGTTTGTTATTATTAGTCTTTAAATGTAGCCATTGAATGGGTTAGTCTACTGGTATGTATTTATGCTTTTAATTTGCATTTTGAGATAATCCCATTTATCAATCTTTAATTTATGCATTGCGCTTTGGTGCCAAGAACTCTTCCCCTTCTCCTACTCCTGAATAGTTCTGTGTTCTCTTCTGAAACTCTTACACTTCACATGTTGGCTTATGATCAATTTTGAGTTCATTTTGTTTGTTTGTTTGAGAGGGCATCTCTCATATTTCTTGATCCAATGGTGGTTAACAATAAAATTCTGTATAGGGGACTCAATGCACAATCATTAATCCACCCCAAGCCTAATTCTCAACAGTCTCCAATCTTCTGAAGCATAACGAACAAGTTCTTACATGGTGAACAACTTCTTACATAGTGAATAAGTTCTTACATGGTGAACAGGGCAAGGGCAGTGATATAACAGAAACTTTCAGTTTTGATCACGCATCATGAACTATAAACAATCAAGTCAGATTTGATTTTTATACTTGATTTATATGTGAATCCCACATTTCTCCCTTATTATTATTATCTTTTTTTTTAGATAAAATGCTGGAGTGGTAGGTAGATGCAAGATAAAGGTAGAAAACATAATTTAGTGCTCTAAGAGGGCAAATGTAGATGATCAGGTCTGTGCCTGTAGACTGTGTGTTAATCCAATCTAGACAAGGGCGACAAAACATCCATGTATGCAGAAGATTTCTCTCAAAACAGGGGGGTGAAGTTCTAAGCCGCACCTCTGTTGATCCCCAATTTCTCACCTGATGGCCCCCCTGCGACTGTGCCTGTCTTAGGTTGTTCCTCCCTTGAGGAATCTTACCCGTCTCTGGCTAACCAGTCATCTTCCGGGGCCATACAGGGAAATGTAAAGTTGGTGAGAGAGAAGCAATATTGTTTGACAAGGTTAGCTTTTTACTTCTTTGCAGATTTATGCCCTGTGGCTTCTATGCCCAGCATTTGTCTTCAGGTATCTTTACCACTTGGAAGAACTATGATACTCGGTAAATTTGATATGAGGCACAAATTCTATTTAAGGGTTGTAATTAGGAAGGAAGAAGAAAAGCTACAGAAGTAGCAGACAGAAGAAAACATGGGAAGATTGATTATTTCTTTGACATATCTTCTTGTAGAGTAACATAAGCATGTACAGGTTTTATCAAACTACTAATTAAATTGCATACACACATAACAATAATAGGAATACAGCTACATAACAAAAGCAGACCTACAATTACCAGCCATATCCCTTACTGAGATTTTTTTTGCTGTTGTTTTGTTCTTTAAGTTTTAGTATCACCAAACCTTTGCTTCAAGTATTTCCTCTCAGATCTGCAGTCCTAGGCAACTGTCAATTTCTCACATTAATATTTGGGATGCCTAGCACTTCCTGACTGATCAATGTTATATAAATGAATGAATGAACTTACATTTTTCACAATTGGAAACTGTACCTATTCTAGGCCTTGCCTGAAATACCTGTGGTGAATGTTTTAAACCTGGATTAAGGTGTCTGGTCTGACGGTTTTAGGTCTGTTAGTCATTCAGTGAATTGATCATTTACCAAATTATTTCTGGCTAAACAATTTTCAGTAAATTTAACTATAGCTCAAATAAAACAATGTTACCTTCCTTTTTTTAAAAAAACCACCTTTCTATTTGTAAGTGTACTTCCAGAATCCTTTATTTCCTGGTAATTAGTTTATAAAAAGACTTTTGGAATATCTTACCTAAAAGAGAATTAATCTTAAAGGCCTGCTTATATATATATATATTCTTCACATTGCAGATGAGGGAATTAAGGCCTAGAAAAGTAGGCTACAGAGGGGATTCTGAGAAGACCGTGGCAGAAAAACCCTGGGATCACCTCTTCTCATGTACACACCTAGGAAACTACATGCAATATGCCCCACTCTGGAAATAACCTAAAGACAAAACAGAATTTCCATAGCTAATGACAAGAAGAGGCCACACTGAGAAGGGTAAAAGGGCAGAGCTGTGGTCAGCCCCATCTCCTGTCCTGCCCCACCCCCCATGAATGAGAGGGAGCAGGCATGGGGGGTGAGGGGATGAAGCCTACACCAGGGCCGCCCCAGGAAGATGAGCCCTCTGGCTTTGAGAATCAGTGTGGCTGAACTCTGGGACGGCCAGAGGACTCTCGGAGGCCTAGCCTCTGCTCCTGGAGGACGGGTGTGCTGATGATCCATCTGAGACCCAGCAGTTTGAAAAGCACCTAAATTATATGTGATTTATGGATTAACATTGGGATGTGTGTCAGAGGGATGGGATATGCTGGAGATGTATCCAGGGGAAGAGGGGCTGTGGGGTGCCATTTTTTCTTGCCGTCCCTCAGCCTAGCTGGCCGGACACTTACAGGAGTCTGTTCTGACACTCTCTGTGGTACTCAGCAAAGGCCGTCCTAAGAGGGAAGTATACTGCGATACAGGCCTACCTCAGAAAAGAGGAACAGTCCCATATAAACAGTCTAAACTCACAGTGAAACTACAAAAAGATGAACAAATGAGGGCCAAAGTCAGCAGAAGGAGGGACATAAGATTAGAGCACAAATACATAAAATCGAGAAAGATAAAACAGAAAGAATCAATGAAAGTGGGAGCTGTTTCTTAGAGAAAATAAACAAAATAGGTAAGTCCCTAGCCAGACTTAACAAGAAAAAAAGGAGTCTACACAAGTAAGCAGAATCAGAAATGATAAAGGAAGAATCACTATGGGCACCACAAAAATACAAAGAATGATGAGAGAATACTATGAAAAATCATATGCTAACAAACTGGATAACCTAGAAAAAATGGACAACTTTCTAGAAAAATACAACCTTCCAAGACTGACTCAAGAAAAACAGAAAATCTGAACAGACCAATTACCAGCAACAAAACTGAACTGGTAATCAAAAAACTACCTAAAGAACAAAACCCCCAGATCAGATGCCTAAACCACTGAATTTAATGAAACGTTTAGAGAAGACCTAACACCCATCCTCCTTAGTTTGCCAAAAAGTAGAGGAGGAGGGAATACTCCCAAACTCATTCTATGATGCCAGCATCACTCTAATACCAAAACCATGCAAAGACACCACAAAATAAAGAAAATTACACACCAATATCCCTGATGAACATAGATGAAAAAATACTCAACAAAATATTAGCAAACAGAATTCAAAATTATCATCAAAAAGATCATCCACCATGATCAAGTAGCATTTATTCCAGGAGTTCAAGGAAGGTACAATATGAGAAAAGCCATTAACAGAAAGAAGGACAAAAACCACATGATCATCTACATGGACGTTGAAAAAGCATTCGACAAACTTCAACATCCACTCATGATATAAACTCTCAACAAAATGAGTATAGAGGGCAAGTACCCTCAACATAATAAAGGCCATATATGATAAACCGACAGCTACCATCATAGTAAACAGCGAGAAGCTGAAAGTCTTTCCTTTTAAGATCAGGAACAAGACAAGGATTCCCACCCTTCTCACTTTTATTCAACATAGTTATGGAGGTCCTTGCCACAGCAATTAGACAACACACAGAAATAAAGGGCATCCAGATTGGTAAGGAAGAAGTTAAACTTTCACTGTTTGCAGATGACATGATATTGTACATCAAAAGCCCTAAATAATCCACTTCAAAACTGCTGGATCTAATATCTGAATTCAGCGAATTTGCAGGATACAAAACTAATACACAGAAATCTCTTGCATTCCTATACACTAACGATAAATGAGCAGAAATAGAAATCAGGAAAACAATTCCATTCACATTTACATCAAAAACAATAAAATACCGAGGAATAAACCTAACCACGAAGTAAAAGACATATACTCTGAAAACTACAAGACACTCAGGAGAGAAATTAAAGAAGATACCAACAAATGGAAACACATCCTGTGCCCAAGGATAGGAAGAAATAATACTGTCAAAACGGCCATCTTGCCTAAAGCAATCTACAGATTCAATGCAATCTCTATCAAAATAACAACAGCATTCTTCAATGAACTGTAGCAAATACTTCTACAATTTGTATGGAACCATAGAGAACTCAAATAGCCAAAACAATCCTGAGAACAAAGAAAAAGTGGAGGGTTGGGGGGATCATTCTCCCCGACTTCAAGCTCTACTACAAAGCCACAGTAATTAAGACAATTTGGTACGGGCACAAGAACAGACCCGTGCAACAATGGAACAGACAAGAGAACCCAGATATCAACCCAAGCATATATGACCAATTAATATAAAATTAAGGAGGCATGGACACACAATGGGGAAATGACAGCTTCTTCAACAACTGGTGTTGGCAGAACTGGGCAGCTACATGCAAGAGAATGAACCTGGATTGTTGTCTAATCCCATACACAAAAGCAAACTCAAAATGGATCAAAGACCTGAATGTAAGTCGTGAAACCATAAAACTCTTAAGAAGAAAACATAGCCAAAAATCTCTTGAATATAAACATGAGCAACTTTTTCTTGAACTCATCTCCTCAGGCAAGGGAAACAAAATAAAAAATGAACAAATGGGACTGCATCATGTTAAAAAGCTTCTGTACAGAAAAGGACACCATCAGCAGAACAAAAATGCATCCTAGAGTATGGGAGAATATATTTGTAAATGACATATCCAACAAGGGGTTATCATCCAAAATACATGACTCACACACCTCAACACCCAAAAAGGAAATAACCGTTCTAAAAAATAGGTGGAAGATATGAACAGACACTTCGCCAAAGAAGAAATTCAGATGGCAATCAGGCACATGAAAAGATGCTCCACATTGCTAATTATCAGGGATATACAAATTAAAACCACAATATTCACCTCATACCAGTTAGGATGACCAACATCAAAAGATCAGGAACAACAAATGCTGGCGAGGATGGGGAGAAAGAGGAACAGTCCCACACTGCTGGTGGGAATGTAAAGTAGTTCAACCACGGTGGAAAGTAGTATGGAGGTTCCTCAAAAAACTCAAAATAGAAATACCATGTAACCTGGGAATTCCACTCCTAGGAATGTACATAAAGAAAACAAATTCTCAGGTTCAAAAAGACATATGCAACCCCCCTCCCCATGTTTATTGCAGCACTATTTACAATAGCCAAGAAATGGAAGCAACCTAAGTGTCCATCAGTAGATGAATGGATAAAGAGGAGTATTCTATATACACAATAGAATACTATCCAACCATAAGAAAGAAGCAAATCCCACCATGTGCAAAAACATGGATGGAGCTAGAGGGTATTATGCTCAGTGACATAAGCCAGGTGGAGAAAGACAAGTACCAAATGATTTCACTCATCTGTGCAGTGTTAACAACCAAGCAAAAACTGAAGGAACATAGCAGCAGCAGACTCACAGAACCCAACACTGGACTAATGGTTACCAAAGGGAAAGGGACTGGCGAGAGTGGGTGGGAAGGTAGGGAGAAGGGGAGTAATGGGCATTACAATTAGCACCCATAGCATAGTCGGGGGAACGAGGAAGACAGTAAAGCACAGAGAAGAGAAGTAGTGACTCTATAGCATCTTAGTACACAGATGGACAGTGACTGTAATGTGGTATGTGGTGGGGACGTGATAATGGGGGGGATCTAGTAAGCACAATGTTGCTCATGTGATTGTGTATTAATGATACCAAAATAAAATAAATAAATATTTGATGAAAGAATAAATGAATGAAAAACAGGAGAACACTTGCTGTACAAGAGATTCTGGTAGTCGGAGAGCTTCGCTGGAGAATTCTACCAAACTCTTAAAGAATTCATGTCAATCTTTCTCAAAATCTTCGAAAAAACTGAAGAGTACAGAGCACTTCCAAGCTCACTCTATGAGGCCACCACTACCCTGACATCAATCCAGATTAGGATGCCATGAAAAAACATGACTGCAGACCAATATTCTTATTGAAAATAGATGCAAAATTCTTAGTGAGGTCATGAAAATGACAGAAAGTCTATGGTCCAGAATGCAGACATATTTTTCTCATAGTTGATGCACTTACTGATATTTAAAGCTGGTCTGCAGGTAAGAATTATCAACAATTTTGATTTTCTAATGTGGGTCATGTAGGATTTCTGTGGTAAATTATGCCTCTAATTGGAAAAATACAGTGGACAATTTTCTATGATGGTGCAAATGTAGTGGTGCAGTGACCACTGGAAAATCTGAATGAAGGAATATCAGGGATATTGCAGGTTTTCTGTAAGTCTGAAATTATCTGAAAACACTCTTCTAAATGACTGTGCTCATACTATGCCATTAAGTCAATCTGACCACAAAATACGTTACAGACGAAGAGCTTGATTTACCCCAGATGAACCAAGTTGTAAAGCTAAACCTAATCAACCTTGTAAGAAACTGAACATTCAGAAGGCAGTACATGAGTATTGTATTGTTACTGTACCTTCAGTGTGACGGATAATTTGTGGAGCCTGGGGAAACACTGAGAACTTTAAACCCCTTTTTCTATCATGACGCCTTTCCTCACCTGGCTGCTATGAAAACTCTCGAACCCTTGCCACAGGGCACAGGACAGGGACAAGGGCATTCCCTCTTACTGCCGCTCCTCCCGTTAAGGCCCATGGCGCCCCCAAACTACTGCATCCAGTCCTCTCCACGAGGCTGACGGAGGACAGAAGCTGGGGTCTCAGCTGTCATTTTGCTTCTTGCATGGTGCTGCTCTGAGTCTGTCCCTGCAGGTATGACCCAGCAGCATGAAGAGGGGACTGGAGAGAGAGAATCACCACTCTGGCTCTGTTGGGGTGGGATTCTCTAAGGACAAATTACCGGGCAAGCGGCAGGAAGGAGCAACGTGACCTTGAGGGGAATTCATGGTGCAGAGGTATGTGGGCTATGTGATGAACAGACATCCCCTGTGCTGCCGTAGGGGACTACATGGAATTGGTGCACTTTGACACATGTTAACATGACTCAAAAGTTAATACATGGAATATCAAAGGAGAATATACACTATGCTGAATCCAAATCTTGATACAAAATATTACTAAATTCTATGCAAATTAGCACTGTGGAATGGTATTTTGAGTACTGGAAATAAATTTTAGGTGTCTCCTGATAATTTTAAGACTCTCCTGAAAACTGACAATTTAACCAAGCAGCATGATTATAAGTTCACTCGTTTTTAAAAACACAATGAGACGATATAAATTTGGAAGTATGTTGTACGAATGTAAAACTTTAATAAGGCACACGTATATACTTTATGAATTTGAAAATTAAAAACAGTAAATTGAAAATGTTTCTGGCTTTAGTACAAATATGTAAACTTGAAATATTACATTGTGAGATATAATACATACGCTCTTTAAATATTTAAGAGAAATTCAATTATTCCAAGGTCATAGGAAATTAACCATTATGAGAATTAATAGAAGCATTGGTAGAAAGTATCTGAATTCCATGGTCAGATACTGTCCACAATTCAAGCAGACAATCCCTGAATGAACACCTACTTCCCCTGTGTGTGAATCTGTGTCAGGCTTCCTCCATGAAAGCAATTCAGAAGAAGTAAATCCTACAGCATGCTATAGGTTTTATAGACATAGACACCCTTGTAAAATAAAGATTCTATACAATAGTTATGAGAAACTAAAACAAAACCCCTGTGAATAGTCCAGAAAATTTTAGATTCCTTTAGTAATTAAGAAAACTCCCTCAGGAGTTGTAACACGTAAAATACACAGTGCTAAACTCAGAAGCACGCTGGCACAGACAGACTCTCAAACTTAATGCACTTGATCATGATGAGATGATCCTATGAATCATAAACAAATGGTTAAAAAACAGCTCTAGTGAAAAACCAGGACAATATGTAATTCCTCATGCTTGTTAGAATGCCTGTCATCTAGCTTACCAATAAAGAACATTAGGTAGAAAGTATATTAGAGGAATGTAAAGCTAAAGCAAGGTTTATGTACATTTTTTCTGAAGCTCAAAATAGACCAAAAAAGTAAAGGAATGTGCATGCTAAAAAGAAACTTGAATTTGCAATTATTACAAGAAGGAAGCACATGAAATAGGAAGGACATTAGAAACATCTCACTGTTATCTCAGAAACCAAGATACACAAAAGTAAAGTACCTTCAGATTTCTACTTGGAACCTAAGAAATCTGTTTTCCATAAATGCATGTCATTTAGAAAAAGCATCCAATGTTTTGGCTCTTAAGCGTTACGGTGATTTCAGTCCTAAAGGTGTTTTGTGACTGCACAGGCATTCCCTGTCTAATAAAGGCCCTCAGACATCTCAATGATATACAAGACTGGGTCCATCAAATATGACCCACAGTATGGGAATCAGAATGTGTAAGTTAAGATGAAAGAAAATGGGGTTTGCAAACCAAGGTAAAGCAAACTAAAATGGCCCAGGACTCTGATTTCCCCCTCAAGGCCACAGACTGACTCTTGACTCACGTATCCTTGACTTGTTTTACAGGTATTTAGGCTCCACCAGACGAGCCACCTCCTGACAATGAGCAAGTGAACTCTAGCCTCAGTGGCGCCAGAAGGCTGACAGCTAACACTCCTCAAACAGTCCCGTCACCTCACCACGGACCCGTCAGAACAATGCCACAAGCTCATCACACATCCTGCAACCCTTTCCCATAACCTTTATAAGCCCTTGCTTGTAAGCCAATAGTGAGTGCAGGGCTTCAAACTTTAGCTATCCGTTCTCCTTGCTTGGGGAACGCCCACCTTCTTTCCCTATGTTAAAAAAAACCACATCCCAAAGTCAGGGTTTGGTTTCACTGCTCAGGTCAGTGTTTGGCTTTGCTGTATGCTGACTGAGTGGAAACAGGTGTGTCTCATTTGGTAACAACTTCACCTTAGATGGTGTTAAGCAGCATCCAGTAGGTGGCATGGAGACAAAAGACATCATCATATTTTGTTCTAAACCTGATTCATAAAATTTGCTCACGCAAATCATGTATCAAAATAGATACATGTTCCCTTGGTTAATTTATGCATGTTTTTAACAAATACATTCACACAGAGGTCTGGCAAAGAACATATTAGTGAAGGAAGTTAATTTTTAAAAATTATGTTCAACACTCATTCAGGAGAAATCATCAAGCACAATGATAATCCCATTTGAAAATGACAAGCCACAAGGGATAGCAACATATTGAGAAGTTAGCTTTTCAAAAGCTAGGGACATAAAAGCATACTAAATTCTGGTTTGGTATCAATAAAATAGTAGAACTCAAAATAATGTTCTGAATTTTAATGTACTTAAACTTCCACTTTTCAGTGGATCTCAATTACTTTAATGTTGGAAAAGTAACAATACAGGTGACTGAAGGGACTTACTAGGGTGTGACTTTTTCCTCTTTGCCTCAGGTTCCAGGGAAGACTGGCTGGTCCCATTTCTTGATATGAATTTTATGACTGTGTATATGATGCTGAAGTGGCATTTCTCTACAGAAACAATCCTGAATCAAAACGATACAGAATAATATAAAGTTAATCCTTAGAAACCCTCAGTGAATGAGGAACATTGCGCATTAATTATTACGGGGTCAGATCCTTAAAGATGATTCACACAAGGGCACAAAGCTCTAAGAGCTGGCTCATTCCTCACTTGATCTGCTTCCATAAAGCATTTTAAATTCACAAAATATTATTCTTTCTGGGCACACACTATGCCCCAGACCCTGGAGCTATTACATAATCTAATTCTGGTCTTTCATAACAGTTTTATTGTATAGATAACACCAGCCCTATTTACCTAAGAAATTTTATGCAACACACGTAAAAAAAAATGTTACAATACTATATGAGAATTTAATAAAGAAAGCATCTAGGAATATGACAGAAAATGGCCGGTTCTGTACTCACTCCTTACAGAAACATCCAGAAGAAATCATGGCAAAGCCCCATCTGCAGGTGTCAGGACCCCAACACAGGACGCATTTTCCTCCTGGTGGACTGGGCTCCCAAGGCATCCCAAAGTTGCAGCCCAGCCTCCTGGGTCCTGCACATACAAAAGCTCAAGTCTTCACTCTAGCAAAGGTACCAGAGTGCACAGGATGAGCACACGTGCTCAATGCATGCCAGAAAAGGCAGGTTCAGGCATCCCATAGCTCAAACATAGTCACTACTGATGGTTGGGCCCCTTCTTAGAAGTCCTGGTAAAGGGCTCAAATCCAATATATGATTATTCAGTGAAAAATATATGGTTAAGTTTAAACAGAAATTGAGCCTGATGCTCTGTGCCCAGATGGGATTTTACACATATACCATAAACTTAAGAGCAAAGTGAACATAAAAAATTCGGATTTTCAGTCAAACATTAACATATGATGGGAATATGTTAGAAACAGTATCATTTACATCCACCACAACCAAAAAATGCAAAAATACAAATGCTCAAATATAAATGCAACAAAATACTTGTAGATCTCTGGGGAAAAACATGTGAAACATTTTTGACAGCAATGAAAGAAAAAACAAAACAACAGAGATATACTGCCAATGATCAAAATTCCATTACTAAGATGTCCATTTTCCTCAAATGGACTTAGAGCCCCCAAGTAATCCCAACAGTAACCTTACCACACTATATTGCAGGAAGTGACAATTCATTTGAATACCTGTTCATCTATACAATGATAAAGAAGAAGTTGAACTCAAATGTTAAAATTTCAAGCTTAATTGCACAGCTGCAATAATTAAAGGAACATATTTAAAATGAATACACACAGGGCCTCTCTTGTCCCCTCCAGGTGTGAGCCACGAGCTCTGTCCTTTCGCTTTATCTCTAAATAAAAGCCTGTACCTTGCTCTCCTACCTTGAGTGTTTGTGAAGCTCATTCTTCGACTTCGTGAGCAAAAACCCCGGCATCGGAGTAACCCCAAACAACAAGTCTCCCAACCACAAAAGCACTGACACCTTCTCTGCCCTGACAGAAACCACTGAAGAAACAGAACTTAACAGCCCTTGACTGAGACTTCATGGTAACTGTCCAAAGCAGCAATTTCATCCTAATGGATCCAGAAGATGACTGAGAAATTAGATTTTGCCTTGCTATTTAGAAATCTTCAAACTAACTACCAAACTTCTAGAAAAAAATTAACACAGCACGTCTTCCTAGTTGCCCTGTTTCTTATCTGTGCTCCAACAACAAGGACCCTCCTGGCTGCAAGTGGATAACAGACTTGCCAAGCATGTAACTCCAATTTCAGGAGGCAAGCAACTTACATATTAGAAAGTTATAAAACTGCACTAGATTAAGTGAACAAATTGTATTTCCATTCTACAGTATTACCCTGATCTGTAAACCTGTCTTCATTAGCCTGAATATTTTCAAACACCTAAAACTCAACTAGTTCTAACCACCTGCTTTACCAGTCAAAACCAAATGCGTGCTTGACACCCTCCATTTAAAAAACCCAGCTGTCTTGATGTTGATGTCTAGAACAAACACGTACCAGAGGTTTCCACAGGTCATTCACCCTTCTATTGGGCAGGTGTGTTAAGATGAAACTTATGACTTAAATGTCAAGCCACACTATAAATTGCACTTCTTTTCTCCTGATTAATAAAATAAAAGTAAATAAATAAATAAATACACACAAATAAATGAAATAGAACAGACAGTTCACAAATGGACCCAACAGATTACAGAATCTTGAACCTCGCCAAAGAAATGAAAGCACTTCCACACAGAAAACAGGGCCTTTAGACTTTATTCTTCCATTTGCTTATTTAGAGTTCACCAACATCAACAAATGGAGACGAGGCAAAAGGATGGCCATGTGTAAATGAATAGACAGCTCAAGTCAGAAATGAAAGAAAAGCTACAACTGACACAACAGAAACACAAAGGACTGCAAGAGGCTGTTGTAAGAAGCTCCTAGAAATGCACGATATTCCAAAACTGAACCAGACAGAAGAAATAGAACATCTCCACTGACAGATTAACAGTAATGAACTGCACTGATAATCAAAAAAAAAAAAAAAAAACACTATTTACAAAGTCAAGGACCAGATGGTTTTAAAAAATTACTTCCACCAAACATTTAAAGTACAGTTAACATTTACCTTTCTCAAACTACTTCTAAACATTGCAAAGGAAGGAAACTTCACACCTTTTTATTAGATCAGCATCACCCCAATACCAAATCCAACAAAAACAGAACAAAAAAGGAACACTAAGACACCACCATCCTTGGTGAACACATTTGTGAAAATCCTCAAAAAAATTAGCAGCAAACTGAATTAAAAAATACATTACAAAACTCATTAACCAAGAACAAGTAGGATTTATTCCAGGGATGCAAAGATGGTGAAGTATCTGCAAATCAATGTGACACATCCCATTAACAAAAGGAAGGACAAAAACGATTGTCATCACAATAGGTACTAAAAAGGATCACAAAACCCAACATGCTTTTATGCTAAAAACTCAACAAAGTGTGTAGAGAGGGAACATACATCAACATAACAACGGCCATATATGGCAAACTCACAGCTGCCATCACACTGAATTGCAAAAAGTTGAAAGTTTATCCTCTAAGGTCAGGAGCAAGGCCAGAATGCCCACTGTCACTTTTATTAAACATAGTCCTGAAAGTCCTAGCCACGGCAACCAGACAAGTAAAAGGCATCCAAGCTGGCAAGGAAGAAGTCAAATTGCCCCTACTTACAGGTGACATGATACTGTATAGACAAAACCCTAAAACCTGCATCAAAAAACTACTAGAATTAATAAATGAACTCAGTAAAAGTCACAGCAAACAAAACCAATGCACAAAAATCTGCCACATTTACACATACAAATGAACTACCAGGAAGAGATTTAAGAAAGAATCCCATTTATGATTGCCTCAAAAAGGATAAAATCACTGGGAATAAAATTCAACCAAGGCAGATAAAGACCTGTACTCTCAAAACTCTAAGACACTGATGAAAGAAACTGAGGAAGACACAAATAAATGGAAAGCTCTCCCGTGCTCCTGGATAGGATGAATGAATATTGTTAAATTGGCCATATTATCCAAAGCAACCTACAGATTCGATGCAATTCCTATAAAAAAACCAAACGCATTTTTCACTCAACTAGAGGAAAAGATCCTAAAATTTATATGCAACCTCAAAAGACCCTGAAGAGCCAAAGAAACCTTGACAATGAAGAACAATGCTGGGGGTAAACAGCTATACTACAAAGCTGCAGTGAATTAAACAGTATGGTACTGACACAAGAATATATGAATCAATGGAACTGAACAGATAACTAAGAAGTAAACCCACACTTATATGGTCAATTAAAATATGACAAAAGAGGCAAGAATATACAATGGGGAAAAGACAGTCTCTTCAATAAATGGTGCTGGGAAAACCAGACATCTACATGCAGGAGAATGGTATTGCATCACTGTCTAACATCATGCACAAAACTTAATTCAAAATGGATTAAATACCTAAAGGCATGAAAGCACAAAACTTTTTAAAGAAAAGATGGGCATGAATCTCTTGAAAATCAGCAAGAGTAAATTTTTTCTCGACACACCTCCCCAGGCAAGGGAAACTAAAGAAAGAATAAACAAGAGGGGCTTCATCGATGTAAAGTTTCTGTAGAGTAAAGGACAACATCGACAAAATGAAAAGGCAACTTACTGTAAGGAAGAACATATCTGAAAGTGATATATCTGATAAGGGGCTGACATCCAATATATATTGGATAAATATACTACAAAACAAAGAACCCATTAAAATATGGGCAGAGAACCGGAAGAGACATTTCCCAAAGAGGGCATACAGATGGCCTACAGTCACATGAAAAGATGCTCCACATCACTAATCATCAGGCAAATGCAAATTAAAACCACGAGGGGACTCACTCAAGATGGCGACGTGAGTAGGGCAACAGAAATATCCTCCCAAAACCATATAGATTTTGAAAATACACCAAATGCAACTACTCCTAAAAGAGAGTCCAGAAGATACAGGACAACAGCCAGGCTACACCTACATCTGCAAGAACTCAGCATCTCACGAAAAGGGTAAGATACAAAACTGCAATATGGTGGGGCCCGTGCACTCCCCCCACCACAGCTCACTGGGGTGAGGAAGAGCATCAGCCTGGGGAGGGAGTGCAAGCAGAGGACTGCTCAACAACCAGCCCTTGTAATCTGCACTGGGAGCACAGACCCACATAGCACGGTGTACGGGATATGACAGAAATGGGAAAGTAAATTCCGAGAAGGAGACCATGAACAGGTCCCCACAGCCGGCTGCCCTGGAACAAAAGAAAAGCAGGCACGTTAAAAGTCGTAAGGGGACAAGGGTTTAACAGGTGGACTAAATCGTCCTGGCACACACAGAAAAGCAGGCTGGGAATGTGAAGGAACGTCAGGTGCCCTAAACCCCTGGGTAGCAACACAGCTCCGAAGCCCATCATAGCGATAAGCAGCCTGTTCATTCTCCCCGGTGGGCACTGCAAGCAAACCACTGAAGCACCATTGCTGCAGACCAGCAGGGGAGCAGCCCCACTCACAGCAACCACACAGAATCTTCTCCCAGCGCACACCTAAACGAGTCAGAGTCAGAGCCAGAAACTGCCCCCTGTGCGCAGCAGCTGCCTGGCACAAGCTTAATGAAGCCGGTGCAAAGTCCAGAAGTCACAAAGGGGTGCCTTTCTCGCAGGAGAACACATGCAGCTCGCCTGCAACCCCTGCCAGTGCCTAAGGCGATCCTGAGGGCCGCCCCACCCAAGGTAGCTCAGGGGATTAACCCAGAGACTGCTCCCTGTGTGCAGTTAACGGGCACAGGAAGCAGAGAAGGGAAAGGTTACCAGAAAACAGGAAGGGACTCTCTTCTCCCACCTGACACACATACCACTCGCCAGTGATCACTTCTATCACCGTGAAAAGGAAGAACAACCTGGTTCAGTCCAAAATCACTCAAATTCCAGAGAGAGAGCCTGGTGAGACAAGTATAACCAGTCTTCCTAAAAAAGAATTCAAAATAAAAGTCATAACCAGGCTCATGGAGTTCCAGAGAAATATGCAGGAGCTCAGGGATGAATTCTGGAGGGAGACAACAGAAATGAAACAAACAATGGAAGGACTTAAGAGCAGACTGGATGAGGTGCAAGAGATTGTTGATGGAATAGAAAACAGGAATACAGAGAAACTGAGGCAGAGACAGACCAAAGGATCTATAGGAATGAAAGAACACTTAGGAGAATTGTGTGACCAATGCAAATGGAATAATATTCGCATTATAGGGGTACCAAAAGAAGAGAGAGAAAATGAGATAGCAAGTGTCATTAAAGAAATAATTGATGAAAACTTCCCCAAGCTGGGGAAGGAAATAGTCTCAGACCATGGAAACCCACAGATTTCCCAACATAAGGGACCCAAGGGAACAACACCAAGACACATAATAATTAAAATGGCAAAGATCAAAGTCAAGGACAGGGTAGTAAAAGCAGCCAGAGAAAAAAGATCACCTGCAAAGGAAAACAACCCATCAGGCTATTTTCACACTTCTCAACAGAAACCTTACAGGCCAGAAGAGAGTGGCATCATATATATAATGCATGAAACAGAAGGGCCTTGCACCAAGAATACTGTATCCAGCAAGATCATCACTTAAATTTGAAGGAGGGATTAAACAATTTCCAGATAAGCAAAAGTTGAGGGAATTTACCTTCCACAAAACACCTGTACAGTGTATTTTAAAGGAACTGCTTTAGATGGAAGTACTCCTAAGGTTAAATAGATGGTACCAGAGAAAATAAAATCACACCAAAGAAAGCACAACAAATACTAACTAAAGCCAAAAAATAAAATCAGTTATCCACAAAAGGAGTTAAGGGAAACACAAGAGAGTACAGAATTAAACACCTAAAACACAGAGAGTAGAGGAGGTAGAAAAAGAAGGGAGGGAAATAAAGAATCATCACACTGTGTTTATAACAGCATAAGTGAGTTAATGTTAGACGATTACATAGCAAAGAAGCTAACCTTGAACGTATGGTACCCACGAATGCAAAGCCTGCAATGGAAATAAGTACATATCTATCGATAATTACCCTGAATGTAAATGCAGGAAATGCACCAATCAAAAGACACAGAGGGAGGAGGAGCGAAGATGGTGGCGTGAGTAGAGTAGCCGAAATCTCCTCCCAAAACCACATATATTTTTGAAAATACAACAAATATAAATACTTCTAAAAGAGAGACCAGAAGATACAGTACAACAGCCAGACTACATCTACATCTGCGAGACCCTAGCGCCACACGAAGGGGGTAAGATACAAACCACGGCCCGGTGGGACCTGAGCGTGCCAATCACACCAGCTCCTTGGTGGGAGGAGAGGAGTCGGAGCGGGGAGGCAGAAGGAGCCGAGGACTGCTAAATAACCAGCCCCAGTCATCCACACTGGGAGCGGAGACACACAGTGCATGGTGTGCTTGACACTAGGGAAACAGAACAGTAAAACCTGCAAGTGGGTCAGCGCAGCTGGCGCCCCTGGGACAAAAGAAAAGCGAGGGCTTTTTTGAAAGTCTTTAAGGGACAGGGGCCCCACAGCTGGACGGAAGCGTCCTGGCGTGCTCAGCACAGAAGCTGGGAATCATGGGGAACTCTGGGCGCCCTAACCCCCTGGGCGGCAGTGGAGCTTGGAGGCCCCTCACGGCGATGAACAGCCTCTGGCACGTTCCTCCTCCGGCAAAGCTCTGCCACAGTGGAGCAGCAACCTGAGGCCGGCCACACCGAGAGCAGCCGCTCGGGCCAGACTTAGAGGCCACATCTGCATGCAGCTGCCCAGCACAAGCCACTAGGGGTCGCTGTTCTCACAGGAGACGAAGGCCACAAACTAGCAAGAAGGGATGTTCTCCCAGCTGACACATGCGCCAACTCCCCACAACTACCTCTATCGCCATGAAAAGTCAGAAGAATTTGATCAAGACCAGACTAACAGAGACAACCCCTGAGAAGGAGCTTGGGGGGACAGACCTAACCAATCTTCCTGAGAAAGAATTCAAAATAAAGGTCATGACCATGCTGATGGAGCTGCAGAGAAAAATGCAAGAGCTAATGGACAAAGTAGGGAGGGGAGACTACAAAAATAAAACAATCTCTGGAAGGATGTTAATGAAGAATGGATGAGATGCAAAAAGCCATTAATGGAATAGAAACCAGAGAACAGGAACGCATAGAAGCTGACACAGAGAGAGATAAAAGGATCTCAAGGAATGAAACAATATTAAGAGAACTATGTTACCAATCCAAAAGGAACAATATCCACATTATAGGGGTACCAGAAGAAGAGAGAGAAAAAGGGATAGAAAGTGTATTTCAAGAAATAATTGCTGAAAACTTCCCCAAACTGGGGGTGGAAATAATTGATCAGACCACGGAAGTACACAGAACTCCCAAAAGAAGGGACCCCAGGACGACAACACCAAGACACATAATAAATAAAATGGCAAAGATCTAGGACAAGGAGTTTCAAAGGCAGCTAGACAGAGGAAAAAGGGCACCTACAAAAGAAAACCCAACAGGCTATCATCAGACTTCTCAACAGAAACCTTACAGGCCAGAAGAGAATGGCATAATATATTCAATGCAATGAAACAGGAGGGCCTTGAACCAAGATTACTGTATCCAGCACGATTATCATTTAAATATGAAGGAGGGAGTAAACAATTCCCAGACAAGCAAAAGTTGACGGAATTTCCCTCCCACAAACCACCTCTACACGGTATTTTAGAGGGACTGCTCGACATGGCAGCACTCCTAAGGCTAAACAGATGTCACCAGAGAAAATAAAATCACAGCAAAGAAAGCAGACCAACCAAATACAAACTAAAGGCAAAAAATAAAATCAACTACCCACAAAAGCAGTCAAAGGAAACACAAAGGGCCACGCAATAAAACACCCAACATATAAAGAATGGAGGGGGAGGAATAAGAAGGGAGAGAAATAAAGAATCACCAGACAGTGCTCATAACACCACAATAGGCGAGTTAAGTGAGACAGTAAGATACTAAAGAACCTAACCTTGAACCTTTGGTAACCACAAATCTAAAGCCTGCAATGGCAATAAGTACATATCTTTCAATAGTCACCCTAAATGCAAATGGACTGAATGCACCAATCAAAAGACAGAGTAATAGAATGGATAAAAGAGCAAGACCCTTCTATATGCTACTTACAAGAGATGCACCTCAAACCCAAAGACATGCACAGACTAAAAGTCAAGGGATGGAAAAACATATTCCATCCAAACAGGGAGAAAAAAGCAGGTGTTGCACTACTGGTATCAGACAAAATAGACATCAAAACAAAGAAAGTCACAAGAGATAAAGAAGGACATCACATAATGATAAAGGGTCAGTCCAACAAGTGGATATAACCATTATAAATATATATGCACCCAACACAGCACACCAGCATATGTGAAACAAATACTAACAGAACCAAAGGAGGAAATAGAATGCAATGCGTTCATTTTGGCAGACTTCAACACACCACTCATTCCAAAGGATAGATGCACCAGACAGAAAATAAGTAAGGACATGGAGGCACTAAACAACGCACTAGAACACATGGACCTAATAGACATCTATAGAACTCTACATCCAAAAGCAACAGGATACACATTCTTCTGAAGTGCACATGGAACATTGTCCAGAATCGACCACATTGCTAGGCCACAAAAAGAGGCACAGTAAATTCAAAAAGATTGGAATCCTAACAACCAAATTTTCAGACCACAAAGGTATAAAGCAAGAAATACATTGTACAAAGAAAGCAAAAAAGCTCACAAACACATGGAGGCTTAACAACATGCTCCTAAATAATCAATGGATCAACAACAAAATTAAAATGGAGATCCAGCAACATATGGAAACAAATGACAACAACAACACAAAGTCCCAACTTCTGTGGGATGCAGCAAAAGCAGTCGTAAGAGGAAAGTATATAGCAAACCAGGCATATTTAAAGACGGAAGAACAATCCCAAATGAATAGTCTAATGTCACAAATATCGAAATTGGAAAAAGAAGAACAAATGAGGCCTAAAGTCAGCAGAAGGAAGGAAATAATAAAGATCAGAGAAGAAATAAATAAAATTGAGAAGAATAAAACAACAGAAAAAAAATCAATGAAACCAAGAGCTCGTGCTTTGAGAAAATAAAAATAGATAAGGCTCTAGCCAGACTTAGTAAGAGAAAAAGAGAATCAACACACATCAACAAAATCAGAAACGAGAAAGAGAAAATAATGATGGACCCCATAGAAATACAAACAATTATTAGAGAATGCTATGAAAACCTATATGCTAACAAGCTGGAAAGCCTAGGAGAAATGGACAACTTCCTAGAAAAATAGTACCTTCCAAGACTGACCCAGAAAGAAACAGAAAATCTAAACAAACCAATTACCAGCAACGAAACAGAAGCGGTAATTACAAAACTACCCAAGTAAAAAAAACCCGGGCCAGATGGATTTACTTCAGAATTTTATCAGACATACAGAGAAGACACAATACCCATTCTCCTCAAAGTTTTCCAAAAATAGAAGAGGAGGGAATGCTAGCAAACTCATTCTATGAAGCCAACATCACCCTAATACCAAAAGCAGGCAAAGACCCCACCAAAAAAGAAAACTACAGACCAATATCCTTGATGAACGTAGATGCAAAAATACTCAACAAAATATTAGCAAACCGAATTCAAAAATACCGCAAAAGGATCATATACCATGACCAAGTGGGATTCATCTCAGGGATGCAACGATGGTACAACATTCAAAAATCCATCAACATCATCCACCACATCAACAAAATGAAGGACAAAAACCACATGATCATCTCCATAGATGCTGAAAAAGCATTCGACAGAAGTCAACATCCATTCATGATTAAAAACTCTCAACAAAATGGGCATTGAGGGCAAGTACCTCAACATAATAAAGGCCGTATATGACAAACCCACAGCTAACATCACATTGAAAAGCAAGAAACTAAAAGCTTCTCCTCTGAGATCGGGAACAACACAGGGATGCCAACTCTCCCCACTGTTATTCAATTTTATAGTACTGGAGGTCCTAGCCACCGCAATTAGGCAAAACAAAAGAAATAAAAGGAATCCAGACTGGGAAACAAGAAGTTAAACTGTCACTATTTATAGATGACATGATATTGTATATAAAAAACCCTAAAGACTCCACCCCAAACCTACTAGAACTGATATCAGAATACAGCAAAGTTGCAGGATACAAAATCAACACACAGAAATCTGTGGCTTTCCTATACAACTACAATGAACTAATAGAAAGAGAAATCAGGAGAACAATTCCATTCACAATTACATAAAAAAGAATAAAATACCTCGGAATAAACCTAACCAAGGAAGTGAAAGACCTATACCCTGAAAACTATAAGACACTCTTAAGAGAAATTAAAGAGGACACTAGCAAATGGAAACCCATCCCATGATCTTGGCTAGGAGAAATTAATATCGTCAAAATGGCCGTCCTGCCCAAAGGAATATACAGATTTGATGCAATCCCTATCAAATTACCAACAACATTCTTCAACAAACTGGAACAAATACTTCAAAAATTCATATGGAAACACCAAAGACCGCAAATAGCCAAAGCAATCCTGAGAAGGAAGAATGAAGTGGGGGGGATCTCTCTCCCCAACTTCAAACTCTACTACAAAGCCACACTAATCAAGAGAATTTGGTACTGGCACAAGAACAGAGCCACAGACCAGTGGGACAGAATACAGACTCCAGACATTAACCCAAACATATATGATCAATTAACATACGATAAAGGAGCCATGGGCATAACAACAGGGAAATGACAGTCTCTCCAACAGATGGTGCTGGCAAAACTGGACAGCTACAAGTAAGAGAATGAAACTGGATCACTGTCTAACCCCATACACAAAAGGAAATTCGAAATGGATCAAAGACATGAATGTAAGACATGAAACCATAAAACTCCTAGGAAAAAACACAGGCAGAAATCTCTTGGACATAAACAAGAGCAACTTCTTCATGAACATATCTCCCCGGGTAATGGAAACAAAAGCAAAAATGAATAGGTGGGACTATATCAAGCTGAAAAGCTTCTGTACAGAAAAGGACACCATCAGTAGAACAAAAAGGTACCTTACAGTATGGGAGAATATATTCATAATGACATACCATGTAAAGGGTTGACATCCAAAATATATAAAGATCTCATTCACCTCAACACACAGAAAGCAAATAATCCAATTAAAAAATGGGCAGTGGAGCTGAATAGACAGTTCTCTAAAGAAGAAATCCAGATGGCCAACAGGCACATGAAAAGATGCTCCACATCGCTTCTCATCAGAGAAATGCAAATTAAAACCACAAAGAGACATCACCTCACACCAGTAAGGATCGCCATCATTGAAAAGACAACAACAAATGTTGGCAACGTTCTCCATTGTGAAGAAAGGGGAGCCCTCCTACACTGCTGGTGGGAATGTAAATTAATTCAACCATTGTGGAGAGCAGCATGGAGGTTGCTCAGAATTCTCAAAATAGAAATACCATTTGACCCAGGAATTCCACTTCTGGGAATTTACCCTAAGAATGCAGCACTCCAGTCTGAAAAAGACAGATGCACCCCTATGTTTATCGCTGCACTATTTACAATAGCCAAGATATGAAAGCAACCTAAATGTCCATCAGTAGATGAATGGATAAAGAAGATGTGGTACATATACACAGTGGAATATTACTCAGCCATAAGAAAAAAACAGATCCTACCATTCCCAAAAACATGGATGGAGCTAAACGGTATTATGCTCAGTGAAATAAGCCAGGCGGAGAAAGACAAGTATCAAATGGTTTCACTCATATGTGTAGCATAAGAACAAAGAAAAACTGAAGGAACGTCACAGCAGCAGAATCACAGAACCCAAGAATAGACTAACAGTTACCAAAGGGAAAGGGACTGGGGAGTATGGGTGGAAAGGGAGGGATAAGGGCAGGGAAAATGAAAGCGGGTATTACAATTATCATGTATAATTAGCACGTAGGGTGTAGCATGGGGAGGGCTGTGCAACACAGAGAAGACGAGTAGTGATTTTACAGCATCTTACTACACTGATGGACAGTGACTGTAATGGGGTGTGTGGGGGGGACTTGGTGAACAGGGGGGCTTAGTAAACATAATGTTCTTCATGTAATTGTAGATTAATAACAAGAAAAAAAAAGAAGTTTGAACACAGATATACATGTAGGCCTAATGGCATGTGACTGACAAGACAGAGTTTGGGGGAACACTTCTATAAGCCAAATACTGCCAAAACCCACCAGAACCTAGGAGAGAGGCATGGAGCAGACCCCAGGCCACAGCCCTCAGCAGGAACCCAGCTGGTGACACTCCACTCTCAGACTTCTAGACCCCTAACTGTGAAAGGATACATGTCTGTGGTGTAAACAATCCAGTGTGTAGTACTGTGGTACAGCAGAGCCTTACAAAGTAACCAAGGTATCTATTTACTTATTGTTTTTTTTTTACAAAACTTCCCATTTGGGGAGTCTTACTCCTAAACCTACCCTTCTGTTTCATGACACAGGTAATTGCTAAAAATTTCCAATATTTTCAACATGGAAACCCACATATGAGCATCTCTATCTAAACTGACATACTCTATGGCCTATTTTCCCCACTCTTCCAAGGTTTGAGGCAAGAACTGGCCACATTCTATCTTCTCCTCAAATGTCCCAGTCTCTTTCCTGCTCTACATCCTTTAGCCACTTGATTTCCTCTATTAGAAATACTCTTCCACTCCCTGTTCTGCTGCTTAACTCCTACATAGTCTTCATTTTCTAGCTTAAGTACCATCACTACATAACTGCTTCTTCCTGCTATACAATTACTAAAACACCTGTTCAGCTCACTTGTACCCTTGTTTCCAAATCAATTGTTGGTATATTTGATATAATCATTGGCATAACAACATCTGCCACTCTTCTGAAGCTGCAATTTCCAAAGAAGGAAGATACAAGAGCCTGAAGATGTTAATAGTGTAGACTATTTATAATCAAACACTCTGTGCAAATCCAAATTTCTCACTTAACAGCTTCGGGTAACTTTGGGGAAAATCACTAACCTCAGACTCATCTGGTGCACGATGTACTTCACAGAGTTGTTGAGATAATCAAAGGAAATAATTTACATACATCACTTGCACTAGTATATATGATACTTGCTGACTCTTCTATTGATAGAGTTACCTCAATGCCAAGGACATACTAAGCGTTTAAATAAATATTTGCTGCAAAAGAATTTTCTCGATTCATTACTTTGTTTGAGTGGCTAATGATACGATTTTTAGACACAAAAATTAGTTGGAAATAAAAGTCAGGTAGTTTGTCCACTCAAGCACAGCATATCGGTAGTGAATTTTCCATTTACATATATGTGAACTTTTATAAAAAATCTAAGAGAAATGCTGACTTTCAGTGAAGCAGGTCAATACAAGGAGGAAATGTGACATCACACTAAGCCATTACTGTGTATGTGTATCCATATGTCTTAGTCTGAGACTCACTGGAAACAGACTGCATTCTAAGTGGGGAAGGTTAAGGAATGAATGTGCACCTAGTGACAGAACATTGACAAAACTGAGAAAATAGATACATACATAGATGATTGATAGATCAGATAGATATACATACAGATTAATTAGGTACATAGACGATAGCAGGTAGATATAGATAGATGATAGATTAGATACATACATACATACATATGTAGATAGATAGATATGGATAGATGGATAGATAAATAGACAGGTAGGTAGGTAGACAGGAAATCATAATACTAAACAAAGCTATCGCTCACTCAAGATCATCTACGTGCTCCCTTACAGGAGACTCACTTGAGATCCAAGGACACAGACAAACTACAAGTTGAAGGGGTGGGGACAGGTACCCTACACAAGTGAAACTGAAAAAAAAAGGGGGATTCTGTTTGAGTCTCCAGAGAGACAGTGAGTACAAAAGAGCCCTTCCAGCCACAGTGGATTCTTTTTGTTTGGTTTTAATAGCATGCAGTCATAGATTAAGTGGTAGAGTGAAGCCCTTCTCATTTTTTCTCACCTCAACAATTGAATTGCTGTAATAACATGTGTTTGGGCTTTTGAAATCAGTAGATTTCATGATGTTTACAAATGTAAAGAAGTATTTAACTAGATAAAGAGGGAAGTTTGGACACTCAAACACGTCACTCAACAACACACTCTTTGCTCCCAACTGCTCCTGTCTAGAACTTGGTGTTCCTTTTCATTTGTCCCTCCTCCTATCAGCGGTGACACCGATGTGCCTCAAACACGGTGGTGAGCAAAGCACCAAGTTTAGGTTTCTGTCTACAACAGGCCCAGAGGAAGGATACTTGTGGTCTTCAGGGAGCACTTAGTCAATGAATGTGGCTAGAATACAGTCAGCAAGTGATAAGGAGGTAAGAGGACAGAGGACAGAGATATGGGCTGAAGTCCCTGCACCACCATTTACTGGTTTTGTAAGCACAAGCGGCTGACTCGACCTGCAAGTGTCTCAGTGAATCCAGTGCTATCTCTACAGCCTAGTTACCTTGCTAGATTTTTGGAAGCACAATGTAGGGAAGTGACATATAAGCTATGTTGCTAACTGTTCTGTACTTAAGGATAGATGGGCAGACAAAAAGATGATGACAGATGATAGATAGATTATAGATAGATAGATAGATAGATAGATAGATAGATAGATAGATAGATAGAAATATATAGAAAGATGACAGATATATGATTAGACAGATAGATGATAGATAGCTATAGATACATATCAATTATAACAAAGCTATTGCTCATGACCAGGAGAGCAACGATGAAAGAACAGAGTGAAACTACAAACAAAAAAGAAGAAAGAAATCCAGTTTAAAAAGTGCAATAAGCAGCCATAAGAAAAAACAAATCCTACCATTTGCAACAACATGGATGGAGCTAGAGGGTATTATACTCAGTGAAATAAGCCAAGTGGAGAAAGACAAGTACCAAATGATTTCACTCATCTGTGGAGTATAAGAACAAAGAGAAACTGAAGGAACAAAACAGCAGCAGAATCACAGAATCCAAGAATGGACCAACAGTTACCAAAGGGAAAGGGACTGGGACTGGGGAGGGTGGATGGGAAGGGAGGGATAAGGGCAGGTGAAAAGAAAGGGTGTACTACGATTAGCATGTATAATGTGGGGGGGCGCATGGGGAGGGCTGTGCAACACAGAGACGACAAGCAGTGATTCTACAGCACGTTACTATGCTGATGGACAGGGACTGTAATGGGGTTTCTGAGGAGGACTTGAAGGGGGGAGCCTAGTAAACATAATTTTCTTCATCTAATTGTAGATTAATAATAACAAAATAAAAAATAAATAAAAAATTTAAAAAGTGCAATAAGGCCACAGCTATCAATTATCAGAATGAAAGGACAGACTTTCAATGCTCCAATCAAAAGAAACAGGATTAGAAGAAGGGATGAAAACTCAGGATGACCTACGTGCTCCCTTAAGGAGACTCACTTGAGATCCAAGGACACAGACAAACTACAAGTCGAAGGGGTGGGGAAAGGAACCCTACACAAGTGTAATTGAAAAAAAAAAAAAAAAGATGGATTGATGGGATTGAAGAAGGCGGCGTGAGATGGGAGGAAGAAACCTCCACCCAGAACCACATACAGACGTACAATATGGAAATAGAACAACTACCCCAAATTCTGGAAGAGCAGCAGGGAAGAAGGCTGCTGCGGCAGGCTGTCACCTCAAGGAGAAGGGTGACGTACAAAGCCGTGATCCACAGGGACCCAAAGCACTTCCCACACCTGAGCTCACAGTAGGGAGGAAGAGAAACGGAACCGGGGAGGGGGGTGGAGGCCTAGGACTGCTGAACACCCAGCCCTGGAGATGTGCTCTGGGAGCACAAACCTACCATACATGGTGCGCTCTGGAGGATCGGTGGGGTTGGAAAGCCAAGACAGGCAGAATACTTCCAGAGACTTGAGATTCCAGCCACTGTGGGACAACACAGGGATCCACATCCGGCCGCTATGGGACAAAAGAAAGGCGGGCAGTCTGAGAGACTTCCTAACAGCGAGACAGCTGCTAAAGGGACAAGGCTTCCAGAGCTTGCCACTAAGGAGAAAGGACAGGTGCGCCAAACTGCCCGGGTGCACTCTGCCCAGCAGGCGGGAGAACTTTTAGGAGCTCCAGTCGCTCCGTCCCCCTGGCTGGCCTCGCAGCTCCGAGGCCCCCCTACCGTGCTGTGACTGATACACGGCCTGCCTCCCTGCCGGCACTGGCTTGCTACCCGGCGGCCCCCACCATCGCACCAGGCCAGCGAGAGGACGTCCCCACCTACGGCAGCTTCTCCCTGCGTGCTCCGCAAACTGGCCCTGGCAGTGGAGACAGGCACTGTGGCCGGGAAGCAGGAGAGACCTCTTTCCTCCCGGCAGGGGAGGGCACCAGCGCTGCTCCCGTGACCCCTGCCATCTCCCCAAAGGGCTGAGCAGCCCCAGAGAGTAAATCTTCTGGGAGCTAGAGGGCGCCACCTACAAATATGAACCGTCAAAGGAACCTGGTAACAGGACTCAAATCAATCTTCCTGAAACAGATCTCAAAATAATCATCAGGAACATGCTCATGGAGCTACAGAAAAAAACTGCCCGTCTCTTGAGTGCAATTCTCTCTCTCTCTTTCTCTCTCTCTCTCTCTCTCTCTCTCTCTCTCTACCAGGAGCACTACTGAGGCCTTGTTCTGAGAGGGATGCTGGAACAGCCCAGCAGGAATGGCAGAGCTCTCAGGTCCACCACCACCAGTGCCAGGACAGTCCCACACAGGGTCTGACAGAACTGCAAACGGGGGATGCCACACGTCTAACTCCGCAGGAAAGATAACAGTGCCGCATGCTAGCCTTCCCATTAATGGCTAGTGGCTGGGTGGCTCCACCGATACCAGGTGATGTAAACACCCAGGGCTTTATCTCCTTAGCAACCTTTTTTCGCTATGACCCTTGAAAGCAACACATGGAAAGATACTATCTACCAGTCTCCACACCATCTCACTTCTCAGCTTAGGCTCGATTTTCCTGTATCACATCTTCTCCTCTTCATAACAGTTTTCTCAGTCAATTGGTGTTCTGGAAAAAAAAAAAATTAGAATTGGAATGACATGGCACGGTGTATAAGATTCCATTTGAACACCATCAGTAGAACAAAAAGACATCCTACAGGATGGGAGAATATATTCATAGATAACATAGCCGATAAGGGGTTGCCATCCAAAATATGTATTAAGAGCTCACGTACCTCAACACACAGAAAGCAAATAATCCAATTACAAAATGGGCAGAGGATCTGAACAGACACTTCTCCAAAGAAGCAATTTCAGGTGGCAGACAGGCACATGAAAAGATGCTCCACATTGCTAATCATCAGAGAACTGCACATTAAAGCCACACTGGGGTATCACCTCACACCAGTGAGGATGGCCACCATCCAAAAGACAGACAACAACAGATGTTGGTGAAGATGTGGAGAAAAGGGAACCCTCCTATACTGCTGGTGGGAATGTCAGTCAGTTCAACCATTGTGGAAAGCAGTATGGAGGTTCCCCAAAAATCCAAAAAACAGACATACTATTTGTCCCAGGAATTCCTCTCCTAGGAATTTACCCTAAGAATGCAGGAGCCCAGTTTGAAAGAGACATATGCACCACTATGTTGATCGCAGCACTATTTACAATAGCCAAGAAATGGAAGCAACCTAAGTGCCCATCAGGAGATGAATGGATAAAGAAGAGGTGGTACATATACACTATGGAATATCATTCAGCAATAAGAAAACAAATCATACCACCATTTGCAACAACATGGATGGAGCTACAGGGTGATATGCTCACTAAAATAAGCCAGGTGGAGAAAGACAAGTAGCAAATGATTCCAATACTCTGTGGAGTATAAGAACAAAGCAAAAACAGAAGGAACGAAACAGCAGCGGACTCACAGAACCCAAGAATGGACTAACAGTTACCAAAGGGAAAGGGACTGGGGAGAATGGGAGGGAAGGGAGGGATCAGCGTGGGAGAAAAAGAAAGGGGGTATTACGATTAGCATGTATAATATGACGGAGGCATGGGGAGGGCTCTGCAACAGAGAAGACAAGCAGTGATTCTACAACATCTTACTACGCTGATGGACAGTGACTATAATGGGGTTTGTGGGGGGGACTTGGTGAAGGGGGGACCCTAGTAAACATAATGTTCTTCACGTAATTGTACATTAATCATAACAAAATAAAAATACAAAGATAAAAAATAATAAAAATGAATGAAGTTTAGACATAAATCTAACCAAGTAGGAGAAAGATTGCATTCTGAAAACTATCAGACACTGATGAAAGAAACTGAATTTGACACAAATATGTAAAAAAGCTATTCCATGCTCATGGGCGGGAATAATCAATATAGTTAAAATGACCTTAATACCCCCAAGCGATCTACAGGTGCAATGCAATCCCTATCAAATACCAATAGCATGTTTTTACAACACTAGAGAAATAAATGTAAAATGTGTACAGAACCACAAAAGACCCCAAATTGCCAAAGAAATCTTGAGAAAGAAAAATAAAGATAGAGAGAGGACCATGCTTCCTGACTTCAAACTGTGTTGTATAGCTACAGTAATCAAAGAGTAGGTACTGGCACAAAAATAGACACACATCAATGGAATAGAATAGATTGCTCAGAAATAAACTTACACTTATACGGTCAGTTAATACGTGACAAAGGAAGCAAGTATACGCAATGGTGAAAAGACAGTCTCCAAAAATGGTGCTGGGAGAACAAGACAGCCTTATACAATGGAATGAAACTGCACTGCTGTCTTACACCATACACAAAGTAAACTCAAACTGGTTTAAAGACCTAAAGTAAGACCAGAAACCATAAAACTCCTAGAAGAAAGCATGGGCAGTAAACTCTTGAACACTGGCATTACAGTTTTTTTCTAGATATGTCTCCCCAGCAAGGAAAACAAAAAGCAAAAATAAACCAGTGACACTACACCAAACTAAAACACTTCCTCACAGCAAAGGAAGCCATCAACAATGTGAGAAGACAACCTAGTGAATGTGAGAATGTGTTTGCAAATGACGTATCTGATAAGGAGCTCATACCAAAAATGTATAAAGAACTCATACAACTCAACACCAAAAGCAAATGGAAAACAATGTGATAAAAAGTTGGGCAAAGGGCCTGAACAGACATTTTTCAAAAGGAGGCATACAGATGGCCAACAACCACATGAAAGGATTCTCACATCACTAGTCATCATGGAAATACAACTCAAAACCAAATGAGATATCACCTCACGCCAGTCAGAATAGCAGGTGTCAACAAAACAAAACAAAACAAGAGACAAGTTTAGGCAAGGATGTGGTGGAAAAGAAACCTGGGTATGCTACTTCTGGGAGTGTAAATTGGTGTAAAGAGAGTTCGGATGGGTTTGGGGTGGGTGCGTAAATTTACTTGTGCTAGGCTACCTGCCTACTCTAAATTTGGCCCTTGGGCCCTTGGAGAGGTTAAGCCAGGAAGTAAAGTATCAGTTATTTCCTGTAATACCTAATCATTTAATGTTAAAAATACTCATTGAGTATAATGCTTTGTCATTTCAGGAGGGTTCTCATACACATGATAAAATCTACAATTTGGAAATGAGGATGTTATGCCCATTCGCACCTCAATTTATATTAACATTTAATGTAGCAAAAATAATTAGCTGTCATAATGAGACAAGGACCGTGGGCATAGTCAGAGTAGAGTGAGGGCCTCTGGAAAAAGACCCCTACCAAAACTCCATATTCAACAACTCAGCAACGTCAGAGTCACTTTAATTCTCTAAAGTAAAATATCAAACTAGGAATGTAAGCATTCTTCAGTGAAGATTAGTTAAAACCAAAAAGCCAGGAGTAACCTGGCCTGGAATGTTTGAGCATCCCCCAGATAAGAAAGTAGCTCAGCATAGCCCATGTCTTCATTGTGTCAATTAAATGAGGCTATTGGAAAATTTACTTTAGCTGCTAAAAGGCCCAGCTTATCTTCTTTAACTGTGCCCAGATGCTGCTTTTCCTCCTCCAGCCCCTAATCAAGTCATATATAACCTGGGCAATTAATACAGCAGGCAGGCCGTGCTGTAAAAAACATAGTGAAGGGCAGAAAGGATTCCACCTTAAAGATAAAATTGCATTTTAACACTCAAGAAGTTAAGAAGCAAGATTCTTAACTTATTATTTAACAAACAGACAATAACTCAGCCCATCTGGAAAGCAGGGCAGGCAGCCTTGATTGATATGTTCCCAAACCAAGAAACTACTATTCTGGGAAAGAATCAAAGCATTAAATTTCTTATGTTAACTCTGCAAAATAGTCCAGAAAACTGACAAGAAACTTAGTGTCTCAATTTGGTACTGGCACAAGAACAGACCCATGGACCAATGGAACAGACAAGAGAGCCTTGATATAAACCCAATCATATATGATAAATTAATATACGATAAAGGAGCCATGGACATACAATGGGGGAAATGACAGCCTCTTCAACAGCTGGTGTTGGCAAAACTAGAAAGCTACATGCAAGAGAAAGAAACTAGATTATTGTTTAACACCATACACAAAAGTAAACTCAAAATGGATCAAAGACCTGAATGTAAGTCATAAAACCATGAAACTCTTAAAAGACAACATAATATAAATAAGCATGAGCAACTTCTTTCTGAATGCATCTCGTCAAGCAAGGGAAAAAAAAGTAAAAATTAACTCATGGAACTACATCAAACTAAAGTTTCTGTATGGCAAAAGACACCATCAACAGAACAAAAAGGCATCCTACAGTATGGGAGAATATATTCATAAATGACAGATCCGATAAAGGGTCGACATCCAAAATACATAAAGAGCTCACGCACCTCAACAAACAAAAAGCGAACAATCCAATTAAAAAATGGGCAGAGGAGCTGAACAGACACTTCTCCAAAGAAGAAATTCAGATGGCCAACAGGCATATGAAAGATGCTCCACATCGCCTGCCATCAGAGAATGCAAATTAAAACCACAATGAGATATCACCTCACACCGGTAAGGATGGCTACCATCCAAAAGACAAGCAACGACAAATTGTTGGCGAGGTTGTGGAGAAAGGGGAACCCTCCTACACTGCTGGTGGGAATTTAAATTAGTTCAACCATTGTGGAAAGCAGTATGGAGGTTCCTCCAAAAGCACAAAATAGAAATACCATTTGACCCAGGAATCCCACTTCTAGGAATTTACCCTAAGAATGCAGAAGCCCAATTTGAAAATACAGATACACCCCTATGTTTATCGCAGCACCATTTACAATAGCCAATACATGGAAGCAACCTAAGTGTCCATCAGTAGATGAATGGATAAAGAAGAGGTGGTACATATACACAATGGAATATTATTCAGCCATAAATGAAAACAAATCCTACCATTTGCAACAACATGGATGGAGCTAGAGGATTTTATGCTCAGTGAAATAAACCAGGCGGAGAAAGACAGCTACCAAATGATTTCACTCCTATGTGGAATATAAGAACAAAGGAAAAACTGAAGGAACGAAAGAGCAGCAGACTCACAGAACCCAAGAAAGGACTAACAGTTACCAAAGGGAAAGGGACTGGGGAGGATGGGTGGGAAGGGAGGGAGAAGGGGGGCAGGGAAGAAAGGGGCCTTACAATTAGCATGTATAATGTGGTGGGGGGGGGCCACAGGGAGGGCTGTGCAACACAGAGAAGACAAGTAGTGATTTTAAAGCCTCTTACTACACTGACGGACAGTGACTAATGGGTATGTGGGGTGGACTTGGTGAAGGGGGTAAACTGGTAAACATAACGTCCCTCATGTAATTGTAGATTAATGATACCAAAATAAATAAAATAAAATAAAGATTCTTACTTCTTGGCAAATAGTGAACCTGTGGCATCTTACTACACTGATGGACAGTGACTGCAATGGGGTATGAGGGGCCTGGACTAGATAATATGGGTGAATGTATCAACCACATTGTTTTTTCATGTGAAACCTTCAGAGGAATGTATATCAGTAATACCTTAGTAAAAAAAGAAAAGTATCTTACTTGTTAACTTCCTGGCTATTCAAATGCAATCTTATCTTTAAGACGGGATGCTTCCTGTCTTTTACTTTGTTGTTTGTGACTGGGCTTATTGCCACATTAGCTGCCCAGGTTATATAGTCCTTGACTTGGAGCTGGAGGAGGCATCTGGGCAAAGTTAAAGATAAACTGGGCCTTTAGGCAGGCTGAAGTAAATTTTACAATAGCCTCTTTTAATTGACACAATGAAGACATGGGCTATGCAGAGCTACTTTCTTATCTGGGGGATGTTCAAACATTCCAGTTCGGGTTACTCCTGGCTTTTTAGTTTTAACTAATCTTCACTTAAGAATGCTTATAGTCCTAGTTTGATACTTTACTTTAAAGAATTAATGTGACTCTGACTTTGCTGAATTGTTTAATACGGAGTTTTGGTAGGCGTCTTTTTCCAGAGGCCCTCACGCTACTCTGACTACACCCACGGTCCCTGTCTCAGAATCTCTGTGGCGACTTACAAACTACTCAGCTGCAGATTACAAACCGAAATGCCAGAAAAATGTGAATTTCTAAATACAAGAAAATTCCCTGTCAGTTCCCAGATCAAAGTAAAGAAACTTCATTCCCAATTAAAAAAACGAGAGGTACCTAATGAAAAAATATTTTATTTTAAAGGCGCTGCCTCGGGGGGCCTCTCCCCCGCCGCCCCGCCGCCCGTCCCACCTGAACTTCAGCCGCCCGGCCCTCGCCCTCGAGGCCCCCGCCGAGAAAATCCAAACACGACAAAACGCCCACCGGCCACCCCTTCTGCGCGGCCCCGTCCCGGGCGGCGGGGGCAGGTCGGGGGCGCGGCCCTGGGTTGGGAGGACGCGCGCCGCGGGGCGGAGAGCTGACGCGCTCACCACCTGGGCCGGGACCGAGGAGCAGCGGCTCCGGCGAGCCCCTCTCCCCCCTGCCCCGGCGAACTTCGCCGGCCGCTCGGACGTCAGCCCGGGCGCACCTGCTCCGCTCCCTCCCTTCCCGGGCGGCCCCTCCGGCGGAGCGCGCCGACTTCAGGCCCCCGGCCGGGCCCCGCGAGCCCACCACCCGCGTCGGCCGCTTCCCGGCCCCACGGGCCACGAGCGGCTCGCCGAGCAACTCGCACGGCCGCCCCCTTGTCCGGTTACCCCGTGCCCTCAGGCGGAGGCAGGGGTCCCGCCGCGCCCCGCGGCCACGTACCTTCCAGCCCGCAGGGCCGTCGCTGTCGTCTTCACCCCTGAAGCGGGGCCCGCTCGGGACCCTCCACCGCAGATCCGCGGAAGCGGGAGCCGCTTCTCAGCCGAGGTCTCTGAAGTCCGGCCGGGCCAGCGGCTCCATGTCCGCGCCGACCGCCGCCCTCCGCCCGTCGCGGAAGAGCCGAGAAGGGGCGAGTGCGGCGCCGGGAGCCCAGCGGGTGCGACGCGGCGATCCGAGGCTGGGGGCCGAGGTCGGGAGGAAGGCGCAGCCAAGCACAGAGCGGGCCCAGAACTTCGCGGGCCCATCACTGGTCTCCGTCGGCCCGCTGCGCACACGGTACGGCGGCTCGAAGCACGGAGGACGCGGCGCCCGACGGTATCCCTGCAACGCTCAACATGCTACTGACGGTTGACTAAAGGCGGAGGCGGTGCCTGCAGCGACTACTCCGCCCCCGGATTACGCTTTCTGCGCCCATTGGCTGCCCGTCCCCGACTGACGGCCCTCATGATCATGCTCGGCCTGCCTGCCAAATTAAGTTCTGATTTTATTCTTTGAGAGATTGAAGGGTTTTAGATCAGGGGAAAGGATTCCATTTTTAAGTGAGCACTCTGGCCTCTCTTTGGAGACTGGATTCGTGGGGGCAAAGCGATAGCAGAAGGACTACTCAGAGGATGCTACAGGCATCCACAAAAGATTTGATGGGGTGCTGGACGAGGGCCGTTGAATGGGTGTGCAGAGCTTAGGCTGCAGAGACTGCAGAAATGTTTAGGAAGTAGGGTGGGTAGGACTTGGTGACTGGCGGGAGGGAGAAGGCACTCCTGCTATAACAGGAGTCTGCAGACTGGGTGGCTTAGTCAACAGAAACTTATTTTCATGGAGTTCTGGAGCTTAAGGACCAAGATCCACGGGCTGGCAGGGTTGGTCTGGCCCAAAGCCTCTCTCCTAGGCTTGCAGACGGCTGCCTCCTTGCTGCGCCTTCACATGGCCTTCTGTCTGCCATGCACATACCTGGTGTTTCTCCATAGGCCCCAACTTCTCATAAGGACATCTCTTGGAGTGGAGTAAAGCTCCACCCAAATAGCCTCATTTTTTTTTTTTAGTATTATTAATGTACAATTACATGAGCAACATTATGGTTTCTACACTACCCCTATTTTCAAGTCCCCACCACATACTCCATTACACTCACGGTCCATCAGCGCAGTAAGATGCTATAGAATCACTACTTGTCTTCTCTGTGCTATATTGCCTTCCCGGTGCCCCCCCACACCCAGCATTAGGTGCGCTAATCATAATGCTCCTTTTCCCCGCTTATCCCTCCCTTCCCACCCATCCTCCCCAGTCTCTTTCCCTTTGGGAACTTTTATTCCCTTCTTGGGTTCTGTGAGTCTGCTGCTGTTTTGTCCCTTACAGTTTTTACTTTGTTCTTATACTCCACAGATGAGTGAAATCATTTGATACTTGTCTTCCTCCGCCTGTCTTATTTCACTGAGCGTAATATCCTCTACCTCCATCCATGTTGTTGCAAATGGTCGGAATATGTTCTCTTCCATTGTGTATACGTACCACATCTTCTTTATCCATTCACCTACTGATGGACACTTATGTTGCTTCCATTTCTTGGCTATTGTAAATAGTGCAGCGATAAACATAGGGGTGCATATGTCTCTTTCCAACTGGGCTCCTGCATTTAGGGTAAATCACCAGGAGTGGAATTCCTGGGTCAAATGATATTTCTATTTTGAGTTTTTTGAGGAACCTCCATACTGCCTTCCACAATAGTTGAATTTACATTCTCACCAACAGTGTAGGAGGGTTCCCCTTTCTCCACATACTCACCAGCATGTGTTGTTGTCTGTCTTTTGGATGTTGCCCTTCCTAACTGATGTGAGGTGATATCTCATTGTGGTTTTAATTTGCATTTCGCTGATGATTAGCAATGTAGAGCACCTTTTCATGTGCCTGTTGGCCATCTGAATTTCTTCTTTGGAGAACTGTCTGTTCAGATCCTCTGCCCACTTTTTAATTGGATTCTTTGCTTTTTGTTTGTTGAGGTGCGTGAGCTCTTTATGTATTTTGGATGTCAACCCTTTATCGGATCTGTCATTTATGAATATATTCTCCCATACTGTAGGATGCCTTTTTGTTCTGTTGATGGTGTCCTTTGCTGTACAGGAGCTTTTTAGTTTGATACAGTCCCACTTGTTCAGTTTTGCTTTTGTTTCCCTTGTCCTGGGAGATACGTTCATGAAGTTGCTCGTGTTTATGTCCAAGAAAATTTTGCTGTGTTTTCTTCTAAGAGTTTTATGGTTTCATGCCTTACATGCAGATCTTTGATCCATTCTGGGTTTACTTTTGTGTATGGGGTTACACAATAATCCGGTTTCATTCTCTTACATGTTGTTGTCCAGTTTTGCCAACACCAGTTGTTGAAGAGGCTGTCATTCCCCCATTGTATACCCATGGCTCCTTTATCATATATCAATTGACCATATATGCTTGGGTTAATGTCTAGACTCTCTATTCTGTTCCACTGGTCTGTGGCTCTGTTCTTACGCCGGCACCAAACTGTCTTGATTACTGTGGCTTTGGAGTAGAGCTTGAGGTTGGGAAGCGAGATCCCCCCTGCGTTACTCTTCCTTCTCAGGATTGCTTTGCCTATTCAGGGTCTTTTGTGGTTCCATATGAATTTTAGAACTATTTGTTCCAGTTCATTGAAGAATGCTGTTGGGACTTTGATAGGGATTGCTTTGAACCTACAGATTGCTTTAAACAGGATGGCCATTTTGCCAATATTAATTCTTCCTACCCAAGAGTATGGGATATATTTCCATTTATTAGTGTCCTCTTTAATTTCTCTGAAGAGTGTCTTGTAGTTTTCAGGGTACAGGACTTTCACTTTCTTGGTTAGGTTGATTCCTAGGTGTTTTATTCTTTTTGATGCAGTTGCACATGGAATTGTTTTCCTGATTTCTCTTTCTGCTAGTTCATCATAAGTTTACAAGAATGCAACAGATTTCTGTGTATGAATTTTGTACCCCACAACTTTGCTGAATTCAGATATTTGTTCTAGCAGTTTTGGAGTGGATTCTTTAGGATTTGTTATGTATAGTATCATGTCATCTGCAAACAGTGACAGTTTGACTTCTTCCTTACTCATCTTGATGCCTTTAATTTCTTTGTGTTGTCCAAATGCAGTGGCTAAGACCTCTAGTACTATGTTTTATAAAAGCGGGGAGAGTGGTCATCCTTGTCTTGTTCCCGATCTTAACGGAAAAGCTTTCAGCTTCTCTGTGTTAGGTATAATGTTGGCTGTGGGTTTGTCATATATGGCCATTATTATGTTGAGGCACTTGCCCTCTATACCCATTTTGTTGAGAGTTTTTATCATGAATGGATGTTGAATTATATCGAAAGCTTTTTCAGCATCTATGGAGATGATCATGTGATTTTTGTCCTTCTTTTGTTGATGTCATGGATGATGTTGATGGATTTTCAAATGTTGTACCATCCTTGCATCCCTGAGATGAATCACACTTGATCATGGATAAAACTCTTGATGTGTTTTTGAATTTGGTTTGCTAACATTTTGTTGAGTATTTTTGCATCTATGTTCATCAGGAATATTGGACTGTAACTTTCTTATTTGGTGGTGTCTTTGCCTGGCTTTGGTATTAGAGTGATGCTGGCTTCATAAAATGAGTTTGGGAGTATTCCCTCCTCTTCTATTTTTTGGAAAACTTTTAGGAGAATGGGTATTATGTCTTCTCAAAATGTCTGATAAAACTCAGCAGTGAATCCATCTGTTCCACGGGTTTTCTACTTGGGTGGTTTTTTGATTACTGATTCAATTTCCTTGCTGGTAATTGGTCTGTTTAGATTTTCCTTTCATTGCTTGGTCAGCCTTGGGAGGTTGTATTTTTCTAGAAAATTTTCCATTTCTTCTAGGCTATCCAGTTTACTAGCACATACATTTTCATAGTATTCTCTAATAATTCTTTGTATTTCTGTGGTGTCCGTAGTGACTTTTCCTTTCTCATGTCTGATTCTGTTTATGCATGTAGATTCTCTTTTTCTCTTAATAATTCTGGCTAGAGGTTTTTTCAAATCCCAGTTGTTTATTACTGATAGGAAAGCAATTGACTTTTGTATAATAAACTTGTATAATGCAGCTTTGCTATTATTGCTTATTCTAATAGTTTTGTTGACCCTTTAGGATTTTCTGCATACACAGTCACGTCATCTTCAAACAAGGTGAATTTTTTTTCTTCCTTCCCAATCTATATATACTTTTCATTTTTCTTGTACTATTCACTAGCTAGAATTTCTAATATAATGTTGAATATAAATGGTGCGAGGGGGATACCCATGCCTTGTTCCTGATCTTAGTAGGGAAGTCTCCAGCTTCTCACCATTCCATATGATGTTAGCGGCAGGGTTTTTGTAGATATACTTTTTCAAAGTTAGGATGTTCCCCTCTGTTCCTAGTCTGATGAGAGATTTTATCATGAATGGGTGCTGGATACTTTTTCTGAATCTATAAATATCATATGATTTTTATTCTTTAGTTTGTTGTGGTGATTGATTAGGTTAATTGATTTTTCAAATGGTGAATAATACTTGTATGTCTGGAATAACTCCCACTGGATTGGGATGCATACACACACAAACTTTGATACATGTTTGAATTTGATTTGCTAATGTTTTGGGGAAGACTCTTGCGTCTAGGTTCATGAGAGATACTGGTCTGTAGTTTTCTTTTCTTGTAATTTCTTTCTTTGGTTTAAATATTAGTATCATCCTGGCCTCACAGAATGAATTAGGAAATATTTATTCTGCTTCTAATTCCCAGAAGAGATTGCAGAGAACCAGCATCATTTCTTCCTTAAGTATTTGTTAGAATTCACTGTAATCCCATCTCAGTCTGGCCTTTTCTGATTTGGAAGGTTATTGATTACTGTTTCAATATCTTTAATAAATACTGGCCTGGACAGATTATCTATCTCTTGTATAATTTTGGTAGATTTTGTCTTTCAAGGAATTGGCCCATTTCATCTGGGTTATCAAATGTGTGGGCACAGAGTTGCTCATAATGTTCCTTTCTTAATCATTTTTTATTAAGGGTTTTTTTTATCATAGTTCTAGGTTCACAGCCTCCCCTACTATCAACATCCCTCCACCAGAGTAGTACATATGTTGCAATACATGAACCTACATTAACAAATCATAATCACCGAAGTCCCTAGTTTATATAGCATTCGCCGGTGTTGTATATTCTATAGGTCTGGACAAATGGTATGATGATGTGTGCCCATCATTATTGTATCATATGGTGTGTTTTTACTGCCCTAAAAATCCACTATGTACCACCTATTCATCTTTCTCCCTACACCCGCCCCTGTCAACCACTGATCTTTTTATTGTGTCCATAGTTTCTCCTTTTAGAGAATGTCATGCAGTTGGCGCCATAGCCCTTGGCATGCAGCCCTTTCAGATCAGCTCCTTTCACGAATATATATTTAAAGTTCTTCCATGTCTTTTCAAGCTTGGTACTTCATTTATTTTAAGCACTGAACAATATTCCATTGTCTGGATGTATCAGTTTATTTATCCATTCACCTACTGAAGGATATCTTTGTTGGTTCCAAGTTTAGTCAATTAAGAATAAAGCTGCTGTAAGCATTCATGCATAGGCTTCTGTGTGGACATAAGTTTTCAACTCCTTTGGGAAACCATTGCAGGATCATATGGTAAGAGTATGTTTAGTTTTGTTAGAAAATGTCAAACTGTCTTCCAAAGTGGCAATACCATTTTACATTCTCAACAGCAATGAATAAGAGTTTCTGTTGCTCCACATCTCACCAGAACTTGATGTCAGTGTTTTGGATTTGGGCTATTCTAGTAGCTATGTAGTGGTATCTCTCTGTTGTTTTAATTTGCACTTCTTTGATGCCATATAACTTGAACCACCTTTTCATGTGTTTATTGGCCATTTGTAAATTTCATTGGTGACCATTCTGCCAAGATCTTTGGCCTATTTTTTAACTGGGTTGTTTTTCTTATATTGTTGAAGTTTAAGAATTCTTTGTATATTTTGGGTCACAGTCATTTTTAGATGTGTTGTTTGCAAGTTTCTTTTCAAGTCTGTAACTTGTCTTCTTATTCCCTTGACATTGTCTTTTGCAGAATAGAAATTTTTTATTTTAATGAAATCCAGGGTCTCAATTATTTTTTTTCACGACTCATGCATTTATTGCTCTTTCTAAAGTCGTCACCATACCCAAAGTAATCTAATTGAATAATACCATATTATCTTGTAGGAGTTGCATCGTTTTGCAGTTTATTTATGGGTATGATCGATTTTGAATTTTGAAGGGGTTATAAGGTCAGTTTCTAGATTCATTTCTTTGCATGTGTATGCTCAGTTGTACAAGCCATATTTGTTGAAAAGACTGTCTTTGCTTCATTATATTTCCTTTGTTCCTTGTGAAAGATCACATGACTATATTCATGTAGCTTCCGTTTTGGGCTCTCTGTTGTGTTCCATTGATCTATATCTATATTCTTTCACTATCACACTAGTGGTCTTGATTACTGTAGCTTTATATTAAGTCTTGAGATTGGGTACTGTCTGTCCTCCTATTTTCTTCTCCTTCAGTGTTGTGTTGGCTTTATTATCCTTTTCATGTCCATGGGATCAGTAATGATTGGCCCATCTTTTATTTCTGATACTAGTATTTGTGTCTTCTTTTTTCTTAGTTTTCCTGGCTAGAGGTGAATAAATTTCACTGATATTTTCAAAGAAGCAGCAGGTTTGGTTGATTTCCTCTATTGCCCTTTATATTTTCAATTTCATTGATTTATGCTCTAATTTTTATTTTTTGTATCTTTAGTTTAGATTTAATTTTTTCTTCTTTATCTAGTTTCCTTCAGTATATTTTAGATTATTGGTTTTAGATTCTTTTTCTTTTCTAATATATGCATTAAGTGCTATGAGTTGTCCTCCAAGCCCTGCTTTCACATTATCCCACAAATTTTAAGCTGTTGTATTTCATCTCCATTTAGTTAAAAATTTTTTACTTTGCCTTACATCTCCTCTTTGACCCATGTATTATTTTTCAAGTATGATTTTTAATCTCCGTATTTTCAGATATCCCGGCAATCTTTCTGTTTTTTCTTTCTACTATACTTCCATTGTGATCTAAGCAAACATTGTATGACTTCTACTATTTTAACTTAAGATACGTTTTATAGCCCAGGATGTGGAATATCTTTTCTAATCCTTTTTGTGAGTTTAAGTAGAACAGGTACTAAAGAAAACAAGGTCACTGATTCAAACAAACATATGCACCCCTATGATTATCACTGCACTATTTATGATAGCAAGGGTATGGAAGCAACCTAAGTGTGCATCAGTAGATGAATAGATAAAAATGATGTGGTACATATACACAGTAGAGTATTATTCAGCTATAAAAAGAAAAGAAATCCTACCATTTGCAACATGGATGGATCTAGAGGGTATTATGCTCAGTGACATAAGCCAGGCAGAGAAAGAAAAGTGCCAAATGGCTTCACTCATTTGTGGACTATAGAAATAAAGCAAAGTTGAAGGAACAAAACAGCAGCAGACTCACAGACTCCAAGAAGGGACTAGTTGGGGGAGAGGTTGGGGAGGGTGAGTGAGGAGGGAGAAGGGGATTAAGAGGCACTATAATTCACAATCACCGTATAGGTAGGTCACAGGGAAGGCAGGTCACACACAGCACGGAGAAGACAAGTAGTGACTCTATAACATCTTACTACGCTGATAGACAGTGACTGTAATTAAGTGGGTGAGGACTTGAAAATATGGGTGAATGATGAAACCACAGTGTTGTTTATGAAACCATCTTAAGATTGTATATCAATGATACTTAAATTAAAAATTTTTTAGAAGAAGAATGGATACTCTGCTGTTGTTAAATGAATTATTTTATAATGTCAGTGAGAGCCAGTTGATTACTCATGCTGTTCAGTACAACTACATCCTTACTAATATTTGTCCTTCTGGATTTGTCAGTTACTGACAGAGGGTTGTTGAGAAGGATTCCAAATATAATAGTGGATTCATCTGTTTCTCCATGCAGTTCTGTTATTTTTTGCATCACATATTTTAATGCTTTGTTGTCAGGGGCATATACATTAAGGATTGTGTGTCTTCTTGGAGAACTGACTCCTTTACTACTTTATGAGATCACCTGTAAATCAGCTTGAGAAACATTGCTTCTTTTCCGGACACATAACAATAAGCTAAATGGGGCTGCCAATGAAGTGGCATAAGATACATCTCCCATCCTCATGTGACTTAAAAAGTATTTCAAGACGTGAGACTAAAAAACACACTTAATGGAGGAAGGAAGTACCTAATCAAGGAGGTCCCAGACACATTCAAAGAAAGGAAATCACAAAAGGAAAGTGAGATCTTTCGTGGACGGTAGAGTAGAGAACATAATAACACATCAACCATGACAGGGCAATAAGCAAAGTCAACTTAGAGACATTAGTGAATTCATTCTGGTTTCACTAACATTCATAATTTTAAAACATAACTTTAATGTTGAGAGAAACTGAATTAAGGTAGGGCACATGATTTATTTTAAAAATCAGTATGCTATAGTAACTTTAAAATATAGCACTAGCAGTCTGCCCCAAATTACAAATGAATTACCTTCTATTGACTTGTTTCTGAGTTGGGTGGAAGCTACAGATGTCTTATAGAAAGCCTGTTCAGCAGCCTTTGGCAGCCCACAGAAGGCCACATAGCAGGTCAGGCCACCGTGTCATTAAAATGCAGCACTCTAGTAGCCCAGCACCTGCCCACCGCAGAGACCAGGACCATTTTGGAAAGGCGTGTTCTGACTTTGCAGTCCCAATAGCGCCACTAGAGACTTTCCCTCCCTCTGCCTCCTCCGCGAGGGCACTCCGTCTGTCAAGTCATCGGGGCTGAGTTTTGCCCTGGCTGCTCTGCACAGGAACACTGGCTGGTGAGGTTTCATAAGGTTTTGTCTGGAGTGCCCTGAAAGGGGAAGGAGAGCTCGTTAGCTTTAAACTGGGCTCATCCCAGTAAGTAAACTGTCCTCTTGTTGACATTCAGGTTCACAAGACAAAGTTCCAGGCCCCAGGGCTGTGGCGGGAAGGATGATCACCAGGAGCAGGGGTCAGAAGCTACTCTTACTACAAAGGGTTCCTAACTCAATGTCCGCAGGATCTTCAAAGCCAACAGGGAGGAAATACAAGGCCTCAGGACACCTTAGACACACGGCCATCAATTATGGTTCAAAACTACAAGTTAACAGAAAGTAGAATCAATTATAAATTAATTGGTATAGAGAATAAATTCTAGAAATAAATTGCCAACCATTGCAAGCAGGTGAAATGTGTATGCATTATCCTGCCCTTTTCTACATCCTGTATAACAGGAGCTGCTGTCACTGCAGAAGCAAGGGCACTGTGGATAGGATACTGAGAGGACAGGACAGCAGGTTGACCTGTGAACTGGATCTGGGCAGTCGGAGGCCCTCCACCCCTTCGCTTGTTCTTGGAATGTGCATTGCATTAGCCTTCACCACTCCCAGAAGCTTCCGCAAGGACATAGCCTTGAGATAGTGATGTGGGGTTGAGACCTTCTGGATGGTGCACATTAACTGAACCCAGTTAAGATCTCTATGTGAACTTTAAGATTTGGCAGGTGGGTGCAGAAATCTACTAATCTTGTGCTGCCTGCAACAAGCTTCATCCAGTTGTTTCTTCCTTTGTTTTTTTCTCTGTCCTCCACACACAGAGGCTGATTTCAGATTACACCAAGGATGCTCTCAAGGAGGTTGTGAACCAACAATTGGCAAGACAGTCAGGAAACCAAAGAAATGAACCTTGGGAAAGGGGCATCCATGGGGGAAATCCTGAGCTGGCCATTGACGTGTATGTGTGGTGAGGTGGCCCATATGTCAGATGCTTGTACGCTGCCACACGACTATGGGGGTAACCCCCAAACCCTGGATACTTTAATGCACTTACTTGAGGAATGGCATGTGGAGCACTACAGCAAAGAGGAATGAACGGTTAGTGAGCTGGCCTCCGCTGTGGCACTTTGGCTAGAAACTAGCGCCCCACCAGAAGCTGAAGCTCAGGTTACAAATTAGGAACAAGAGCTGAGATTAGAAAAACACATGCAGTTGTCCACTATTTTGTTAGCTTTGGGACTAGCAAAGAAGGTGGGGAGCAGAATAAGTTGGAGACCTTAGCGTGCCATTTGGCCAAGCTAGGAGGGCACAAGCTGCCACAGGTTAAGGCCCGAGCACCTGTGACGATGCCTAAAATGCTAAGAGGTGGCATCCCTGTGAAAGTGATGAGAAGGACGATGAGAATGTTGTGGCCACTGATGTGGAAACAGGCACATCAGCCTATGCTGTCTGACCCATAACACAAAGGAAAAGTTTTTTTGTAAGTTTTTTTATTGATGTATCACTGATATACAATCTCATGCTGGTTTCAAGTATACAACATAGTGGTTCAAACCCCACTAGTGCACTTGCTATCTGTCAACATAGGAAGATGTTACAAAATCTTTGGCTATATTCTCCAAGTTGTACCACCATCCCTGCCACCAACGTATATTATGACTGAGAATTTCTGTGGCCCTTTATCCCCCTCACCCTCCCCACCCACCCATCCCAACCCCTCCCCCATGGTAACCACCAATCACTTCTCAGTGTCTATGAGTCTGTTGGAATACAAAGGGAAAATCTTAAATAGCAATTACCCAGAAAACTCCCAGGAGAAAACCTGCAGTCTTCCTCTGTCCCTTGAGGGTGTAAATCTTACATGTCTTTGAAATGTAAACACCACAGGAGATGCCCAAAACGCTGCCCACAGAGACTGAAGGAAAAAAAGAGGGAGGGAGAGTTTTAAATTTCAACTTGTGTAGACAACTCTAGCCTTTTTCAGATACTATTCAGGTTGTTTAGGAAACAGGAGGGAAGGGAGTGCGGCTGGGTGACAGGGAGGCCGGGCAGGAGTCTGTAAACCAATCACGGAACTGGGATCCAATGCCACGTCATTTCCAGTGATCCCCACCCCACCCCAAGGGGAGACGTGTTCAAAAGTCCAGATGTGAGACTTCAGGCTTCTACATGACTGTGGGATCTTGCAGCACCTGGAGATACTTCCTTTTGCTTAATTGTTAGTGTTTTACATTAATTCGATTTTCTTTTAGTTCCAACACTTCAGAAGAACAGACTGGAAGAAAATTGTTAGAAAATGGTTCATGTAAACATCAAGGTTTGACAGGTGTTACTGGGTTTGTGACATTAGCTTCCAAAAGAGGACACAAGAGTTGCAGTCATGTATGAAACACATTATTGTGAACACTCACGTTAATTCCAAGGAATTATTGGCTAAGCATGACTCATAACAATCGCCGGGTATCTAAATAAATTGCTTCACAACGTCTCCTTCAAAGAAAACCGCAAAACTAACAAATCCCAAATGCAGGTAAGCACACACGAGTGCAGGCAGTTGCGAGATCTTTCCCAGGAGCTGCTGCAGAAGTGAGCAGTGCACCTCACTGATGCAATTTGAAGTCCACCAACATTCATATTAACCTGACCACTAGAGTCCTGGAATCTATTCTGAGACAATGCAAAATTTTTCAGCACTAAACTAGAAGAAAATGGATAAGATTAGTCAAAATGAAAAGAAATGAAAAGAGCAGTTATTATATAGCACAATAAACTAGAACACAAAGAGGGTTAAAAAGTTAGTCGTACCCTCCCCGTGGCCTAACGAGCTCCCCGCCTTGCAGCATGCCAGGCATTTTAGGATGTAGAGGGAAGCAAAAGCATCTGGCAGCCTAGGGAACAGGCCGGCGGTGACCTGTCTGCTCTTCGCATCTGTCTGTGAAGAGAAAGGAGAAATAAAGGAGAAAATGGTCAAATTACTTGCAAAGTGCTGCGTGTGCTATGCCGTACCTTAAGCAAACACTTTTCCCCCATTACGTGGACTACTTTCTGCTGTTCTACCCTGCATGTCTAAAACCTACAGTGGTTAGGTAAGAATGGGTTAATATCTGTAAACCCCCAACCTTCACCTGTTGAATCAGAATAGTCAGCAAAAGGCATTATAAATGGTAATTGCCTTAAGAATCCCCATTCTTAAGGAGGTTTGAACTTCTTATATTGGATTTTGCCACCTGCTCCCGTGTGTCTGCTCTACATGTCTAAAAGTAACACAGAGCAGCACATGTGCAACTTTAGTGTGTATCATCCCCTGCGGATCTTGTCTGATTCTGATCAATAGCTCTGGTCTGTTTCTAACAAGTTCCCAGGGGATGAGGATGAAGCAAATTTGTGGAAAATATATATATATATATATTGCACTCATAGAGCAGGTACTGAAATTCTAACGAGTGGGAAATTACTTCATAAAAAGGGATTTTTCTGCAAGTGATCAGTATACAGTACTCAGTGGTGCACCATACAAACACACAGGTCACACCCTGGGTGAGGATCCCAGCCAAGGGGACAATCCAGCTCTGAAACTGGTTCAGCTCTTCTTCTCAGACCTGGTGCTTCAGGGGAGAGCCCTGTCTTCCAGGAAGGGGAGCCCTCCAGGGCAGGGATATATCTTCCCACGGTAGGGTCATGTTTCTTTAATTTACACAAAGGCACAGTGTGGGTTATTTGTGGCTATTATGGCAATTTCACTTTAGAGAGAAGAACATAAAAATTTATCTCTTTTGAAAAGAAAAACGACCTTTTTAAGAATGAAATTATTTGTATTTATTTAAACTTTAATTTCTGATTTGCTTTTATGAACAATAACTATATTTTAATTTACTTCTATTTTACTCCTCTAGCTTTTGCAAAGTTTTCAAAGAACAGCATTAGTAAACTCAAACTCTCAGGGGATTAGAAAAACAAAAAGTTGTACCTTTCTAACTAACTACCAGCATATTAGATTATATTTTCATCCCCCAAAAGCAGCTTATTTGCCTAAATATAAATGATATCTTAAAACATTTCTATATTTCACTGTGTTCCTTGATAAGAAACTTAATTAGAAACAGGATCAATTTGTTTCCTCACCCTGTAACTATATGTGTGTGTGTAGGTGAATGGGGTTCGGGGCACACTACATCAAAATACGGCACGTTGGCATAGTGAGTATTTTAAGCAGGTAGATCACACTGACCTCTAACGCCTTACTGTTTTCCTTGAAACAGGTCATAAAATCCTCATGTGACAGTGACCTTCCTATACGCAGAGGAAAGGAGCATCTTTATGCCTGTGGACAAAGATTCCTAACAAACAGGCCTTGCTAAGTTTCCCCCAGTTTACTATAATTACCTCATACTCTTTAACCTATCACATTCCTCCACAATTGTCCACTCTTCCTCAAGTCCAGTATAAGAATACAGGTCTGTTTCTTTAGGTCTTCATTTCCTCATTAAGGCTCCCATGTTGTGTAAAACATACACTAAATGTGTACACATTTCTCCTGTCAATCTGTTCTTGTCAGTTTGATTTTCAAACCCAGCCAAGAACCCCAGTAGGGTCAAAGAAAAAACTTTTTCCTTCCCTATAGTGTATATATTCTTCTATTTCAAAAATAATTTAGTATCCATTACAATAAAAGGTAACCACGGTAGAATCATAAACTATTAACCTACAACAAGAGATGGAAACAAAGTAATCAATGAAAAAGAGGTGACTGTTCCATACACCTTGGCTAAAACCAGAACCGGTTTTGAGTAGACTGAGCACATATTCCAGCTCTCCTCCCATCAAACACTACAACTTCCTGGAAAGACTATCTATGTGTGTGTGGATGTCCATCAGCATGAGCCAGAGGGTCCCTGGGAAGGCTGGGAATTGCCAGGGGTTACAGGGCGTTCTAGACAAGCTGGGAAGCCCACTTTTAGGTAAGCATTCTGGTAAACTTTCTAAGGGATCTCAGAAGAAAAGAACCTGAAGCTCCAAGTCTCCTGAAATGTGTTATGGTTTATTTTCTCATTCAAGCAATTTTGGGTTATTTTCTTTTCTTTAATTGAAGCATAGTTGATACAATATTGTATTCGTTTCAGTTATACAACATACTGATTCAATAGTTATATGTTTCACAAAATGCTCACCACAATAAGTGTAATTACTGTCATTTTACAAAGATTATTGACTATATTCCCCATGCTGTACCTATTAATTTTATAGTTGGAAGTTTGTCCCTCTTTATCCGCTTCACTTATTTCATTGTATTCTTTTTCTTAAAGGGGCCACCCCAATTTGGAGAAGCTTCATGACCCACAAGACTTAGACAACCCTGTATCAGAGACATGAGGAGTGCTACAGCCAGGGTGCAGGAAAGGGTCATCATGAAAAAATGCAGAGGTCTTGAAAGTGAAAATTACAATTGTTGAAATCTAAAAATAAGTGAATATATGGCTTGAAAAGGAAAATGGAAATACCTGAAGGGTGAATGAGAGAGTAAGAAGGTCCAGGAAGGGATTCTTCCATAGCCCATACTGATCAAAATTTAAGAGAAAAGTTAAGAGACATGGAAGATATATCGATCTTATGGCTTTACAAAAGCACAGAATGGAATGAATGGAAGTCAGCAACGTGTGAAGGAATGATGGCTGAGAATTGTCCAGGAACAAGAAAGCACAAATCCTTAGACTGAAAGGGCCCACTGAATATGAGAGGATAAGTAAAAACAACAAAAAACACAACAAAAATGACACCAGGCATGTAGTAGTGAGATTTCAGGGTACCAAGCCTAAAGTTCCAAAAGTGACTGGTGAAAAGGGAGATTACCCAAAAAGAACCAGAGCCAAATTGACACTTGCCATCTCCTCAAAAGCACTGGAGCCATGAAGATGGAACACTACCTTCAAGAACAGGAGGAAAAACAATGGAATTTAAATTCTATATCCAGAGAAAATATTGGTCATATGTAAGGTTAAACCCAAGACATTTTTAAGCACCCAAAACTCAAGAAGTTCACCACCTCCATACTTTCTCTAAAAGATGTGTTCCAGCATGAAGAACAATTATTCCAGGAGATAAGATGATATACAAGAAGCAATGGTGAGTGAAAAAAACTTAATAGCATGTGTTGCACAAATAAATATTAATGTACTTTTAAAATTAAAATTAATATTCCCAAAGATATCAAAAGGAGAAAGACTTTGGGGGACTTCCATGGAATGTGTTATAAAAGAAAAGTGTGCTAGGGATCCTGTTTTGATAAAGAGAGGTAGATACTAACTCCATATGTTAGAAAAAAGCAACATGAAGCACATGCATGGTAACATGAAGGACAAATTTTATAAATAGAATGCGTAATTTTTAAATCAGTGAAAGTGGAACAATTGAACCAAGAAAATCAAAACAATTCAATGGAAATCAAGAAATCAGGGAAAGGGAGAAAAATTAAAGGGAAAGTACTGTAAAAAAATCCCACAACCACATGGAGGCTCCACAACATGCTCCTAAATAACCAATGGATCAATGACCAAATTAAAACAGAGATCAACTAATATATAGAGACAAATGACAACAATAATTCAACACCGCAAAATGTGTGGGATGCAGCCAAATCTCTGATAAGAGGGAAGTATATAGCAATACAGGCCACCTCAAGAAAGAAGAACAATGCCATATAAGCAGTCTAAACTCACAACTAATGAAACTAGGAAAAGAACAACAAATGAGGTCCTTAGTCAGTAGAAGGAGGGACATAATAAAGATTAGAGCAGAAATAAATAAAATTGAGAAGAATAAAACAATAGAAAGAATCAATGAAAGCAAGAGCTGGTTCTTTGGGAAAATAAACAAAATAGATAAATCCCTTGCCAGACTTATCAAGAGAAAAAGAGTCTACACAAAGAAAATAAGAAATGAGAAAGGAAAAATCACTATGGAAACCATAGAAATACAAAGAATTATTAGAGAATACTATGAAAAATTATATGCTAACAAACTGGATAACCTAGAAGAAATGGACAACTTTCTAGAAAAATATTACCTTCCAAGGCTGACCAAAGAAGAAACAGAAAATCTGAACAGACCAATTACCAGCAACGAAATTGAACTGGTAAACAAAAACCTACCTAAGAACAAGCCTCCTGGGCCAGATGGCTTCACCGCTGAATTTTATCAACTGTTTAGTGAAGACCTGACACCCATTCTCCTTAACGTTTTTCAAAACATAGAAGAGAAGGGGATACTTCTAAACTCATTCTATGAGGCTAGCATCACTCTAATACCAAAACCAGGCAAAGACACCACAAAAAAAGAAAATCACAGACCAATATCCCTGATGAACATAGATGCAAAAACACTCAACAAAATACTAGCAAACCAAATTCAAAAATACATCAAAAAGAATCATCCATCATAATCAAGTAGGATTTATTCCAGGGATGCAAGGGTGCCACAACATTCAAAAATCAATCAACATCATCCACCACCACAACAAAAAGTAGGACAAAAAACCACATGATCATCCCCATAGATGCTGAAAAAACATTCGACAAAATTCAAAATCCATACATGATAAAAACTCAACACAATGTGTATAGAGGGCAAGTACGTCAACATAATAAAGGACATATATGACAAACCCACAGCCAACATTATGCTTAACAGTGAGAAGCTGAAAGCTTTTCCTTTAAGATCAGGAACAAGACAAGGATGCCCACTCTCCCCACTTCTATTCAACATAGTTCTGGAGGTCCTAGCCACGGCAATCAGACAATACAAAGAACTAAAAGGCATCCAGGTTGGCAACGAAGAAGTTAAACTGTCCCTGTTTGCAGATGACATCATAGTGTACATAAAAAACCCTAAAGAATCCACTCCAAAACTACTAGATCTAATATCTGAATTAAGCAAAGTTGCAGGATACAAAATTAATACAAAGAAATCTGTGGCATACCTATACACTAACAACGAACTACCAGAAAGAGAAATCAGGAAAACAATTTCATTCACAATTGCATCAAAAAGAATAAAATACCTAGGAATAAACCTAACCAAGGAAGTGAAAGACCTATACTCTGAAAACTACAAGACACTCATTAGAGAAATTAAAGAAGATACCAATAAATGGAAACACATCCCGTGCTCACGGATAGGAAGAATTAATATTGTTAAAGTGGCCATCCTGCCTAAAGCAATCTATACATTCAATGCAATTCCTATCAAAATACCCATAGCCTTCTTCAACAAACTAGAGAAAATCATGCTAAAATTCATATGGGACCATAAAAGACCTCAAATAGCCAAAGGAATTCTGAGAAGGAAGAATATAGCAGGGGGAATTACGCTCCCCTAATTCAAGCTCTACTACAAAGCCACTGTAATCAAGACAATTTGGTACTGACACAAGAACAGACCCATACAACAATGGAACAGGCTAGAGAGCCCTGATATTAACCCAACCATATATGGTCAATTAATATACAAAAAAGGAGCCATGGTCATACAATGGGGAAATGACAGCCTCTTCAACAGCTGGTGTTGGCAAAACTGGACAGCTACATGCAAGAGAGTGAAACTGGATTATTGTTTAACCCCATACACAAAAGTAAACTCAAAATGGATTAAAGACTTGAATATAAGTCATGACAGGATAAAACTTTTAGAAGAAAACATAGGCAAATATCTTCTGAATAGAAGCATGAGCAGCTTCTTCCTGAACACATCTCCTCGAGAAAGGGAAAGAAGAGCAAAAATGAACTCAAGGGACTACATCAAACTAAAAAGTTTTGTACGGTAAAGGACATCATCTGCCAATCAAAAAGGCATCCTACACTATGGGAGAATATGTTTATAAATGACATTTCTGACAAGGGATTAACATCCAAAATATGAAAACGACTCACACACCTCAACACCAAAGCAAAGAACCCGATTATCAAATGGGCAGAGGATATGAAGAGATAGTTCTCCAAAGAAGAAATTCACATGGCCCACAGGCACATGAGAAGATGCTCCATGTGGCTAATCATCAGGGAAATGCAAATTAAAACCAAAATGAGATATCACCTCATACCTGTAAGGATGGCCAGCATCGAAAAGAATAAGAACAAATGGTGGCAAGAATGAGGAGAAAGGGACCCTCCTACACTGCTGGTGGGAATGTAAGCTAGTTCAACCATTGTGGAAAGCAATACGGAGGTTCCTCAAAAACTAAAAGTAGAAATACCATTTGACCTTGGAATCCCACTCCTTGGAATATACCCAAATACAACTTCTCACATTAAAAAAGACATACACACCCCTATGTTTATCGTAGCCCTTTTTACAATAGGCAAGCTATGGAAGCAACCTAAGTGTCCATCTGTAGATGAATGGATGAAGAAGATGTGGTACTTATACACAGTGGAGTACTATTCAGCCATAAGAAAGGAACAAATCCTACCATTTACAACAACGTGAATGGAGCTGGAGGACATTATGCTCAGTGAAATAAGCCAGGCGGAAAAAGACAAATGCCAAATGATTTCCCTCATTTGTGAAGTATAACAATGAAGCAAGACTGAAGGAAAAAAATGGCAGCAGACTTATAGACGCCAAGAATGAACTAGTGTTTACCAAAGGGGAGGGGTGTGGGAGGTTGGGTGGGGAGGGAGGGAGAAGGGGACTGAGGGGTATTATGTTTAGTACACATGGTGTGGGGGATGACGGGGAGAACAGTGTAGCACAGAGAAGGCACATAATGGATCTGTGGCAACTTGCTGCACTGATGGACAGTGACTGCACAGGGGTATGGGTGGGTACTTGATAATATGGGTGAATGTAGTAACCACATTGCTTTTCCATGTGAAACCTTCATAAGAGTGTATATCAATCATACCTCAATAAAATTTTTTTTAAATAAAGGGAAAGTACTGTAAAAAAAAGACTAAAATGAGATGGCAAGATAGGTCTTAACTTGAGTAGTCACAATAATTTTAAACAGGGTACATTGTAATATAATGTAAATTATAAATGTAAATGTAAACATGGAATAGAGCAGATGCTGAATGTTAAGTATATGAAAATATTTGAGTACTTAAATACATTTTTGAAACTGCACAGAAAACAGTTATATATAGATATAGGTAAGCGTTAAATGTTCAATATAGGAACATTCACAAAACTCTTGAAATGATGTATTTGCAGAGAGGAGGAACTGGGACCGATGATGGTAATAACTAAAAGATATTATCAATCTGAGATTTATTTCTTAAATAATAATAAATTATACTTGAAACAAACATGACTGAATGTGAACAGTTGCTAATTGTTAATGGTGTTGAGTATGGGCATTTGTCAAATTAACCCTTCGCTTTTCTGTTTTCTTTCTAGTTCTCCAAAATATTATTTTATGAAACTAGGGAAAGAAAGATCAGAGGAAAGGGCAAGCAAGTGGCTGACTACCACAGCTGACTTGGTTTTGACAGCCAAGAAGAAGTCGCATCCCCCTGTGGGAGGCCGAAGGGAGAGAGACAGACAGCCGCGTGGGAAGTATCGAGCGCTGGCGGGCATGACGGGCGTGGACACAGCAGCTCGGGGAGGCTGCGGATGTACGCATGCATCAGAGGCCACTCCCCAGTGTCCTGCAGTGGGAATCCTCACTTACCACCCCGAACAAAAATATATTCCCAACTTCTCAAAAGAAAGTCAATATTCAAAACTTTGCCTCTAGACTTTATAAGGAGAAATCAATCTTAACTAAAGAACAAGGAAACCTTTCCTATAATAGCTTCTTATTGACTCTTTTCATTTCATGTCCTGGTGGTGCAATTCCTTGCTGACTTTTCTCTGGCTCTTGGTGGTTTACTTGCTACTTGTCAAAAGCAGTGGGCCCTTTGCTGCTTGCAGAAAGAGAACTAAACTGGAGCTTGAGCACCGAGCTGTAGTCTGGGAGCTGAAACATTGATTGACATCTTTTTTAGCAGAAGGTCAGCAGTGCCTACTCCATTCCTTAAGTGCTAAGAATTGCTAATCAATTTACTTTTTCTTCTCCATCTTAGAATTGATCACAGAGTATAACATATTTGACATTACTGTAAGAGTTTACACACGGGCTCGTAGATCAGAAGGTAGAATTTATCCTGTGCACAGTTCTGTAGATTTTCTTTTGTTGACTTTTGAAGAGTTAAAGAAAGTACCTAAATGATAAAAAGTTGAACAAAAATCACTGGGCAAAATATGGTTCCACATTGGAAGGGGAACCATCCCTCCATACTTCTGGGTCAGAAAACTTAGAAAACCATATTAAAAATGTTTATTATACTAAGAATACAATTAAGCAAGCTGAGTGACAAAATTTATTGAATAGTGTTCTAATGCTCAGGGTTTGTACACCTTCTATCAGCAGCATAATCCAATGCCCAGTGCAATGTCTGCCACAAAGGTAGCTAATAACTATATTTTAATAAATAAACAAGTGAATGAATGAATGAATGAATATAAGATAAAAGGAAAAAGGAAAAAAGATAACTGACCCACACAGCAATGGTGATGGCTGTATCTGCCCTCAATAGCTATCATCACTTTCAAGAATAGGTCTGCACCAGGGAAATAATCAAGAACTGCCGAGCTGTTCTAAGGTCAGTAGAAACAACAACAACAAAAAATAAAATAACTCTTTAGTTTTTACACTGAAATATTGATCTAGTAAAACACCATTCTTAGAAGTTCAGTCTTAGGTGATCCGTGTCTCCCCAAAACAGATATGCTGAAGTCCTAACCCTTAGGAGCTCAGAATGTAACCCTATATGAAAGTAGGATCACGTTAAAACTGCTTACAGAATTAGTCAAGTTAAAATGAGGTCTTTTGGTGGGCCCTAGTCCAAAATGGCTGGTGTTCTTACAAAAAGGGGTAATTTAGAAACAAACTTAGAAATGAACAGAAGGTAGAATTTATCTGGGCAAAAATGGATTCAAATTAGGCAGCACAAACTAGAAGTGGCTGGGAGCCCTCCACTAAAAGGAACTGTTGGAAAGACTTTTATAGAGGAGGCAGAAAGAAATCAAGGGAATGCTTTGGTTATAACTGAAGTGGTTGTGTTATTTGGGAAAGCCCACTTGGATGTTTGTGACTGCTTAGCCTTAGAATTTCATTTCATAACCTTGAAGTCTGGGTTTGGTTTGCTTACATGAGCTACTAATACGTTAAAGCCACTTCGTCTAATGATCTTCTTGTTTAGTTAATTTAACAAGGGTTTCCCATCCACGTTTCTCAGTAGAGATTAGGAAAAGTTGTTTTGCAACCATCATTTATCAAACATGTATTATATATGATTATGAAACGGTTTAATGTCTAAATATGTGAAGCTCCTTTTTAAAATTATGGAACGTGTCAAGTCCTGGGATGTTTTAATTCTGAGAACGTACAGGAATTTTGGAATGTTATTTATTTCATCCAACAAAAACCAAGGTATTCTAGTGAATGCTAGGATATAGTGATGAATAAAAACAGACCTGATACACAGCCAGCCTCTGAAGTTTATAGTCATGTAGATATTTCAAAGCAAAACTTTAATAAATGTTCTCAAAATAGGTACACAGGAATAAATAACAGGAAGTTGTGACCCAAATACAGATCTCAGGGAACTGTTTTTCTGAAGTATGACTGATTTGAGGACTGAGAGTAGAAGCTCACTTCACTGAAGAGGAGAAATGTTTTGCAGGTAGAAGACGCAATACAGGGAGGCCCAGCAGAGAGTGTGAGGGGCAGAGGGGCAGAGGGGCGGAGAGGAGCCTGCGGCAAGCTCGGACGGAGGAGGAGAGCAGCTGGCTCAGGCGGCAGCTTCAGGCCTATGCCAACAACTTCGTGTTGTCTTCAGAGTATCTGTAAATCATTAAACAGTTTTATACAGAGGGGGTTAATGCTATCAGATGTGATTTTGAAAAAATCGCTCTGCCGTTTAACTGCCTCCTGGGGCTTTTTGTTGGCCTGGGTGTGCACCAGCCCCTCCTCAGCTGCTCCATTAAAGGAAGTAGTTGATGTGCAACAAACGAGCCCAGTGAGCACTGGGCGGCGGCAGGAGGCTGTAGCGGAGGAAGGCGAACTGCTTTTCATTGCCCAGAACTTGTGTTATTTCTTTCTAATGAACACAAACGGCCTTTTGAGTCTTTTTAAGGATACCATTATACTCATTTTTGAGGCTTTCCTGCTTGCTCTATTAGCTGCTTCCTTAAGTGTTAGCTCTTTTTATTACATTTCTTTCTTCTTTCATGGTGTGTTTCCTCAAATATGTAGTGACTTTCTGTTTTGTCTCTCTGTGCTTTTGAGGATCTTTGTTTATGGATACAAGCTTGCAGATGAGGACTATGGGGGAGACGGTGATAATACTACAATAGTATTAGAAAAGCTATTTTGGTAGTTTACAGGTAAGTTCAATAGCTTTGGGGGAACTTCGCTGTCTCTTGATGCCCAGAACCGACAGTGTTTGCTTTCTCCTTACAGCAAAGGTCACTGCTGTCTGTTGCTCAGTCCAAGCAGAAACTGGTCCATCTGCTCCAAGCATCCTTGCTCCTGAATCACCTGATTGTCCCCGGGGCCTCTCCTGGTAACTTTATTCCTCCAGGACGTGCCCTACACTTTTATAGAAGTTCTCTCTTGCCCCTGTTTTGGAGAAGGTTCCCTCTAGACTTGTTTCTCTATAAATGTGACCCTGTCTGTTTTCCCTCTTTCAAGAATTTCTCAGTTTTAGCTTACTGATCATGGCACTCTTTCTCATTTTCCACTGCATTAATAGGTTACCGAAGTATACTTTTTTAAAGACTTTCCAAGAAATTTTGATTGATAGAGGAGGTAGAAATCATAATAAACATAATTTAAGTTCTCCTTGATGCTGTAGAAAAAAGAAATTAGAGTGTGGATCCTTAGGATTGCCATTACAAAGATCAATGATAGAGAGTGGTATGCTCTGCAGGAAATCAGGTGACTGCAACAAGAAAATGTTCTGCTGAAAATAACAAGTTCTGTGGAACTATACTGCTGAGACAGGGATGGTGGGTGTAGTCAGAGTAGGGTGAGGTCCTCTGGGAAAAGCAGGGCAGAAAATTTACAGTCAGAGCAATGTAACAATGGGCAAAGAAGTCCCCATTGAAACTCTGTTAAGCGTTATGCAGGAAGGTCAAGGTCACACTAATTCTCGAGCGAAAGATACCTAAGAATACAGACATCTTCAGTGAGATGAGTTAAAGGTCAAAAGGCCAGAAGCAACTTGGCCTGGAGTGTCTGAGTGTTCATAACCCATGACTCCGCTGTCAGCCCTGACAATCAGACTATGACCGAGCCCACCTTGAGGACAGGGCAGGTGATGCAAGTCCACACCCCTAAGTTTTTATCATGTTCTCAAAAAATCCTCAACTGCCTATAAAACCCCCTAGACAATGCACCACTACGGGCTCTCTTATCCCCTCCTGGTGTGAGCTAGGAGCTCTATTCTCTCTTTATTTCTATATAAAATCCTGTACTTTGCTCTCCTAACTTGAGTGTTTGTGAAGCTCATTCTTCAGCTTCGGGAACAAGAACCCCGGCATCACTGGCATTCCTTTATAATCAAGGTTTCTTCATAACACTTGACTTTTCTTTTCATCTCTAGGCTTGTCATGGTTTATTTAGTGTCTGACTGGAGTTCTAGTAGCAGTGGACATTCCATTTCCTGCAGCTATGACATTAATAAATAAAGCAGTGTTAGAACGCCACAAATGAGTTTTTAAAAATCCTCCTGTGCCCATTATTACCTCAGAGTTAAAGTCCCTTCTTTTAAAATTAGACTATGGTTGATATACAATATTATATTGGTTTCAAGTGTATAATGTTAGGCTGGAGGAAGGAAAAACAAGGACATGCAAACAGAACAGAGAGATGCCATAGGGGGAGAACAGACCAGATCCCAAGGTCCATGCCTTACATGGAAAGGGGACAGCTCTCCCTGAATTCCATCCTTCTGATGGGCCAACTAAGATGCGGACGTCAGCCCCCTCCCTCTTGGAAGAAACAAAGTTTCTAGTCTATTATGTCACCTTTAGCCAATCATACCTCTCCACGCCCCCTAGGATAGCTTGCCCACTCCTCCCCCTCCTAACCCCTTACAAGCCCCCACCTCCCTGACCAGGTGTGACTTCCCCGGCCTGTCATACCCAGACCATGGAACATCACCCAGGAGTTGCACTCAAATAAACTACCTGGCCCTTTGTTACCTCTCTTCACCGTCTTATTCCGGCTAAAATTTATCTTACACTTTTAGCACATGCAGAATTTTTTAGGAGTGGAGTGATCCAGTTTCGGAAACTTACTTTCAAATGCTTTGTAAGAGAAAGAGAGAGAGGGTGTGCAAATATGGCAAAATGTGAACAACTGATCAGTCCAGGATGAAGGGTAAATGAGGTGTTCCTTTTTTCTGTAGGTTTGAATTTTTTTTTAATTGGGAAAAACACTTAGGAATAAATGCAACAAAAATACAGTGCCTATATGAACAAATGTATAAAATAATATTTAAGGACATAAAATGCCATTTGAATATCTGAAAAAAGTTGTGAATCATTATAGAAATTAACAGATGTGGAATACTTTTTATCTGCTGTTTGTATTTTAAAAACACCCCCATTTTTACATATTTGGAAGGATGTTAATTTAAATTGTAAAAAGAAAATACAGGAGATTCATTCATTCATTCCTTTATTTTACATTTGCAAACTCATGATACTGGGCCCCAGCACAGAGTCCCATGCCCACTGGCACCCACTCCTCACTCCCTGAAGGTACTGGGCTGGATAGCAGAGAAGTGGGAGGTGGCAGGGGCATCAGAAGCGAATAACCCATGGTTAACACCCAAAATATATAAAGAACTTACACGCCTCAACACCCGAAAAGCAAATAACCTGATTAACAAATGGGAAGAGGATATGAAGAGACAGTTCTCCAAGGAAGAAATTCATATGGTCAACAGGCACATGAAAAGATGCTCCATGTTGCTAATCATCAGGGAAAGGCAAATTAAAACCACAATGAGATATCACCTCACACCAGTAAGGATCATCACCATCCAAAACACAAATAACAACAAATGCTGGTGAGGATGTGGAGAAAGGGGAACCCTCCCACACTGCTGGTGGCAACGTAAACTAGTTCAGCCATTGAGGAAAGCAATATGGAGGTTCCTCAAAAAACTAGAAATAGAAATACCATTTGACCTCGGAATCCCACTCCTTGGAGTTTACACAAAGAATACAACTTCTCAGATTCAAAAAGATATATGCACCCCTATGTTTATCGCAGCACTTTTTACAATAGCCAAGATATGGAAGCAACTTAAGTGTCCATCAGTAGATGAACGGATAAAGAAGAGGTGGCATGTATACTCAATGGAATATTATTCAGCCATAAGAAGAAAACAGGACTGTTATTCTCCCTAAATCCAATTTCGGTGGTCCCAGTGACAACAGGTATATAGGGGTGGGGAGAAACAAGAAGGACTCTTAAGTCACCAGCATCCAGAAGTAAGGCCAAGGTCCCTTGTTGGTGCCATGCAGCCTTGGGCTGGTGCATTCTGACCCTTGCAAGTGGATGCAGTTTTAGACATCCTCTCTCCAGCACTCCAGCAAGGCCAATTGTCCATTCAGTGAAGCAAACCTTGTTACTTTCCAAGCACCTGCTTTTTAAAAATGGCTCTTTAATAAAAAACAAAAACATTACGAAGGTATGATTGATACACAAAAAGCTGTACATATTTCATGTGTACAGCCTGATGAGTTGTAAATCTACATCCATGACCATCACCATAGTCTATGCCATAATGTAGCCATCACTCCAAGTTTCCTCTCCACTCTCCTTTTTATTACCGCTGTGAGGAAATGTTACCTGATATTTAGCTGAATAACCAAAAACTGTCTAATGTAATGTTCACATCCAAATAAACTTCTATGTCATTAAGTGGATTAAGAAAATTACAAGCATCAGATATCTTGAACTTAGCCTTGAAAGTTAAGATGAGACTTGATGTCAATAGCAGGGGCCTCTGAGGAAGCTATTGCTTTTGAGACTGTTAAGTACTTAATAACCATTAGCCTTCACTTAGAAAGACAAGAGAGATTTAGCAAACACGTACATACCCTGGTACTAAGTATTTTAAATTGAATCTATACTTATTTTGTATGTTTTCATTTTTTAAAATGTGTTTATAAGTCTGTTTGGTTAGGACAAAAATTTCTAGGTAATATTGAAAGGTTTCGGTTTTCTTATTGTGTCCACCTCAAGACATGGAGGTTTATCATTGGAAATGGTATTTGTTAGATTGCTTGTGGTAGAAAATTATGATGTTCAGGTCAAGCTGTAATCTGTTTGCCACAGAGGTTTGGTCTAATTCCCTAATCATGTAATGACTTGCCTGCTGATTCTCACCTTGCTGATCTCTAATGTATTAGCTTAAATAGCAAAAGACTATATTGACCTTTTGTAAGTCTGGGCAAAGGAAATCCCCGGGCAAAATACGCCTAAAAACCAAAATCAGTTAAATGGAGAAATAAAGTTTAAAACCCGTTTATTGCTCACAAACTGCAGTCCCTGGCCGTCTCTCTTCTCTGCTCAAGCAGCCACAACACCCCCCTTCCCTCTCACCTCTCAGGTACAGATAAGCCCTCTGTTGCCCAGGTAATCACCCATTGATATGGAGATGAACTTTTCCACCCCAGGAAAGATGCAAATGCACTAAAGCCATACTTCTTTCCACCTCAGACCCCTATTGATATGCAGATATACTAAAGCCAGGCGAGATGTTCTGGAAATGTTACAGCCTCAACACCCAAAGAGCAAATAACCAGACTAAAAAGTGGGCCGAGGATATGAAGAGACAATTCTCCAAAGAAGAAATTCAGATGGCCACCAGGCACATGGAAAGATGCTCCACATCACTAATCATCAGGAGCATGCAAATCCAAACCACAATGAGATACCACCTGACCCTCGTACACTGTGGGTGGGAATGTAAGTTGGTGCAGCCACTAAGGAAAACATTATGGAAGTCCCTCAAAAACTTAAAAAAAGAAAATCCAAAATACCAATTCAAAGAGATATGCAACCCCATGTTTACTGCAGCGTTATTTACAATAGCCAAGATATGGAAGCCACCTAATTATCCATCAGTAGATAATTGGATAAAGAAGATAAATTTACACAAAGGAGGATTACTCACCAATAGAAACGAATGGAACCTTGCCATTTGTGACAACATGGGTGGACCTGAAGGGTAATATGGTAAGTGAAATAAATCAGACACAGACAAATACCATATTTCACTTGTATGTGGAAACTAAAAAAACAATACAAACGTAAAACAAAACAGACTCATAGATAAGGAACAAACTGTTGGTTACCAGTGCAGGGAGCAGTGGGTAGTGGGTGAAACAGGTGACAGGGATTAAGAGGTAACTTCCAGTTACAAAATATACATGTCATGAGGATGTAAGGTTCAACAGAGGGAATATACTAATATTCTAATAATTGTATGGTGACAGACGGTAACTAGACATTTGGAGGTCACTTTGCAATATATAAAAACATTGAAACATTATGATATACACCCTAAACTATGGGCACACCTTGTTTTATTGCACTTTGCAGATACTGTGGTTTTCACACATGGACGTTTTGGGGCAATCCTGAGTTGAGCAAGTCTATTGGCATTTTTCCAGCAGCATTTGCTCACTTGATGTTTGTGTCACATTTTGGTAATTCTCATCGTATTTCACTTTTAAATTATTATTGTATTTGTTATGGTGACCTTGGATCACAAGTGACTGAAAGGTCAGATGATGGCTAGCATTTTTCAGCAACAATGTATTTTTAAGTTATGTACACAGGCTTTTAGACATAATGCTATTGCACACTTAAGAGACTATAGTGTGAAGGTAACTTTTATATGCACTGGGAAACCAAAAAATCCATTTCACTTTCTTGCTTGAGATGCTTTATTGTGGTGTGGAACTGAACCGGCATTGTCTCTGAGAGATGCGTGTCATTGGATACTGCATGCCAATTATACGGAAAAACAGAAAATAAACCTTACAAGGAGCTTTTCTGGGTTGTGTGGCTTAGGATCTCTCAGCAAGTTGCAGTCCAGATGTTGTCTTGGGCTCCAGTTATCTGAACGAACGCATGTCTTGGGCTGAAGGATCCACTTCTAAAATGCCACAGTGACATGGCTTCCAAGTTGGTGCAGTTCTTCGTTTTCCGTAGTTGGTTTCACTGAGAGCCAAGTGATCCAAGAGAACAAGGTAGAGGCAACAGCATATTTTATAACCTAGTCTGGGAATTTACCTGCCATCACTCTGCCATATTATGCCGGTCATCCTGGCTAACCGTGATACAGTGTGGAAAAGGATTACACCAGGGCATGAATACCAGAAGGTGAGAATCATTTGGGACCATTTTGATAACTGGCTTCTACCCATGAGTCCACATATGACATGTATGAGAAGTCATTGCAGTGACAAGGAGCTGCAGAAAACTTAAGTTTGCATTCCTAGAGAAATCTGGATGTTACATGTGATATATCCCTGTGATGGAGTACCTTGCAGCATCAAAGTCATTAACTAGATTTATATATTTTATTCAACTTGAAACAAAGAACGAGGTTTATAGTATAATGCAACTGATAAGTCTAAAAACATTGCATGTACATATATCCTTCACACTATTTTTTTTTAATTTTAAGGTTATTGATATACTCATAAAGGTTTCAAATGAAAACACAATGTGGTTACTACATTCACTCATATCAAGTCCCCACCCATACCCAAATACAGTCACCGTCCATTAGGGTAGTAAGATGCCACAGATTCACTATATGCCTTCTGTGCTACACTATTTTCCCTGTGACACCCCACACTATGTGTACTAAACATAATACCCGCTCGATCCCCCTTCTCTCTCTCTCCCCACCACCCCGCCCCCACCCCTTCCCCCTCTGGTAACCACTAGTTCCTCCTTGGAGTCTGCTGGTCTTTTGTTCCTTCAGTTTTGCTTCGTTGTTATACTCCACCAATGAGGGAAATCATTTGGTACTGAAACTATTTTTTTTTTTTTTGAGAGGGCATCTCTCATTTATTGATCAAATGGTTGTTAACAATAAAATTCTGTATAGGGGACTCAATGCACAATCATTGATTAACCCCAAGCCTAATTCTCAAACGTCTCCAATCTTCTGAAGCATAACGAACAAGTTCTTACATGGTGAACAAGTTCTTACATAGTGAATAAGTTCTTACATGGTGAACAGTGTGCAAGGGCAGTCATATCACACAAACTTTCAGTTTTCATCACGCATCATGAACTATAAACAATCAAGTCAGATATGATTATTCGATTGATTTTTATACTTCATTTATATGTGAATCCCACATTTCTCCCTTCTTCTTTTTTTAATAAAATGCTGAAGTGGTAGGTAGATGCAAGATAAAGGTGGAAAACACAGTTCAGTGCTGTAAGAGGGCAAATGTAGATGATCAGGTCTGTGCCTATAGACTAAATATTAATCCAAGCTAGACAAGGGCAACAAAACATCCACGGATGCAGATTTCTCTCAAAACGGGGGGTGAGGTTCTTAGCCTCACCTCTGTTGATCCCCAATTTCTCACCTGATGGCCCCCCGGCGACTGTGCCTGTCTTAGGTTGTTCCTCCCTTGAGGAATCTTACCCGTCTCTGGCTAACCAGTCATCTTCCGGGGCCATACAGGGAAATGTAAAGTTGGTAAGTGAGAGAGAAGCAATATTCCTTGAAAAGATTAGCTTTTTACTTCTTTACAGATTTATGCCCTGTGACTTCTATGCCCAGCATTTCACACTACATATTTTTAAAGATACATGTGGCTAAACAAATATATAAAAGGTTGACTGGGAAGACATTAAAGTTATCTATATATGGGGGAAGGAAATTGAAGGGCTCAAGGAAATTAGGGGAATTACCTCAATTGTATATAGTTGAAGTTTTAAAAAAAATGTCTTTTTTTTTAAGACAGATGCACCCCTATGTTTATTGCACTATTTACAATAGCCAAGAATTGGAAGCAACCTAAATGTCCATCAGAAGATGAATGGATAAAGATGATGTGGTACATATACACCAAGGAATATTATTCAGCCATAAGAAGAAAACAAATCCTACCATTTGCAGTAACATGGATGGAGCTAGAGGGTATTATGCTTAGAGAAATAAGCCAGGCAGAGGACGACAAGAACCAAACGATTTCACTCATATGTGGAGTATAAGAGCAAAGAAAAACTGAAGGAACAAAACAGCAATAGAATCACAAAACCCACGAACAGACTAACAGAAACCAAAGGGAAAGGGACTGGGGAGGATGGGTGGTGAAACAGAAAGGGGGACTTATAATAAGCATGTGCAGTGGGGGGGGGGGGGCTAGGGGAGGGCTGTACAACAGAGAAGACAAGTAGTGATTTTACAGCATCTTACTATGCTGATGGACAGTGACTGTGAAGGGGTGTGTGGGGAAGACTTGGTGAAGGGGGGAGCCTAGTGAACATAATGTTCTTCATGTAACTGTAGATTAGTGATACCAAAAAAAAAAAAGTCTTTTTTTAAAGGTAGAGTTATAAAATGGCCCAAGCAAGCCTAAGAGATCTTATTGAAGTGAAATTCCTAGTAGATAAGGCTCTACTAGTTTCCCTGTGTTGTATGACAGTCATATTTCTCTGGAAGGAAAATTTTGATTCTCTTAAAATACCTCCCTTAACTTCCAGTTGAAATTGAATTATTTTAACAACACAAACTTCTTTCATTTCTTAAATGGAAATACTTAAGATAAAAATAACGTTGAAAGAAGCCCACAAAGAAAACTTACAATAAGGAGTAAATGATTGATATCAGATTTCCTTGTTGAGGATGTGTTTAATGAGAGGCTAAATGAATAGGATTTTAAATACTTTGAAAAGGTATTGGGGGTGGAAGAAATGGAAAAAGGAGCACAGAGGGGGTGCATAAGGTACCAAAGGCAGATTAGATACCCTCATTTTAAAATTAGTGCTTTAACCAAATTTCATTTTGAGGTTGAAACAAGGAAAAGAGATCACTGTGCATTTATGATAACTTAATTCTTCTGAGTTCAAGATATCCCCATACCCACACATAACTTTCACTTGATTTGCACTATGGTTAACAACTAAATAAATATTACTTTATTCTCTACATATTATTTCCAATGGATGATATCCTGGGTTTAACAGTAGAGCACTCATTGGTCATCATTCATTGATTACCACTTGAATGGCAATCGAAATACAAACTTGCGGGTAGGCCCAGGATCTATAATCTACAGAGCAACCAGGACTGAAATGATGACGGTTACGGCGAAGGCCTCGTGCATCCGAATGAAAGTATGCTGTGGATACCTGTAGTTGGGTGGCAGCACAGGCTTAGGAGGACTTTGGTTATTTGAGGAGAACCGTGCCAGGGGCTTGAGGATACACTCACCCTAGGGCACCTCGAGTGCAAGTCAGTCACAGAACAAATGATACCCACACGTACAGTGACAATTAGTACTGGACCAACTGCCATTTTCATACCATGCCCACTACTTCCTGCCCAGCTGCTCCTGCTGAGTATGTACCACCAGTGATGAAAACACCAGCCCAAAGTAGCCAATATGCACACCAAGCTTTCCTTTATTCAGGGATATTGTATTTGTTTAAAAGAAAATGATCATTCTTGAAAGACTGCTCTGTGTGTGTGTTTAACCACTTTATTTCTTGTTGACGAGACCCCCAGATACCAGACATGTTATTATAAAGCTGCTTACGCACTTTTAATAAAAACGTGTCTTCCATCCCTGAGGCGGAAACGCAGACGACTCCGTGTGCTGCACTCCGGCAGTTCTACAAAAGGCCGTGCATCTTCATGACTGTCCATTTCAGTAAGGGTACTAGAGAAAGTAATGTTTGAAATCACTATCCATGCTTTAGTTATCTACCTTTAGGAAAAGTTGAGCTTTCATTCTCTTCCAAGTAAAGACAATGCAAATTAATTCATAAAAACACATGGAAGAATACACTTATAATACAGAGTGGACATTACATAGGAAAATTCCTATTTACACAAACGGTCATAAAGTCACTTTTAGTATGGTGGAAGGTTTCTAAACAAATACAATGGGATGTTATGAATATATAGGACAGGGGAACAAAAATTATACCTGGAAAGAGTCAGGTCAGAGTGGTCTTGCTTCCTTTTCTTTACAGAATGAAAGCTTTCCTGGTTTGGTAAGTTAGTGAAGGTGTTTTCTTCTATTTTTCTTTTTTTCATGTCTTTATTGAGACGAGTTTGCATTTTAGTAAGGCTTGTACGAGAGAAAATAATGTTTGAAATCAATATCCATGCTTTAGAGTTATCTACCTTTAGTAAAAGTTTAGCTTTCATTCTCTTTCAAAGACAATACAAATTAATTCATAAAAAAAGATGAAAGGATACGTTTACTTATAGTACAGAGTTTACATTACATAGGAAAGTTCCTATTTACACAGTCAAAAAGTCACCTTTAATATGGTGGACGGTCTTTAAACAAATACAGTGGGGTGTTATGAACATATAGGACAGGGGAACAGAAAGAATACCTGCCAAGAGTCGGGTCAGAGTTGTCCTGTTTCAGTTTCTTTCCACGAGTACAGCGTTCTTGTTTTACTCCAGTACCGCAGGTGTTTTCCTCTATTTTCCTTTTTCTGTTTTTGCGGCCCCTTTTCAGTGAACTTGCCTTTAATTAAAAAAATAATATATGAGGTATAAGAAAATAACTTTCTATAGCCCTTCTATTATTTTAAATTATGAAAATCTGACAGAATAAACAAAAAGAATACTCTTTCTCACCCAAAAAGTTGATAGTTTTATTATTTTCAAGAGATCTATGAATTTGATCTCCGATAATACTAGGCTAAAATCTAATGATGCATGAAAACACTAAAGAATTCTTAAAACTCGAAGATGTTGATCTCACAGCACCATGTTTGGTGCTACAGAACTTAGCAGTTTTCCTTTAGACTTTGAACGAATCAAAGATACTATTCTTTTGAATGAACTGAATGTCACTAATGGAAGGAATATAAAGACTATCCTTTAGAGCACAATATAATTAAGAACAAAGGTGAATATACATAGAAATATAGAGAATACTAATAAGAAAGTTGAGGAGGTTATTAAAAAGGTACCCGAAACATGAAATAAGGCTCATGAAGTGTCAAATAGGAAAAAAAGTCTTTTATAAGCGGTCATATCTTCCGGAAACTGTTATTTTTCTCAGAAAAGCATTTGATGTTAAGAAGAGAGTTCCAGAAACTTGTGGTTCCCAGGTGTGAACAAAGCAGTGTTATTAAAGATGAGGAGAAAATTTTAAAAAAAAGATGTTTTTGGGGAAAACAATAAAGAAATAGCATAAAATAGATCATATTTGGAATTTAAGTGTATGAATGCCAGCTATGCTCTGTCAGTAATTAGCTATGGAACTTTGTAAAAAAATATCTGTGAGGCTCTGTTTGCTTATCTGTAGAAGAAGATAAGTCACTCAGTTGGTAAGGTCATTCTAGCTCTGAAAGTATATGGAAAAAAACAAACGAATCCCAATGTGGCCCTTATGCAGTCTAACAATTTGTAGGCAGCACATCGATGTAACAATGAGTACCCAGCCTCCTCCCAACATCCCCCAATTTAGAAATTGGGAAATAAGCATCTATTTTGAGAATTAAAGTTACAATGAATATAATAGATCAAAGAAGAGAAATATGCAAGGTCACTGGTAATATATGGTTTGTGTTTTGATTCTCTACAACAGCGTTTATCCTCTTCTAGAAAATTATTTACTCCTTACTCAGACTGTTAAGAAATCTTGAAATAAAAATCTTAGAATGTGGAGTTAGATATTCAGTCTAGCCCTAATTAAATGTTGCCTATATTCTTGAACTGAACTTGGCGGAAAACATTACTTTAGAGTATTTCGTAACAATTTCCTTGAGGATTTCATGATTCTCTTAGCAACATTTTTTAAAAACTGCTTTTAAGCAATTACAATTATTTGGTACTCTATTGGGATGTTAAATGCATAATTAAGGAGTTATTTTAATGGATTAAAATAAGGCAAACTATAAATCTAACACCTTTCCCATATCATATCAAAGAATCACTACCTCTTGCACTGATGGAAATAATTAAAATGTTTTACTAAGTCTCTTCTCCATTTAGTTTATTAATCTTTACTCAATAAAATCCGATTGAGTTTTCATATTATACTGAGCTTTTAGAACCCCCAAATCATAAAAAAAAGAGAAGAGAATGCTGAATATATAATGAGGAAAATGTCCATTTAATTAAGATTAAGTAAGACTGAATAGTTGTCTTACATAAAAAGAACATTTCATGAACAATGGGCTAACGCTTCTAGTTCCTATTTGAACTAAGATGTTACTTGAGATCATTTTCTAACAATACTCACAGTAAGAAAATGTGAAATTTAAACCACAGAATCCAAAGACTTTTGTTACAAAATGGTAATAAAGTCTCTTTTTGTTTCTTTAATTATTGATACTTGTCAGACTACTTCATTAGATTGTGCACATACACTTTTAAAAACAAGCTTTTATTCAGTTACCTGATTACTTTATTAGACAGAGATATTTCCCTTGCACCCTTTCTACCTTGTTAGAATGCACAGAGGACCTTCAGTATGTCTTAAGCAGGACCTATCAGGTTGTACATACCATCGCATATTTGTTTTTGTACATTTATGTATCAGAAGTTGTAAAGCGGTGGCTCACAGACCGTAAACAGCCCACAGCATGTGTTGTTACTATGTTTGGCTCATAATGCTTGTAAAAGTTCTGAATTTGTTGCCAACATTTAACATTTGTGAGGACATGCATAAAGATCCATAATCTTGAAATATTGGCAGATCCTAGAACACTGGACCTACATGTCTACATGACAACAATTGGCAGGAGTTGAGTGATGACTGACACTTAAATGGGGGCATGACTTCCCTGTCTGCCATAGTCTCAACTCTTCTGTGTTATTTGTGTGGCTTTCATAGGCACTGGACTTTGAAACTTCTTGTGTGTGTGTGTCTCTGTGAGTGTGTATAAATACGTATACATACACACATAAGGCTTTTTGATTCTATGTATATATCTTGGCATTAATATGCACATACACACAGGATAAAAATACTTAACCACAATAATGTGTATAGAAATAGCCATTGGAGTACAAGGTATACAGCATAAAAATTTGTAAATAACCATGAATTAACTAGGAAGATATTTCTAAAATTTAACTTTAAAAATCCTTATAAATCAAAATAGAATGTTTATTTTTCATTGCTACAAGAAATATAACATCTAATTCACTACATTTAAAAAACTAAGAAGAGGGAAGAGGCTCAGAAAGCTGTATTTACATAGAAGGGCTGGAATGAGGTTATAGATCTTTACATCTCCTGGTCTATACCCTGAATGAGAGATAGCCAGAATATTATTTAACCAAATTTATCGGAACAGAAATCTCCTATAGCCTACCAGATGATACCCCAGGACTTAAAACCCTAATTTGTTAGTAATTCATAAAGTATTAGAGAAACTTTCTATAGCTTCACTGTGACTAAACTAAAAGATAATTCATGTACAACCAATAAAGGTTATTATTAAACTATAGTTGACTATAGATGACAAAGATGATCACGTAATAAGAAAGCAACTTAGTAAATATGATGCCACGTGAGACCCTCTGCTATTCTGTAAAACAGTCTAAAATACCATACACATTAATATAAATGTGTCACAGAACTTTAAATTCATAAAAATATTTACACTCGTGAACTTATTTGATCTTTACAAACCCCGCCAGGCAGATGCTATCCCACTTTACAGATGATAACCCTGAAGCTAAGAAAGCACTCCAATGCTTATCGATCAAGAAGGTAAGAAAACCAGCACAGGAAACTGAAAAGGAGCAAAGGCAGAAAGAAAACCAAGTATGGTACTAGAAGCCAAGTGAACACAGGGTTGCAAGGAGGGTGTGCTCTGGAACTGATGGGTGGGTCAGGTGAGGCCTAAGCACTGATCCCCAGACTGACGAATGGCCACGATAGGAGCACTTTCAGAGAAGCTGTGAAGGTGAGAATCTGACTAGAAAGAGTCCCAGAGCGACTTGGAGAAGAGAAGTCCGAGAGAATCAGAACAAAGCTGTCCAGCAGGAGTTATTCTGTAAAGGAAAGGAGAGAAATGCGGGAAGTGGATGCAGGAGAAGTGAAGCTAAGGAGAAGAACCCAGGGGAGGACGAGATGCTGATGCAGGTGAAGAGAACAAGGGGGCGGGATCTGAGGCACAACACGGGAACTGGCTTAGGGAGGGGCACTGAGCATGGCACCGAGAGAGGGGTTTTTGTATGAACGCAGTCTGATAATAAGCATATACATTTTAAGTCTCTTGCCAGTCACATTTAAATTAGAAGTGTGAAGGCTCATACCTATTGGTTAAAGCAATATGATAATATAGCAAAAAATGAGTTGGCCGAGTTATAAAGTAAGGAGTAAGAGGTGTAAGGGGCAGCATGAACTGAGGGCCAGACTCTTTACTAGATGTCCCCTCCGTCAGGCACTCTTCTCCCTGTTTACTCGCCTGACCTCATCACTACTGGCAACTACCTTTCCATAAACTCAGTCCCAAACACCCACCTGCCCATTGCCTCTTTTCCTTTCCAGACCATTCCCTTTAGCACTTGAAACTACTGTGCTAAGGGAAGGCAGATACAAAAGGCAAACTATTTTATGATTCCGTTTATATATAATGACCAGCAGAGGGAAATCCGTGGAGCTAGAAGGTAGAGTAGTGGTTGCCAAAGGCTGAGGGAGAAGGGGAGAGTGACAACTAATGGGTACAAGGAAACTTTTTTACGGTCATGAAAATGTTCTGGAGTTAAATAGTGGTGATCATATATAACTGAATATATTAAAAACCACTGAATTGCACACCTAAAAAGTGAATTTTATGTGAATTCTATCTCAAAAAAATCCTCACAAAACTCTGTAACTCTACTTTGATCTGGCCATTAAAAGGTTCAGTTTCCGATCCCTCTTATGTGTGACAAGGGCCGTCATATGTACTGCCATAGACCTAAGATTACAGCTATACCACATGGATACTGCCAGTGTCCTGTATATCTGTATATCCTGGTATACCTGTAATCTCAGGTCTATGGCAGTACGTATGACAGCCCTTGTCACAGCCATCACAAAGGAGGAGCAGTTCTTCATTATCGCCCTTTCAACAGACCTGGCAGTACTATAAAACATGAAAAATCATTTAAAATCAATACTATTATGAAGAACAGTTATTGGGATATTAAACACACCACAATTCCTAATTCATATTAGTAATCAACATTCTGCTTGCTAACAAATATACAGTAGCCATACACATCTATGTATCTCTCGTTACACAGATAGGGACCACATGACGGGGTGAGCAGTTTAGTTGGGGTAAGTGCACATTTCAGGTACACTGCAAAGAACAAAGCTAGAGGCTGAATGCCTGTACACACTTTCAAAGCATGTACACATTAACATAGGAAGTAATTAACATGACATTAGAGCCCATAAAGCAATGAATGGCTTTAAATACAGGGTATGTAATTTTTTAATACATTTCATTTTTTCCTTATCTTAGCATCCTCATGATCTCCTGAGAAAGAAATGAGTTAGAGTAATTTTCAAGATCAAAATTAGGAAACTTGTATTAGTATCAGAAGTATGTGTAATAAAAGGATATTCCTATATTTTGACTAAAATTGTCCACCCATTTGTGATTGATTAAAAAATCAAACATGTCCAACCCAGGAAACTTGGGAAAATCAACCCAAATCAAACAGATGACACAAATGCAGAAAATGGACCCTACAAAATGATTTCTAAGGGAAAAAAACTTATATAAAAATTAAACCAAATAATTTAAGAAGTCATAGATTTTCCAGAAATAAAAATAAATTTTCTCTCTTGACAAATTTCTAATACCATTAAGAACTTTAAAATCTGTAAAGGCAATGCTTTTTCCCATGCATACATATCCTGTATAACAAGTTTCACAAAGGGAAAGGAGGGAAGTTGGACAGTCAAAACTTTCAAGATGCCTTTAAAAAAATGGTAAATACTAACATTATATATTTTGACACTTCGTTTATACTCCGTCACAGTAGAGAATATCCTGCAACCAGTATTTTCAAATAATGAAAAGACTTAAACTATAAGTTATTTATACGAATTGAAAGTTACGTGTTCATAGATTCTTATAAGCAAAATAGCTTAACTATTCAAACTTAACTTCAATACACTAAGTCTTAATCCACAAAGTCTAAATAGTCTTATATAACACAGTATGTACACTAATGATAGCTTAAGAATCTTACCAAAATGGCAAATAGAAAACTATTCAATTTAGTAAATACCTACCAACTATATGAGATACATGTGTCATACTAAAATTGGCATGTGTACTAAGAGCAAAAGCTGCAGTTTAATGTTCCAACAGTTTTATTTTATGACACTTCCTAATACCATACCACTAAATATGGTATTATTTCTCCAAAACTGAGTTACATCATTACACGTTCTATTGTAAAAATACTCACTGCAAAACATTTGGAAGATTATATTTCAACCCCTCTAACAACAGATTTAATTCATGAATATTAAGTTAATTGTTTTCTAAATATACTAAAAATACCATGAAGTCTGTTTTACTTCGCACATTTTTCATTTAAAAATAAAATTATTTTCTGACACTTATTAGGAAAGGGTGACAGATAGCAAGCTCATATCACTTTTGAAAAATCACAGTAAAGAGCTCACAATATGTTAGAGCAAACGTATTAATATTGGTTTTAATTCCTTTGCTGCTACAGTAAAAAATAGTAGATGTTGCCTACTGTTTATTATTAGCAACAATATGAAGAACACCCTGGACAGAAAATTATCTAGAGGCAAATTATGCCAGCTCCTTCCTGGTAAGGCTGGTGTCTGGCAAATGGGTACTTCTAAAGGCATTGAGCACTTAAACATTCTGCTAGGACTTACGAGGATTATTACGGGCACTGTTACATCTAACTAAAGGTTACAATGCACTCATTCATCCTGACCATGAAACTCTGCCTTCTTTTTAAGGTAGTTTCACAGCAAATACTGTATTATTGAACATTAAAAAGAGAATTATGAGAGATGGTGTTAATGAGAAATGCATATTAATAATCTGGAAAAGGTTATGAATTTCCAAAAACAGAAAAAATTCTGTAAATTGTAGGAAGAAAGTCTACTACAAATAGGCAGCTTTTGGTACCAGTTTTGTTTTTTGTGTAAAGGTTATAACAAAACTGACCACATTGTGATGATTCTCTTGGTGGATGAGTAAAACAACCATTTAAATTTAATTGTGTTGTAGGAATTCAATATTTTTGGATCATTATAGCCTAGACTCCACCAAACACATTTGTCTAAAGTGACTTTAAAACTGATTTTAATAGTTTTTACAAGAAAAAATTTTACCTGGTAAAAAATGCTACCAGATAAACTGGACACTGTCTTAAAACTCATGGTGAATTCTAGTCTACATGGGGAAAGACCAAAATTTGAGGACATTGTGAAAACTGCAGATTCACTATTCTGTGGACATTTTAGGAAGAACTGAAAAAATACAGAAGAAACCGAATTTATTTCTATAGAATGAATAAGGCCTTCCGTAATATAAGCACAGAGATGAGAATGAAGGAAAGAGTGCTAAATTATTTAAGGCTCACTTCTTTTCTTTGGGGAATGACTATTGTTGAGTAATCTTACTTCCAGTCATTCATGCAGACAAATGTCAAATGTTTGAATGTTAAAGCTAATCTATAATTTAAAAGCAAATGGTAAAGCAATTCACAAAAGTCTACGAATAATAAATATTTCTCTATGTGATAAGAGACAAAAGGGACACAGACATGATTTAACACATATATTTGGTGTCTGGTACAAAACAGGGGTCACTACATGACAGTGACTAACTGGGCTCAAACACAGAAGATGAAAAAAATTTTTGAATTATTAGAGAAAAGACTTAGAAGATCTACTTTTCATGTGAACTGCATCTGATGTCAAATACATGATATTGGTTAAAGTAAGAGCTCTCTGCTTATTTTGTTTATTATCTAAGAATTTCTTAGCATTAAAAAAATTAAAATTGATAAAAACATAAGGAACATTTTAGGGATGCAATGAATGTATACTACAGGTAATGCTAGCAACTGCCATGTTTACAGAAGCAAAAGAATATTTGGATTAACAACTTCAGAATATTTACATTAAAAACTATTATGATTAGATTAACAACATAATTAACTATTATGCTGACTGAACACAGAAGACAACTTCAGTAAATTATAAACAATATCTAAAGGAGGGAGAATCGCGATTAAAGATAAACACATTTGATAGAGTACTTCAAAAAGCTCACAACAAGGAGGAAAGTATCAAACCGTACAGCATTTAGGAACTAAGAAAACTCAGGTACAGCATACATTATTCTGACAGTAAGAAATGTAGAATTAAGAAAAATCTGGAGGTTGGGAAAAAAACAGGCCAGTGTAAATTAGTTGCAGTATTTCTTAAATAAAAACACTTACAGCTTTCATAATGGATTTTTCCCATGCTATGGATTTCTGTAACTGCTGAATGCACAGAGCCACCTGGGCAGCACTGCGAGCTTCTGATAATGCCCATCGCCACACCCTGAGACCGGGAACAATATCCTCTTCAATTCTGCATTGAAATACAGAAAAATTAAGTAGGCCATGTCCACACTTACGGTTACCGAATCTGAAACAGTCATCACACTGATAGCCAAGTGATGATGAAACATGTAACAGCCGATAAGTATAAGGTTTAAGCAACTAAATTTGATGTAGTGCACAGACTGTGGCTACGTGCCTCAAAGCTTAGTCACAATCAGGTAAATGTAAGATCACTTCGCAGGATTATCAACACACATAACAAGAGAAAAAACATTTTTTACAAAGCACCATGCAAATAGCATGATCCATGTGGATCACAGATATACAAGAAGATACATAGATAACAGGCAATAGAAAATAGGCTCCAATTAGCAAAGAAGCACAATAATTTTTCAAGTTAATTTCAATAACCTACCCGTCATCATCACCACTAGTGGATGGTGCAGGAGCAGGGCCAGTAACTGTGCCCACATTATCCAGTTTGATCTGAATGGTGGTACTTAAGGGGCTCTTCAGATACCTCCTTTCAATGTTTCGCTCCAACTCAGACAGCCTGCTTACAGCTATATCTAGGGGGTTGTCGCTCTTCCGCTCTAGTGCATGCGCACTGCTTTCTTCTGCGTCAGTAAATTCTCCATCGTGCTCCTTGCACAAGTTAGAAAATGACTTATGTTCAAAATAGACCAAGTCCTCCCTTTCTGATGCCGGTTCTGGACACATCCAACCCTATATATCAAGAGAGTAATGTTAGCATGGTTTCCTCTTAAAATGCCTGACGGGTGAGTTACCTTTACTTATAATACAGCAGCCGACGCCAACAGAGCTCAAGGATCATTACTACAAGTTTTTACCTTGTGTTTCCTAATGCTAGGTAAAAATAAGGAAGAAAATTATTAGAAAGTTGTAAGAGAAGTTTGAAGAAGAAAATTTAACAACTTTTGGTGTTATGAGAGGTAGAGTGGAGATCAGCCAAGTATTCCGAGGGACTTCACACCAACTGCTGGTTCTCTCACGGGCCCACTTTAAATGGGAATCTCTCGACAGCAGGGACTTTGTGCCTCCTGTTCATTTTCATTCCTTCCGCCACTCCTCCTGCGCAGGCCCTTGCACTGCCCATCCTGGCCTCAGGAGCTCTGCAGAAGCTGCTACATTTGCCCGCAGAGCTTTTCCCCTCTCCTCTGCCCCTAGTTACTGACTCCACTCATCCTGTGGCCCTCACGTGATAATTTATTTCTTCAGGGAACCCTTCCCTGACCGCTTTTAGGAGGGAAGCCTCCCTCTTACAGACTCTCACAGAACCATGTGATATTCCATACCTGTGGCAGTCACAATCTGATACTGCTGTGATTATTTAATTAATATCTTTCTACTTCTAAATTCCCTGAGGGCACGGACCATGTCTACTTTTACTCATTTCATCTCCAGCAGTGGGAAGGCAAATATTAGACACTCAAAATATACGCTGATTGAATAAATGAATGTCTTATAATTCAGCTTGCTTACAATGATCCTTTAGCTCAAACCCTTCAGAGTTCCTAATGTTCAGTAAAGTCCAGTTTTACCATGACATTCAAGTACCTCAATCTCCCTCTTTCGCTCATCTTCCCATTCAGGCATCCAACACTGCAATCAAATTCCATGACTTGCCACACACCCCAAACATGTCCTGAGCTTCCTGATCCTGGTGCTCTGCCCAGTTATTAACTCTTCCTAGTAGCACTCCTTGTTCTCTGTCAAAAGCTTCTCCATCTTCTCAAGTTCCATCTGGACTTCTACAGGCAATCTTCCTTGATCTTTCCCCTATGTTCACCACAATCAGTGTATTCCTGTCCTAAATTCATGAATCACTTTCTACATCTTCACAATCCGTTACTAGATTCTGCAGGGCTGTATACACGTATTGTTGCCCTATTGTACGGAATGCTTTCTGAGGGCAGAAACCACATTTTATTCAATTTTGTGGTGTCCACTCTGATGTACAATAGGTACTTTGTAAAAGCATATTAAGTAAAAAGTAGAATGAACATGATCCTTTTTATTAAATCTCTTTAGAGAGAATTATTTTTCTTATATATCAGAATTCTTCCTCTTTACCTCAAGAGAATATTCATTATTAGAAAGTATGGATGAATTTATAAAAGGTACATACAAAACATTACTGCATCGTATATGCCATAACAAATGAACCTCAGTCCCGTATTTTGAAAGGGATCTGAAATTGCTAAATCAAGGGAATCCTATAAATGTAACACATCTTGACTTTTGCAAGCAAAAGACAAGAAAATGAGGACTGGATTAGATTTTGAGAAGGTGGATGGTTGAAAATTGTCTGCAAAGCCCTGTGACAGACACAGCTTGCCACCTCAGAAAAGGTCCTCACTGCCACTGTCAAAGGGCTCTCTCTTATTTGGCTTGTCATGTTAATATACTTGTGAACAGCTCGGTTCAACTATTAAATATGCAGGTGACTTAAACTAGGAAGGAAGTTTAATATTCTGTATGACAGGACTGTGATAAAAATAGTTTCATATGCTGAAAAATATACCCAAATGAAATTAATAAAAATAGAGCAATGATAAATGTAAATTTCAGCTTTGAAGTTTAAGCAACCAATCAAAGAAATATTGGATGTGATACAACACACTTAAAAGCACAATGAAAGACGCAGAAGGATTTTTTTTCTAATAATGCATACTCAGTTTAGCAACGGTATGGTTTGGATGTTAAAAAGCTAGTACAAATTGGCATGAAGAGAAGTATAGTGCCAGTTTAAGGGAAGTAAAAGTCCCATGAACACATTAGGCATCTCTGTGTATAGTGAGTGGTACATTTTAAGAATATAGACACTGCCGTTTAATCAGAAGAGAATCGTGCGCCTGGAAACCATTTCACTGGACCGATGGCTGAAGGAAGTAATCAGCTTACAAAAGAGAAAACTGAAAGAGAGACACAGGAACTGTGTTTACAGGAGCTAGTAGAGTAATTCGGCTTTCTACAGAATCAGGACTAGATTCTTGCAGATTTTCCTACAATATAAAACAGAATTTCCGTATTATCAGCAATATTGAAAATAGAAATGAATGCATCTAAGTAGTACCACGGCCACCTGCTTAATGTGTCTTCACAATGGCTAGTTCCCAGGGCTGACCACATAAATATTTTGTTTTCAGGAAAAAAAATCATTAAATCTTTTATAGATGGTAAAATGTTTTGTGATTATTTCCATCACTTGTTGTTTAAGATTCCTCAAGACTAATATAATTACCATTCATTTCTTTAAAAAGTCCATAATAACCCCATAATACTGTATTAATAGGATGTTAGAGCATCTCACTTAAAAAACCAATTTCATTTATCTTAGCTGGTGAGAACATGGGCAAGAACATCTAAGCAGTCGGTAATGTGATAAGGTCAATAAACCAAGATCTCAGTATGTCGCCAGGAAAACGTTAGGCCCACGCTCTGACTTTACATACAATTTCAAAATGCTGATGATATGCTTTCCCAACCAACGGCCATCTAGAACCGGTGAATTAAAACCAGAGGGGGATGGTCATGGGAGGAAAACAGGGAGAGTAGAACCAACCAAACTCAAACCAGCAAGTAGTAACAACCAACCATGAGAGATGACGAAGACAGACTATGGAAAGCAGATGTAGTCATTTAAAAGGTAAAGCACACTAGGGCCTTTTAAATTACTGTAGGGGCAAAACCTCTTCACAGTCCCTGAGGGAATCATTACCCAATAATTGGTCTTCATACTGATGATCCGGTGTCACCAAGAGAATTTAAATCAAACTCACTATTCTCAATTTAAAAAGGAAGGGAACGGTAACCTAAGCGATCCAACACACATGTTAAAAAATGATGGCACTAAATAGAATAATTTTCATTTCTCCAGAAAATTAACTTGTGTAGAAGAAAGAGTTCATTTGTTGAAGATGCCAGATAAGTGAGGCATTTTTATATTGTATTATAATACCAGGAGGAGGATACATATAGTTGGCTAGCACAATTTCAGTAAATGATAAATTTTTGTTTCCCTAAGTGGGTAACTATGTCTGTGGTGAAAAAAGGGACATTTTTTTGTTAGCTCTGGAAAAATGACATTTTTTGAGATGAGATCCTCCAAAGTTTCTGAATGCCAGTAGTAAAGTAATTAATGCAGCTAATTTGTAATCATTGGTAGGACAGTACCATGGCGTAAGTCTCACATTCTGAGAGAAATATGAAATATTCAATCAAATTACACAGAAACGACATTTTCTAAGCCTTTTCAAGTGTCTCTCTCATGCTTATTCATCATCCATCCATTTATTCTCAGAGACATCACATTATCAATTGAGAAGAGACATTTATATTCCTTTTAAAACCAAAAATTTTTGGACAAAGGTGAAGCTTTTCTTTTGTTGTCCTTTCAGTTTCAATCATGGCTGTGACATGGTAATGCCCAGTCAATAAATAATTAAAACTTTACATATATACATAGGATGTGAGTATGTGTATCACAACATAATGTTTTTAAATTAGCAATTTTAAATCATATAGAGTGAAAGTTCAACATATAACATGGCTATATAACGTGGCTTGCATACTAGACAATTACCAGGCACATATGAAACATTGCAGAAATAGTTTGCCATTACATTTATCGTGGCTGAAACTATGAAATCCTGCTTGTGGTGAAGAACTGCAGACCAGAAATGGTATTTTTCATGCCACTGAGGAGGTGGGCAGGATTTCGTAAGAAGAACTCGGGAGGACAGAGCTGGTTTGATCCCACATTTAGCCACTTACTATATTATGACCACTGACAGGTTACTTACTCTGAGCCTTGTTCCTTACCTGTAAGATGGGGGAAATTAATCAAAGTGAGAACATTTAGCACAGTAACTGGCATGTATCAGGCATACAATAAATGTCAGTTACCTTCCATTATTCTAAAAACAGATTTTATTCCAAGTCAATTTTACCTTTACTTGCAAACTTGCTGATGCGACTCTCCTTTCCAGATCTTCTACCTGTTGAAGAATCCTCAAATCCACTTCCATTGCTTGTTCTTCTACTGACCACTTCTCCACAATATCTCGAGTTACCGGGTTTTCTTCATTTTCATTTAATTCAATAATGGTAACTATATTTGAAAGGAAATTTATTTTAAAATCCACTTTATCTCTCAATGATTTCTTCCAGAATGTGAATGAAACTCCAGGGGTACCACGTACAAGTACATTTAACACACACAAATTCACTTGTGAATAAGCAAGGCAGCTGACTCTTGCAAAAGGAGCAGTAAGTACTCTTCTTTAGAAACAGAACAGTATGTCTGCAGGTTGTAACAAACTATCAAAAGTAGTACCAATTTAAGAAAATGTAAGTTGTTTTTGGGCAAGATAGGAAAGAAAAAGCCTATTAGTAATAAATTAAGATTAAGACATACTAAAATATGCTTTAAGATGAAAGAATTAATTCTCATAACTAAGCAAGAGAGCAGAAATAAATCTCTTTTAGGTGCCCACCATCCTTATTCTCGATGCAGGCTTGAGTGATGTAATCCAGGTGTTTCTGAATTTGTTTTTGTAATGCCTTTTCTCTTATGCCTCTGGGATGTAGCACTTTGAGCAAAGCTTTTAAATCCTCTGCGTCAGTAATGCTCCACCAGCCAAACTGCATTTCTAAGCCAAGATAAACATGTAGGGCATTTACAGATATTCAGAATATGAATTAATGGCATGCTACAAATGAAAAAATTTATAACTATATAAAAACATCAAAGATTCAGCTATAATATAGAGATCTGTAACAATACAATACAGTAAGCGGCTACAGCAAACCCTCTCAAGGTACCCACCTTCTGGAATAGGCTTTGGACTAGGATAATCTACTGGTTTGGCTACTTCAAGAGCTGCAGGTGACTTAGAGGGCGGCTGGGCCCGAGGAGTTGGTGAAGAAGCAGCTGGCGCATCGGCTTGGGTAAGGGAAGCGTCCTCCCAAGGTGTTCTTGGCAGTAACAACTGGTCCCTGGGGGGAGGACTGTAGACCTTGCCTGCACCACCTGAACCGGTACTGACCAGATTCGAGTCTGTCCCTTCCACGCTGTTCTGTGTCACCGTTGGCTGCATGCTGCCCGGTGAGTGTCTCCCACGGTTCTGGTGAGGCAGTGCGCACCCATCTGCACCGCTCTTTGGTTTGGGGGTCGTTACATCTGACTCAGGAGGCACCTTAGCTACTTCTAAAAGCTTGCTTAGTTTGGAAAAAGAGCCAGGATTCTGAAGAATTAGATTTGTGTTATCTTTTTCGTTAGGATCTTCCTTTTGCTCACAATGATCCGGATTTGAACAATTTAAAGTGTCGTCAGAAGTATCAAATATTTCTTTGGTCTGGATGCTTTCTGCTTTTTTTCGTTTTTTTCTTTCTTTTGCAATTTCTTTCAGCCCTACAAAATCCAAAAGCATTACGAAGATCAGTTCCTCTAGATCAAACCATACTATATTTACTGCTATTTATCAAATCATATGCATAAATACTTTAACAAATTTCTCTAGCTTACTTAATACTCTTCATTTTTTTCTTTTATACACTAGCTTGTTACGCTCATTGGAAAAAATTTTGTAATTTTGTAACTAACCACAAAAAATTACAATAATAAAAAATATTAAAAGCCATAATATACAAATTACTGCTAACATTTTTGTATTAATTTTTCCAGGAATTCTCTATGCACACATGAAATCCTATTTTACAGATTTCCAACCTGTACGTTTTACTGAATAATACTCTTTAATTATTCTGATGTGTCAATAAATATATACCTACGCCTTAAATTGTAATTACTATATTCAGTGGAATATATCATAAAAAATCAACCTTCTATTGATAGTTATTAATAGGGTCCGATTATTCATTAGTAGAAACAATGCTAGAAATGATGAATGATCTTAGATCTGTGTTTGGATTTTTTTTCTCCTGATTTACTTCCTTAGGATACATTTCCAGAAAAAAACTGAGTCCTAAGATATTACTTTTCAGAGTTTTTGAAACATATTGTCAAATTGCCCTCCAGAAAGTCTAGATCAATATACAATCATACTTACACGAGGGCATCTGTTTGCCTACACCCTCAATGAAACTGAAGACTATCAATAACTTTTGTCTTTGGAAATATCCGGGAGGTGAGAATCTAAACTCTATTTTTTTCTGATCATTAATAAGACTGGATATTTTTCTGTAGGATAATAGGTATTTCTCCTTAGTGAACTTCTTGTCCATATTTTTTACCAGTGTTTTAATAATAATTGATAAGAAGTGTTAGAAAAATATAAACCTACTTTATTTAATTTGAAAAACGATGTATGTTCACAGTAAAATATTCAGTAATAAGAGGCTAATGTAACCCTTTCCTGCCCTACTCCCTCACTTCCTATTTCTAATCTTCAGATGTAACTGCTTAATCAATCGTGTCCATACATCCTTTGGGAAATCTTACATGCATGCATATGACTATTAGTTTGTGCTGTTACATAAATGGGATGCTACTGTTTTCTGCAACATTTTTATTTGGATAAAATTCAAATGCCTAAGCAAGGCCTCCAACACTGTATGATCTGGTTCCTGAAAACCACTCTTGTCCTTGCTAACCTTGCTCACCTTTCTCCCTTTTTTCAGCTTCTCAAACATGGTAAGTTATGTCCTTTCTTGGGGCCTTTGCACTGGGTGTTCCTCTGCCTGAAATCCTGTTTTGTTGACTGGCTCCTTACCCTTCAATGTTTCAGATTAAGTATCACCTATTCACAAAGGTTTTCCCTGACTACTCTATTTCAAGTAGGGTCCCCATCTTATTATTCACCTTAGAATATCATCATCCTATATGCTTCTTTTGCAGAATTTACCATTATACACATTAACCTGCTAATTTTAAAATATTTCATTCCATACCCCACCCCACACACTACAATTTAACTCAACAAACGTTACTTAAAGGCAGAGCAATGTTTATATTGCTTTAACAGGATCCCAGCTACCTAACATGGTGGCTGCTATGAAACTGGGGCTCAATAAATACTTTTTGGATGATGAAATAAAAGGATGACTTTACTATTTTCACTATATACCTTAGATTGCTTTCCATGATGATACATAGAACTGTATCACATTTTCCTTCAATCAGCTGCATAATATTCTTATATGGATTATCATAATTTATTTCATATATCCAAAGCTCGCAAATTTCCTTAATTTTGTACAAGTTACTAGCTAGAAAGGAAGTACTAATATTTGTGCTTGATTTATTCTGAGAACTATTATCTCAAAAATCACTTTCATATATCCAAAAACAAACAGATCAACTAACCACACTAGGTCTGAGACTAGTAGGGGATTTCAGAGGTGATACATTTTAATAGCCTATTCATGGGGTCGTTAACTTTAATATCCAAATTCTTACTTATAGACAGTTAAACCTCTCATTAAAATGTAAAAATTATTTTTAAAATCTTGGAAGTTTATAAGGATGTTAAGTACACAGAGATTTTTTAGATAGTTTTTCTTTCACCAATTTCACACAATCCCCTGTTCTTTCCAGCCCTTACTATGCTTCAACAGACACTTAGATTGGTCCCCTATCTTGGCTATTGCAAATAGTGCTGCAATGAACACGGGGATGCAGATACTGATTTGAGTTTCCATTTTCATTTGTTTGGATAAGTACCCACAAGTGAAAGTGCTGGGTCATATGCTAGTTCTAACTTTTCTGAGGAACCTCTATACTGTTTCCAATAGTGGCCGCAACAATTTACATTCCCTGCAACAGTACCCAAGAGCTCCCTTCCCTCCACATCCTCACCAACACTTATTTCTTGTCTTTTTGATAAGAACCACTCTAACAGGATGAGGCGATATCTAATGTAGTTTGCATTTCCCTGACAGTTAATGATGTCGAGCCTCTTTTCAGGTACTTGTGGCCATCTGTGTGTCTTCTTTGGGAAAATGTCCACTGAGATCTTTAGATTGTTTATTTTGCTATTGAGTCATATTTGCTTTTGAGTTCTTTATATACTTTGGATAACAGGCCTTTATCAGATATAAGATTTGCATATATTTTTTCCCATTTAGTAGATTGCCTTTTCATTCTGTTCATGTTTTCTGTTGCTGTTCAGGGGCTTATTAGTATGACAGTCCCACTTACTTATTGACTTATTAGTTACTTAGTTTATGTTTTCCATGCTTTAAAATATTTTTATGTTTAAATATTTTAAGCAATCAGTTAAAAAAAGAACTCACTACACTCTCCTGTTTAACTAACATTCTGACCCATTCATATCAATCTTTAAAAATAAACACAACTGAAGCCTCTAAGTGCCCTCCCTGATTCTATCTCTATCAGCAACTTTTACCCTGGGAAGGCAGACCATGACTTTCACGCATCATTCCAATATACGATTTTATACCCATTCTTCATATTCTTTGACTCACAAGAAATAAATGACTGTGCAGAAGAGTAACTCTGCTTGTTATAGGCCAACAATATTTACATGCCAGCCACTATTCTAAACCATTTTCAATTATTATTAACCGTCCTTTGTGCCCCAAGGGTACTTACATTGTTATATAGTACCTGTTCTAGACACCTATGTGATTAATCAGTCCCTTCTTTACATTGGACTGTTAAACATCTACATGGATGGCATGGACTAATGTTTTGTTTATCTTTGAACATCCAGTGCCCAGAAATGCCCGACACATACTGCGTATTCAAAAAAAACGAGCTGAAAGAAGTTTTCGCCTCCCTACACCACCCTCGGGCAATGGCTACATGTAAGCACTGACTTGACGCTGTGGCCCCATCAGAATCTAAGCATTTGAAAATGCCCAGACATAGTATTCTGAAACATTCAATTCAAGACACTTTACCGGGCCTATAAATGCACTGTGTACCGCGCTAGTTAATTTAACAGAAACGGAGCCAGAAAAGCAGAGTCTAAAGGTAGAATATGAAGGATGTGTGATAATACTTAAGAAAGTAAGAAGTTTAATGGAGAAGAAGGTAATCACAAATTTCAAACACATACAAGACTTCAAGATGAATGAGTCTTATGCTAAGGGTCTTAGATTTCAGCAGTTTACCTCCAGGGCTACCGTCAGGATGGATGGTTGCTGCAAAGGTTAAAGAGTAAAGCACATGTTGGAAAATTTGACAGTGCGAAGGAAGAGAAACGGAGCAGCAGCTACACAGTACAATACAGGTAAAGATCTGTGTCCACTAAATGGGTGGATGTCAGAAAGTGCAGAAGAAGAAAAATCATGGACTGGAAAGGAATATTTATCAGTGAAAGGGGCATTATGAGTTCAAAAGAAATGAAAAACAAGGTTTTACAATGTTTATCCACAATGCACATTTGATTCTGGAAGCACACAATATATCGAAGGAGTAACAGGGTTTTAAAACGTATGGTTTGTTATATTACTTTGTAACAGATTAATGGCTCCTACCTGCAGCGCTCTCCATGCCTTCTACAAAAATCCCCCCACACTGGGGAAAAATCCAATACCGACGTCTGTAACGATCCTGGCCAAACATCACTGAACGTAAAGAGTGAGACACATCGAAGAGCTCCCTTCTGTACTGACTCTGTTGCTGTTAAAAAATGATGCATACAATTATGCTATGGGTGTTAAGTGCTTTCAAAATTGATATTTAAGTGACTTTATACTTATCATGGCTTTAGAGCAGCTAGATTTCACTATTGAAGAAAGGCAGCAAAAGAACTGATATCACACGTCTGACTTCAGTTCCAGTAACAGTTGTAAAGACAGAAATTACTTTGAGGGTAATTAGAATATTTTTGTTGCCAAGGATTAAAAAACGTTTTGTTTTATTAGATATCTTATCGTAAAGCATGTCTTATATTTGGTAATAAACAATGTGATCAAGTGTTTCACTGAGCCAAAGACAATTGGCTCAATTCTAATGATTACAGTGTGTAACAAATAATACTCACATATACCTGTATTTGCCTATTTTTATACTCATGCTGCAGACCTTAGGCAGCATATGACTAAATTTTGGAATAACTGTGTGATGAATCTAATGACATAAAATGCAGATATCTCATAATACTAATCCTGAAATACTTCACTAATGCTACTGAAATTCAGTTTTACATGAGAAGTACATACATATACAGTCTATAGATCCAGTGCAAAGAAAACCCACAAGTACACTAATGTAAAATAAAACACAGGACAGGTGAGAAATTGGGGATCAACAGAGGTGAGGCTTAGAACCTCACCCCCCCCTGTTCTGAGAGAAATCTTCTGCATACGTGGATGTTTTATTGCCCTCGTCTACCTTGGATTAACACATAGTCTACAGGCACACACCTGATCATCCACATTTGCTCTCTTACAACACTAAACTATGTTTTCTACCTTTATCTTGTATCTACCTACCACTTCAGCATTTTATTAAAAATAATAATAATAAAGAGAGAAATGTGGTATCCACATATAAATCAAGTATAAAAATCAAATGAGTATTCCTATTTGAACTGACTGTTCATAGTTCATAATGCATGAGCAAAACTGAAGGTTTCTGTGATGGCTGCCCTTGTACTGTTCACCATGTAAGAACTTAATTCACAATGTAAGAATTTGTTCTCCATGTAAGAACTTGTTTGTTATGCCTCAGAAGATTGGAGACTGACGAAAATTAGGCTTGGAGTGGATTAATGATTGTGCATTGAGCATTGACTCCCCTATACAGAATTTTATTGTTGTTAACAACCATTTGATCAATAAATATGAGAGATGCCCTCACAAAAAAAAAAAAAAAAAAGTACACACTTCCAATGGTAAAATAAGAAGTAACCGGGATATAATGAATATAGTCAAGATATTGTAACAGCTTGGTATGGTGATAGCTGGTACCTAGAATTGTCATGTATATAAATGTGGAATCACTATGTTGTACACCTGAAACTAATGTAATGTAATACTGTGTGTCAACTACCCTTCAATAAAAAATAATTATCTAGAAAAAAAAAATAAATAAATAAATAAAATAAATAAAACACAGGATGCTGAAACTATTAACATGAAATCTGACTGAATTTTAAAAGTTATGAATTCCAAGAAATAAAACCATGCATTTATTGATATTTTGTATTTAAATAAAGAGCTAAAGAATATAGCTCTTGATTAAGTTAGTACCATGTCTTAAGAGGGAGGACTTTAACATTGGCAAGAAACTTTTACGGTTTAATTGTGAGAATGTTTCTGGAGCTCTCCATTTTAATTACTTACAAGAAGCTTGCTTTTATTTAGCAGTCACAAAAAAGGAATCCCATACAAGGTGGATTTTTAAAACACTGCAAAAATGATGTAAGCTATAATCTGAAAACTGCTTACTTTACTCAGCTTTTCAATCTGTCTTTCTAGCTCTTCAACACTTGCTGCTTGGTCACCTTCATCCTATACATGACAAAATACAGTATCATTTAAAGTTTTAAGATTTATTCAATCAATCTGTGGGTATTTAATGAAGGCCTCCTTTATGCAAAGCACTAGGACAGGCCCTATGGGAATGAGTAAGCCTCAGCTCTTGGTTCTTTGTAAACTAATAATCTGGTAGGGAGACACATGCACATCACACTATGGAAATAAAAACCACTACACAGAGGAAGCCATAGGGACCCCAAAAGAGGTAGAGATTTAAGAGTCATGGAGTTCAGGAGAGGGTGAGATTACTTTTAGTGGGAATCTTTACCGAGAGAGGCTACATGGAAGAAGTTGTGTCTTAATTAGCTACCGAAGAATGGTTCGGATTCGATCAATCAGAGAAAGCGCAGGGCATTCCAGAAAGAGTCTGATGTATCTTGACATGAAAGGTACACGAAGAGGTAAGACAGGAGATGAGGCAAGGATGAGTTCAGGGTTAAACGATCTAGAGCTATAAATGCTTGACCATGGTCAATAACGTGATCCTTTGAGGGAGGTTAAACGTGAGAACTACGCTTACAAAGATAATACGGCAATAGTCCTAAGATGGCCTGGAGCAGGGAAAGGATGAACATTGTCAAATCTGGTTAGTATTCCACTGCAGTGACTCAAGAGGGACGGAGAATGTGGGACTTACATAGGTAAAAGAAACAGAAACGGAGAAAAGCAAATGGACGTAAGAGAGTATTACCTAATTAGAAATGTTAAGTCATGGCCACTCATGGGTATGAGGCAGAGAGGGGTGAGGGAGACAAAGGAAGTAGTAAATTATGGTAAGAGTTTAAATCTGGGAGACTGCAAAACTACTGGTACCATTCATTTGGTACCAGTGACTCACTGGAGTCATTTTTAGGGCAAAGAAGGTAAGTTATATTTTGAACACATTGAGCTTTTATAAGAAAAATAATCCCTACGATATATAATACTAATTTCGTAAGTGGTACTTTACTGGTGATTACATGAAATTTTTCATTCTAGAAAATGAATATAGGAAAACAACCACCAAATTATATGTTTTAGAGGGAAAGCATAAAGTAAAAGGCACATGTCTTTTCTTTGTATCGTAGCCACGCTACTTCCTATGGGCAAACTACTTAACTCTTCTAAGACTATTTCCTTACCTGTAGATTGATAACAACATTTCCTGTAACATGGGGGCATCTGTGAAGGCCGAGGAGAACAGATCTGAAAGTAACCAGCAAACTTCCAGGCACACAGTGTGCAAACTGGTTACTTTCCCTCTTTCTGAAAATTGTATCTAGAAAATGCAGGTACCTCTTAGGTTTAAAAAAGTAAAATTTGTTTCCGGTGCTCATTTTCTAGAAGCATTTTTAAAAAGCCACACTGCCACCAACCACTCATGAGCAGGTATTTCTGGATGAGTAGTTATCTCCCCAACAAAAGGAAATGGAAAGAAGCTTTAGTATAAGCTATCGTTTATCTACTTCTCATCCAGTTTAGGGGAGCAAGTTACAGAGGCATTTAGGCATACTGTTTGTGCTAACAGTAACACAATTTCTACTTCAGGAAAGAAGTCTTAAAAGAGAACAGGCCCAATGACCCTCAAATAGATAATTACATAATTACATGTCTGTATGGTTCTAAAGTGATCTTTTGACTCGCAGGGCAAATGTTTGATAATATGCTTACACAAAAATACAATTCAAGCAACAGTAATAAAAAATACTTGCAAAAGACATCAAAGTAACTATGTATCAGTCAAATAAACTTAGTGCTGTTTCTAAGACTCTCCCTAAGATGAAAAGGAAGTAAAGTGTCTACTAAGGTTTGTTTAAAGCAAAGGAGTTTTGACTAATAGTCCTTATAATTTTAAGAGATGTGTAGAACTTAAAAGGTCAGAGAGAAAGGCAAGGAGACTAAGCACAAAGAACTCATCTCTGCCGTGGTTCTCCATGATTTCCCAACCAAAAGAGAGGCCACTGTATGTCCCTATGTGTCAAAGTTCAATCATCCACATAACCTGTTACCAGGCCAACTTGTGAGGTTAGAGCTCACGTAGGTTTCAACACAATTCTAAGGTTTAGGTATACAGACTCCATGTGCTGAAGGAATGAGGAGTGTGGAGAAGAGGGAATCATCTTTGAGACAAAGGGGGATGGACTTAGTCAAGGGCAGGACCTTCTAACAGAGAGCGATCACACGGGTCTCAACGGAAAGGCTCCCTGAAATGCATCTTCTAGGGAGTTTTAATTCCTGGCACTCTCCCCAAACTTTAATCAAGAATCTAAACCTACTTTTTGAGGAATAATGTATCTATCCTATCATTGGGCTCATTAAATAGTTAAATTTTTTAAGGCAATTGATAAGTGGCTACCAGTTCTTCATCATAACAGATAACTCTAAAATCACTTAAAAGAAATGTTATTTTGACTTGTTAGGTCCTAAAATTATTATCTTAAAAAGTTTTTAAACTGTTTTCTCACATTAACAACATATACATTTGCCAGGATTTTACTCAATGAAACCCTATAATCTAACTATAATTCAATTAAAAAGTCACTTTAAATGATATATGTGGTTAAGAGACATTAATGATATTTAAATAAGTAGTAACAAATTTTAGTAGAGTTTATCTACCTTGCCCCATTGATTATTTTCTTTATATCTTCAACCCCCTCTCTTACTGACTCCCTTCAACCCGAAATCATATTTAGCCTTTCACATCTGAGTAACCCTTGGTTGTCTGTCCCCTTTAGGAACCACCTTTTCCTCTGAGGCACAATGCTTACAGAAGTCATCTCACCTCCTCACCTTCTACGGTGCTCGATCCTTCGCCACCCAGCTCCTGCTCTGACCCGACTAACGACTGTGCTGCCACTGGTCCCCAGTGACCTCTGCCTTGCCCGATCCCACAGACACTTTCGATCCTCATCACACTAGACTCCTGCTACGTTAACATTGTTTATCACTCCCTCCTTTGAAATGTTCAGTTTTCTTGATTTTTGCTACTACTACATGGGTAGAAAAGAGCTGACATTGCAGGTCTGACTGCTCTATTTGAAAGGCCCGCGTACAAGGCTGGTCCCTGGCTGGTGTCTGGGAACTTGGATTTCACAGGGTTTCCTTCCACGCTGATAGACTGGCTCACTGGAACCCAACTGGGCTAACAATGGGCTGTATACTGAACACCTGTCTTTCTCCTGGGAGTTTTATACTTGTCATAACTCATTCCTAGGAGACTTAAGCCCATCCTGTGTGACTCCACTGGGAAAAGACTCTTAACAGTGTGGGTCTGGTTTCCTCTGGGCTGTGGCTCACACGCCTTTTCTCTCTGATTCTGATGTGTGTCTTCCTAGTGAGTCACTGACTCTGGTGATGGCCTCAGAGATCCTTGAACCATTACAGACACCTCCTACCTCTACGACTGCTCCTTCTTCAACAAGAAGCCCTACGGGATCTTCTGAAATATTGACATCCCCTGGGGTTCCAACTTCAGTCTACTGCTCTGTTCCCTAAACCAAACCCACTGTACAGAAATCACCCACCTCATGATTTTAAACTACTGTCTGTGTGAATAACTTCCAGATCTATATGTTCATGACTGAACTCATCTTTAGGCTTCAGATTCTTATATCCAACTTACTGCAGAACTGCTGCAAAGGCACCTCAACCGTAACATGTCCAAAATGAACCCACCATCGTTTCTTGTCTTCCACTATCTGATCTGCACTCCCCTCCTCCTCTATCATCTATTTATTCTGTTCCTCCTGATTTCTCTAACTCAGTTAATGGCAAGAATACCACGCAGCCTCCCAAACCAGATGGTCGGGCATCAATCCTACCCTTCCATCAACCTACCAGTTCAAATACTACTCATTCTTCTCCCTAAGTATTTACTGAAATCGTTTCCTCCTTCTTCCCAACTACCATCGGGCTCGTTTGGGACCCTACAACTCATTAAACTCTTGCAACATCTCCTGACCGACCTTCCCACCTCTGATCTTGCCCTACCCCAAATCTACTTCTATTTTCCATGGAGCTGCCATAGGGAGCCACTAAAAAAAGCAAGTGTGACTCTGTCATTCTGTCACTTACAAAGAGGAAGCAATGGCTTCCTCCTACCAAAAAAGTGTAAATCCTAGTTCACAGTTGTTGCTAGGAGGCTCTCTAATAACAATGAAGCACTTGTCAGTCACTTAAGGCGCATCGTGGTTTCAGATTCCTACGTCCGTTTATGCTGTGCTTTTTGCCCGAGCACTTCTCTACGGGTTCTTCCCCAGGTTAACATTCAGCCCACCTTTTAGCCTCAGCCAGTGGGCCCAGAAAGCCTTCGTTGAGGACCTATTCCTCATAAAGGTTCAATGCCCTTCCTTTCCGCCTGCCTAGCACAGAGTAGATACCACCGGCAAAGCAGTTAACGTGTAGTACATTACATTTTCTTACGGCAAATCTTCCTCAATGAGACTGCAAGTTGAGAAAGGACTTTCGGTACCTTACTCATCTTTGATCAAAAGTGCCCAGAGCGAGGCACATAACAAACTGATGATGCTTGAGAAATACATCAGTTTCACTAAATGTGACAATACTTTCAAGGCATGAAGTATTGTACACATATAAGCTAGGATTTTACCAGAATGAAAGAGGATAACTGAAATTAAGAATCTACATGGTTCTTTGAAGAACTCTCAATATGTTCTATAAAAAGAAAAACTTGCCTTTGTTTATTCAGTGTAAGCCCATCCCATGTGTGGGCAATTATTAAACCATCACAAAAAACTTTACGAGGTGATTGTTATAAATATTCAGTTTTCAGATGAAGAAACTGAGGCAAGTAAGTGTCAAAATGGAATTCAAACCCAAATCCACCTGACCCCCAAATTCTGTTTTCAGTATGTTATGTTATCTTTGTCAAGTAATAAAATCTACCTAAACTTGATTACCTCATCTTCACAGACATCAGTTTTCTTTCCTTTTCTGTCTTCCTTGTCTTCCTCCTCCTCCTCCTCCTCGTTGCCATCAGCGTCACTGTCGCCGCCCTTCCTTCTTCGCTTGTATCCTGCTGTGGGGGTGGCCGACGCGTGCTGCTCTTCTCCAAGATCGATGCCACCTGAAGTGTCTCTCTTGCCTGCTTTCTTAGCATAAATGATTCGGAGCCTTTAAAATGTAACAAAATTAGGATGTACAAGAAAACCTTCTCTTCATACATTTTAGAGAAAATAACGTGAGTTTTAAGCAAAAATGCCTTACGGTGAGTATTAAGTCAATGGCAATAAAATTAGAATTAAAGAAATTTAAGAAATATGTTTCCAGAAATTACAGAATATATTGACTTTTAAGAATTATTCTGGATCTCTCTGGAATTAGAATATATTTTAAAAATAAAACTTAGCTGCAAAAATTAACTCTAGCAATGACCAATGATAATTCCTGATCCCATGCTTTCAGACTGAAAAATTTCTGTTCAAATTATACAAAGAAATCTCCTCTTACATAGAAATTGAGTAATTTCAGCATTATATTTCCTGGCGGGAAACTAATTAAGCTTTAATTCTGAATACATTTGGACATTTTAGACTCTATGAAAGCAAACTTTAATTAGAAAGCAATTTTTAAAAGTGGCAGTTCTAAACAGATTCTACTTATGACAAAACTAACTTGATAGCCAACAACAATCTTAGAAAACGTGATTGCTTGACTTCTTTGGAAGCAAAAATGTAAACTGACTTTTTTCTAAGTCTGAAGCATAAGATGTTCAATGACTCTAATTACAACTTTTGTCCATTGCAGACTCTCATCCTAGGTTTTATTAATTTCTTAATTCATCTTAATTAAGCTTTACCTTTTTTTATTTCTTACACATAATAAACTTTAAATTCTGTGTTTGGAATTTATGTTTTACTGGGGAATTTGTACAATGGGAAACAGTATACTAACTTTAATAAAACAGGACTTACTTGCGGAGTTTACCTTCTACCATCCATTTATCTCTCCTCAAGTTTGACATATAATCAGTGTTCTTGTCAATTTCACTGTCAATGCAAAAGTTTATTAGAAGACAGAAATTAATCCATTATGCAATATGTTAACATGGTGAGTAAACTGTTGCCATTTCTTGCTAACTAAAAGTGATGTCAATGAGTAGCGAAAACAAGTGAAAAATTATATCAATACAGTATCACAGCTAAGAGATATACAGAAGACTTAGTATGTCCACCAATGGTAGAAATGCATGGCTCTGAAATATACAGATTGATCCTTTTCCTAGAAAGGAAAAGAAGTAAAAGTAACGATAATTAAAATATGTAAAATAATGAATAGAAAGAACAAGATGAATATGGATATGTTCACCAAAACTTGAAATACTAGAGTGCAAAATCTACTTTGACTCTTAAATGTAAGCTTTTAAAAAGTACAATACATCAATAAACTAATATTAAATTGTTATTAGCACATAATAAAATAAAAAGCTGGATAATTCTATTAATGGCTATGAAGGAAAATCACGTAGTTATTTATCACTGAAAGATGTCAAAGAAAGAAAAAATTCCGGATTCTTGCAAAGGTGCTACCTTCTGGTGCCATGGTAAGAAAAAACTATTTTTATGTTTCCTTATATGAATAATTAACAGAATTATTAAGTAAACAAAATGGTAGCAAAGAACATGCAGTAAGATCCAAATTTTCTTTTCAACAGACTGCAGTAAATACATTAAAATAGTAGTAGTAGTAGTAGTCATCTCTGAATGGTGAGGTTAAGTGTAATTTTGTTTTCTTTGTGCTACTCTGTAAACTTTGGATTTTGCATGGGTAATTTGTGTTACTTTGTCATATAAATTATTTCGATTAGACAAATTGAGAACAGGAAGGAAGCGCCAGAGAAGTCTAGGCACGGGCTCACCTCACCACCCTCCTGCTGCACGCCAGCTCACTGATCAGGAAGGCCAGCGCCGAGGCTTTCTGGGCCGGAGTGTGGGCCTGAAAAGCCTTGGTCCTCAGGCTTTCGGTGAGCTCAGTCTGTCCACAACGGGCCTCCATAAAGATCTGCAAGATCTCGGAAACATTGTCTCGATTCATACCAACATTCAGCAAATGTTCTCCAAGAGCTGTTTCGGCCTATAAAAGTTTGGCATTTTTGTCAGTATTGATCCTAACCGTACAGAACATAAAAACAATTAAGATTTTTAAATGTTTTTATTATATTATCTATGTATTACTGAAAAGGGCTTAATTCACACTTGAAATGAAGTAAAGATAAAAATAGACAACAGATGATAGACAGGTATTTGAGTACTTGCGTCTTTCTATTCCTTCTTTAGACCCTTGGTTAACAGGCAGGAAGGAGAGTATGTGAACTCATGAGTAGATATCATACCTTCTTTGACTATAGAAACTATCTCAAGCTTTCTAAGGCTTTATCTAGGCGTTCTATCAGTACTGGTTGCGGGAGGCCCAGGGGCACTACTGTTGTGTTTTCCAGCTCTAGAGTGTCATGGACTTTATTGTCTGGTATCCTAAATAGGAAAATGGAAGAACAAGCAACTGGTGCACCTGGAAACTTCTCTCTCCATCATATTATCTACAGCAAAGCTGACTGAAATGTGTATCTTAGCTGGAATTATGATCCATTTAAATTTCTTGAGTATCCACTGAGAGGTACAGAGTCTTAACATGCTGATCTTAGAGGTGCTGCCATTCGCCTCAATTGTTCACAGTGATTGAGAGCACACAGCATAATTTCAGAAGGCATACATAAATTTTAATTCTTTATGATTTATAAATTCTCTTTTGCTGAATATCACTTTCCTTAAGTCACTTGCTTTTGGCCAAAAGCTAGAGAAAAATAAGAGTAATCTGGGAATATCTACATTCTGTAGGCTTTATGAACCAGGTTTTCCTAGATGTGGACCATTTGCAACTGAAAGCAAATCTACACTTAACTTTGTGAGATGCGGAAAAAACTAGATCAGTGTATACACTCTTCTGCTAATATGCTAAAGCCAGTTATCAGTGCACTGAGGGTACAAATTAAAATCACTTTTTGTATTTTGTTTTTTTACCTTGTATCCTGTAATTAGACCTGGATCACACACAGCAGCTGACAGGAGCCTCACAAGCAGGTCTTGTACCTCAGCCATGCTGTCCCCTAGATTCAGCAATCCCTCTTGAAGAATACTCAGGTCTGGAACATCAGTATTCCCATTAAAGCCTAAAGCTTTACCGAAGACTCGTAAGAACTGCACCACAATGAGACAGTTTGAAAATGTACTTCCAGAGAGGACAAGTCCTGGAATACGAGGCAACTCTGGCAAAGGCTGAAAAATAAAATAAAATAAAAAACTAATTAACTAAAACGGCTATGACTTCAGATTTTCTGAAATAGAACAAGTTGCCGTCTTTCTTTGCTCTTGAATTCTGCCAGTGGTTTTCCGTCTAGACTGTGGATTCCCTGAGGGCATTTCTGCAACCCCATAGTACTAAGCACGGGATTTTGAAACCAAGCAACCATCAATAAGTTTTAGTGGAACTCAATACGAACTCAGAATTCTGAAAAAAGAACACAAATTTTAATTAACATATTGATAGAACATGGGTTCCATAACTGGAGCAACAGAAGAAATAAGCATTTCAAAAGTACTTGGCCATGGACATACTAAGTAGGGCACGTGTACTAATTTCTTCTAATGATGGAGACTGATTAATAATTCATGCTTTTTTGGTTGCTCAGAAACTACCGTGTATCTATGGGCCGATGGGAGAATGGTACCATCTTTGGCTAATTAATGCAGATAAACTATTTGGTCCACATGACCAGAACCCATGATCCTATCAAGAACCCAGTTACACTGCAACTAACAGTCTCTAGGCTTGTAGCAAAACACTAATATTGAATTTCAATACTCCCATTAGAAAGCAGCTTCTTTTGCTACTTCTCAAATGTGCTCACATAGTAACATTTTAATGACAAAACTGTAGTACCAGTTGTCATGAATATTTAGGAAGTAAATAAGGCAATAAGGCCATGAATGAGACTTAATAATAGTATTTCAAATTTTGATTAGAAAAAAATGAACTTTTACATATTTCTATTTCACTGGTCTTTGTTAAACAATGTTCCTCCACCCTGCACTTACTGAAACAACTAACCAAGGACCTTCTCTAGTGATACTGTGTGGAAACAGAACTGCGGATAATATCTGATAGCACACAAACCTTACAGGTTCCATTTGAAAACCATCTAAGTCTGAATCTTTTTTCTTGAACCATATCATACACATACCATGTGATTTAAAAAATTTATATAACAAAGCTATCAAAAGGCTTAAAATGGACTTCTATATTTGATTTACTGCATGTGGATTTAAACAGAAATAACAAATTCAAGAAAATAGAGATCTTTTAGGATTTTTCAAAAATTGCTCACTGTGAGCCTACTAAATGTGTCAACTAACCTATGTACCCTCTCTGGACATAGGAAAATTTAAACATGCAGTTTTACTAAAACTAGTGTTTATACTTTTATTTGTAGTTAAAAGCATTTGTGCTAAGTAAGAATATTATTATAACTAAATCCCCACTAGGATATTTTTGCTTTAAGTGCTTTAGAAAAAGCTGAAAAGAGACAATCACTCTTTGTATTATCAGATGAACATGGCATATAATATAGATCCTATTGACTAATTATACTATTATTGACAGTATTACAGAAATATGTATTATTGACAATTTTCTACAAATACCATCTTAACTATAGCCAAACATAATTGATTTCTTCTGATAAGTATATAAATTATGCCAGTTAACATGATTATCACGCTCTTTCCAAATTTCTACTTTTACGTATTTTAGCAACATCTGTGAAAACAACAGGAGAGAAAACACATGAGGTCCTCTCACTGGACACATTTCTTGGCTTTCAAGGTGATAAACAGTATGGACCCTGGAGTTTAACAAATTGGAGTTTGGATCCAAGGTGCCACGTATGAGTTGTGTCATCTTGGGCAAGTTCCTTCACCTCTTTGTGTCAAAGTTTCTCACTTGTAAATGGGCATAAATACCTCTTCAACAGGATTGTGGTGAGGGTTAAATGGGAGAATTCATACGTAAAAAACACCTAGCACAGTGCCTGGAAAGTAGTCAACATACTCAATGAAGTTAGCTAACAAGTCTAAAGCACTGAAGGAGGTTACAGATTATAAATCCTGATTTATTTAAATATCTAAGGGGGTTTGAGGAGAAGGCAGATCTTTCTGTATCTAAACATATAGGAAGGACCAAATGAAACAGAAATCTTATCTACTTTTATCATTCCCCCTTGTACATTTGTACAGTGTTTTTATTTCAATGAAAAAGATTGGCAGCACTCCACCACTTATATATTTAGAACTTCCATTTCCAGCGCAGGAGGTCAATAGACTTATTGGTGGCCATCAGGAGAAGCACACTGACCTAGACTTGGAAATCCACTGCTCAGCTGAAAGTGAAAGCCTTCGTACTGGCAGCTCGGGCAGACGAATGAGGTGAGAACACAGGAAAAATTAAACTTATTAAGGAAATGGTTTACATGATAACTTACCTTTTGGTCTGCTAAGCACATGTCTTCATTAGGCTTCTTTAGTTCTTTTGCAATTTCTAATTCTAATCTTCGTTGCTCTAGTTTAAGCTCTTTCTTTAATCGTTTCTCATCACGTTTTTCTTGCTTCGACCGTTCTTTTTCCTTAAAAAGAAAACCATGCCCACATAGTCTCTTTAACCATTATTATGTTTGAAAAGCCATTAGTTAAAATTTAAAAAGTGATCTGTGTTATGTCCATGAACAGAACTGTCCAAGCAGGTTTAAGCGACGGACTTAGGACTGCATAGAAATAACTTATTTTGCTTTTCAGTATTGTCACTCTTTGATTTTCAAAATAATCTTATGACTGTATATATTTTTGTGCAGTTGATCCTTAATCAGCACAGGCTTGAACTGCATGGGTCCACTTATATGCAGGTTTAAAAAAAATACACACACTGGTAACTTTTTTGAGATCTGCAACAATTTGAAAAAACATTTTCTTTTCTCTAGCTTTATTGTGAGAATACAGTGTACAATACATACAACATAAAAAATATGGTTGATGATCTGCTTATGTTATCAGTAAGGCTTCCCAGTCAATGGTAGGCTATTATAAGTAGTTAAGTTTCTGGGGAGTCAGGTGTTATATGCAGAGTTGTTTCCTTAATGTCACATTGTTCCAAGGCCAGCTGTGTGTTCTGTGTGTGTGTGCATGTGTATTCTTGGGCATCATTTTTAACTAGTGATATGCAGTACTTTTTCCAATTAAAAAACCATACCTATAATATGGAACAGAAGGTAAGAGTGTGGTCAATTTTTAGGATAAAACGGAGATTTCCAAGAAATCTTTGAAAATAGTAGGATCTTTAAAACTTGGTGACAGGCATCCATTTTTGTTTACTAATAAAGATACTTCAAGGGAAACATGGTGTCTCTAAATTCAGTGAATTTAGTGAACTTATCCACTATTTTAATTTATTAGTCAAATTAGTCACTAATTTATTTACTGAATTTTAATGAACTGTATAGGACTAATGCAAATCCTGTGGTTCTCGTGTAAGATGACTCAAAGAACCAGTTTCAAATGGCATATATAGACAGTCACAACCTAGGCCCCCACAAGGTCAGTCTCACGTCTTACTCTCAGTGCATTCGCCAGGCCCTAGTGACACTGACACAGCTGGGTTGGGAAAAGTCTGCGTGACAGTTTGAGGCACTGCTTGGATGATGATGTGATGATGCTGCTGAAGATGGAGGAGGAGGAGGAGAAAGAGGAGAAGCAGCAACAAAGCTAAGACAGGTGTACATACAAGGTTAAAACTGACTCCCTCTGCCCCTTGTCTTCCTCACCCCAAGGGCCCTAACTCAGTCATCAGGCTGTACCTTAGTGTATGTCATCCCCGCCCTGCTTAGAATTCACAGCTCCTCCTCCTCAACACATATGCCTTTTTTTTTTTTTACTCTTCCCACAACTACTTCAGGCACTTTAATATTTCTTTTCTGGCTCCCACATAACATAGCATTTATTGAACTCTGGGACAATTATTTGTTTAATGTCTCTCACGTTATTGTGAACTTAGAGTGGTCAGAAGAACTAATTTATTCACCCATTTCTTAATGCACCTATTCAATTCTCAGCTGTACAATTTGCCAGGCACAGTTTTGAGGGATTTTTATCCTTTTCCCTGACTCTCATGTCTGTATCATTTCAACATTCCTCACCAACTGATCTAAATATTGTTTTTATTTCTGACTATAGTAATTATCATCTGACTCTAACGGACATATTTGGTGTGCTTTAGCATATAAAACTTATTTAAGCATGAATTAATGATTAATTCTACAAATGCCACATAAATAAAGATACGTTAACATCTGTACTAGTAGTCATTGAAAATATTCAAGAGCCAGTCTTTTTCTCTACTTTTTACATTTTATATCGTGGACAAACATAATTGATGTTTTCAATTTTCATCTATACACAAACCTTGTATCCAAAAGCAGAGATAAACACCTTTGTTAATAATACTCAAGTTATATTTAGGAATTTTTAAGTATCTGAAATCACAGTCATGAAACCAAATTTTAACCCCTCAAAAGACCCTCAAACAACATCCCGGTAATTAATGGTAACTCTTTTTATTATTGGTAAATAACTGATAACGTTAGGCTTTTGTTTCTATAGGCTTCACTTTTTAATATTGAAACAAAGAGAAAGTTATAATCCAAGAACATAATCAGATTTCAGATGCCATTTGAAACTTATAAACAACACAAAGTAGCTTTAGGGAGATCATTCTGATCGAGAGAAACACCACACAGTACAAAGCATTATCCAACAGTTTGCACTTCTGAGTTGGGGGTCTGCTACTTAAAGAGCTAAAGACATCACAAAAAAACCCATATATAAAGAAACAAATATAAACATACAATAAAAGCACACATTATATACATTTATCTGTGCTAAACATTATTTCATATAGTCATTTTGAGTTTTTATTTTTAATATAATTGATACTGGTATACCATCGCAGCGTTTACTTAAAAAAAAAATAACATGCTGATTCAAAATGGATCAAAGACCTGAATGTAAGTCATAAAACCAAAAAACTCTTGGATAAAAACATCGGGAAAACTCTTTTGGACATAAACATGAGCGAATTCCTAGTATCTCTCAGGGCAAGGGAAACAAAAGCAAAAATGAACAAGTGGGACTATATCAAGCTGAAAAGCATATGTACAGCAAAGGACACCTTCGTTAGAAAAAAAGGAACCCTGCAGTATGGAATATATGCATGAATGACAGATCTGATAAAGGGTTGACATCCAACATATATAAAGAGCTCGTGCACCTCAACAAACAAAAAGCGAATAATCCTATTAAAAAATGTGCAGAGGAGCTGAACAGACAGTTCTCCAAAGAAATTCAGATGGCCAACAGACACATGAAAAGATGCTGCACATCGCTAGTCATCAGAGAAATGCAAACTAAAACCACAATGAGATATCACCTCACACCAGTAAGGATCGCCACCATCCAAAAGACAAACAACAAGAAATGTTGGCGAGGTTGTGGAGAAAGAGGAACCCTCCTACATTGCTAGGGGGAATGTAAATTAGTTCAACCATTGTGGAAAGCAGTATGGAGGTTTCTCAGAAAGCTCAAAATAGACATAACATTTGAACCAGGAATTCCACTTCTGGGAATTTACCCTAAGAATGCAGCAGCCCAGTTTGAAAAAGACAGATGCACCTCAATGTTTATCGCAGCACCATTTACAATAGCCGAGAAATGGAAGCAACCTAAGTGTCCATCAGTAGATGAATGGATAAAGAAGAGGTGGTACATACACACAGTGGAGTATTATTCAGCCATAAGAACAAAATTAATCCTATCATTTGCAAGAACATGGATGGATCTAGAGGGTACTATGCTCAGTGAAATAAGCCAGGCAGAAAAAGACAAGTCCCAAATGATTTCACTCGTATGTGGAGTATAAGAATAAAGAAAAACTGAGGGAACAAAACAGCAGCACAACCACAGAACCCATGAATGGACTCACAGCTACCAAAGGGAAAGGAACTGGGGAGGATGGGTGGGAAGGGAGGGATAAGGGCAGGGGAAAAATAAAGAGGGCCTTACGATTAGCATGTATAATGTGGGGTGGGGGCCCGGGGAGGGCTGTGCAGTGCAGGGAAGACAAGTGGTGATTCTACAACATCTTACTATGCTGATAGACAGTGACTGGAAAGGGTTTTGTGGGGGGGACTTGGTGAAGGAGGGAGCCTAGTAAACATAATGTTCTTCATGTCATAGTGGATTAAGGATAACAAAATAAATAGAAAAAGGTAAGAACTATGACTGTCCTCAACATTTACCTGTTTTCGTTTCTCAGCCTCCAAAAATTTGGCTTTTGCAGCTTCTTCCTTCTTTATCCTCTTAGCCTGTGCATATAAAATAGGTCGCAAAGTCATGCAACAGCACCACCACAACCTGAATATGACCTTAGACTTGGAAACGGAGCTCCATGCCTCGCAAGGTTCAAACAGTATGTAACGTGTATGTAGACAATTACAGATTTCCCCTCAGTTTGTTACGTTTAACATACTGATTTCATTTGTAACGTATAGATTACAATTAAGATATACAAAAAAATTCTTAAATTCGTAAGAGAATGTCAGGTTTTTTTCTTCAAACTCTGTAAAAAGTCTGAAATAATTTGAGTGTTACTTTACCTTAAAACTTAATCACAGAAAAAAATGATGTTATGGCATTTTTTGCTTTTTCTGATTTTTGAAAGTAAATCATGATCACTGTAGAAACTTTACAAAAACGGGATCGATTTTAACAATAAAGGTTAAAGGACAAATAAGTAGCATTTAAAAATGCCCGTGTCTACTTTACTTGAAGTTTCGTTTGTAATACTTAAAATTTGAGATAAATCCATTACTTAAATAACATTAACTCTATTTAACGTACGGTGGTTAAATTCAAGGTTTTTTCCCTAATATAATAGAAACATAACCTTTAATGAAGCACATTATGAATATCAAGCTCATGCTATCAAATTTGAGCTTCATAATCTTACTCATTAACTAGTAGCTTCATAATTATCTAGTAGTAATTGCCAATGTACTTTAATATTTTCAATTTGGAGGGTTTTAAAATTAATTTGAAATGGGTAAGGGAATATGTGTACATGTTTCTGCAAGGAAAAAACCTGTAACTGTGAAAACCTCAGCTAACCGCCTTGCTCAGGGAATAAGCCAATTTTTATGGCAACAGTTTCCGGAACAGCTAAGGGTTTGGATTATAATAATTTTCAACATTAAAAAGCTCGTTTTGGACAAAAGTACTTTGGATAATTTTGAGACATATACACGTACAGCTCAGATAGACACAGTACACTTAACATAATTTGGCTTTTTCTTGAAGACTTGAGCAGTTATTCTTGACATCAGTTACTATACACAGTTTGATAACAGAAATGCCTTTGGGCCACTGAGGTGTTGAAAATTGCTTCCTTTTTAACTACCAGATTACAGACTGTTGCTAGGCTTTGGAGTTTCTGTTTATCCTATTTTCCCTTGCTGTCTTGCAGCTATTCCTTTTGCTGTTGCCAGCATGTCCTTGAGCCCTATTCTGTCAGCCCAGTTCTGTCCGAACTCAGAAAACAAAGCTGGTTAAACTGTTTCCACATTGAACACTCCTACTTTTGTCATGTTTCATTTCTAAATGAAAAGCAGGTATGACTATAAGACTTAATGACGTTGTGAAAAGTAAAGAACATGAATTTTAGCGTATGATCTTTATGACTATATTGGCTATTGAGAGGTTTCCCCTTTCTTTTTTTTCCTTTACTTATTTCCTGGATTTTTACTATTAGGATTAGATAAACTTGCTAAGTAAGGTTCAGAGAGGTCCTTATTCTATACATTATGTTTACAGATAATTTGTGATGGACATGTTAATTTGTATGAGTGAGAGAACAGACTGATAAAATTTTCATTTTTCAGACTTTAAAATACATGACTATATTACTTTAATCATATCAAATTTAAGAATTCTACCTCCAGAATTTGCTGGGCTCGAAGACCTTTTTCCATTCTCATTTGTTGTATTCTCTTAATTCTTTCCTGTAGGAAAAATTATGACAATTTTAGATAATAAGCTAAATATCTAGGAGGAAGGTATTTAAGTGGAATCAAATAATTAAAGATATAAGTACAGATTTACCAAATTTTACCCATGCTGGATATAAATTTTAATTATTTACTTTAACATTATATATATGCCACCTGTCTTAAATTGGAATGACTTTATAAAATGTCTCAAAACAATTTTAAAATACAAATGCTAAATAAGTATATAAAAACAACATAAACCAAGCTGGTTAAACTCAAGTCTTTATAAATATTTGCAAGTACAAGTAATACTCATTTGGAAATAAATATTGGACAGACAAGTAGGATAAAACAGTCTATCAGGAAATCAGGACCCCTAAGGCTGGTCCTGAGTTACTGTCACTCATTGCATGAACTTGGACAAATAGAACTACTCTTGCATAAAATAGGGGAGGCACTTGCTCTTTTTCTCACTGTCACAATTAAATTAAAAACGATTTAAAAAGTGCACAGTACATCACGATTGTACGAAGTATTAACAATTGCCATAACGTGATAAATTACATTACTTTCAATAACTACAGTAAGCCAAATACAGAAATAATTTGTAGTAACTTATAAGTGGTGCTCAAATTATCTAAATGTAATGTACTAGTTATTGTTTGAATTCAGCAATCTAAATTTTGTTAACCTTACATTCTCATTTTAAAAAATCACTCCATATGTTATAAGCACATCGTTAACAATTTCACATACATAAATCCCTTTGAAAGTCCTAAATTGGCACTGATGAGGATACAGTTTTAAAAAAATACACCTAAATTGCCCTACTTGTAAATTGCAGCTGTCCTAGGATTTTCAGAGCCAACACATTCTATACTACCAAATATTACCATACCCACCCCTACTTCCAGATGCTAGTTGTACCTTTTGAAGCAATACTTTAATACATTTTTATTTCGTTTTTTGCATTGATGTTATTGATTTCCTGCAGGGATCCACTGTAGGATAATGAGATTTCTGGAATTTCTGCTGTGATTTTAGAAGACTGATCACTTTCTATGACTTTGCTCATTGTGAACCTAGGTTTTGATTATAGCTCACAAAAATAAAAATACAAGTGTATATTTTCTTTTATTTCCAAGTTGTAGAGAACACTGCATTTGATCCGCATTTGAAATATTTATTTAGATTAGAACTTGAGACCAAAGTGTTCTCTGAATTTAATCTTTAATCATGTCTACAAAAGCCATTCATTAATCTCTTAAGCACAGAAATAGGTATAGAACCTTGGGCTTAACTCACCCAGTGTAGAGCTGTTGTTTTAGTCTGAGTGATTTATACGGATGTACATATATATACTTGGTAGTGCTTTCATTAGCAATAGCAGAGATAAACATTATTTATAAATCAGTGCAGGGGAAGGAGCCAAGATGGCGGCGTGAATAGAGCGGTGGAAATCTCCTCCAAAAAGCCTACATATTTTTGAAAATACAACAAATACAACTATCCCTAAAAGTGAGACCAGAAGATACAGGACAACAGCCAGGCAACATCCACACCTGTGAGAACACAGTGCCTCCGAAGGGGGTAAGATACAAGCCGCAGCCCGGCAGGACACGAGCGTCTCTTACCCCAGCTCCTAGCGGGAGGAGAGGAGTCACAGCAGGGAGGGAGAGGGAGCCCAGGACTGCTAAATTCCCAGCCCCAGCCATAAGCACTAGGAGAGCAGACACACAGCGAGTGGCGAGCTGGATGCTAGAGAAACGGGACAGTAAAACCTGCGAGCTGCCCCCACAGCCGGAGCCCCAGGGACAAAGAAAAGCGAGTGCTTTTTGAAAGTCTTAAAGGGACAGGAGCCTCAAACTGTAGGAAACACCCCGGTGTAATCAGCCCAGTTACTGGGAATACCGGGTAACTCGGGGCGCCCCGAACCCCTGGGTGGCAGCGCTACTCGGAGGCCCCTCACGGTGACAAACAGCGTCCCTCCAATTTCAACTCTGACATGGCTCCGCCATAGCAGAACAGTAGTCTGAGGCCGGCCTCTCCCATGGAAGCAGGGCAGAGATTCCTCCACAACCTCCGGGCAAGAATAAGAAACCCAGTATGCGTGCAGCTGCCCAGCACAAGCCGCTAGGGGTCGCCGTTCTCCCAGGAGAGGAAGGCCACAAACCAGCAAGAAGGGACGACCTCCCAGCGACATACACACCAGCTCCCCAGAACTACCTCTATCGCCATGAAAAGACAGAAGAATTTGATGCAGACCAGACTAATCCAGACATCCTCCCCTGAGAAGGAACCTCGGGAGATAGACGTAACCAATCTCCCTGAAAAATAATTCAAAATAAAGGTCATAACCATGCTTATGGATCTTCAGAGAAATATGCAAGAGCTAAGGTATGAAGTCCAGAGGGAGATTACAGAAATAAAACAATCTCTGGAAGGACTTAAGAGCAGACTGGATGAGGTGCAAGAAGCCTTTAATGGAATAGAAATCAGAGAACAGGAACGCAGAGAAGTTGATGCAGAGAGAGATAAAAGGATGTCCAGGAATGAAAGAATATCAAGAGAACTGCGTGGCCAAACCAAACGGAACAGTCTTCGCATTATAGGGGTACCAGAAGAAGAAGAGAGAGAAAAAGGGATAGAAAGTGTCCTTGAAGAAATAATTGCTGAAACCTTCCCAGAAATGGGGGAGGAAATAGTTCCTCAGACCACAGAGCACACAGAACTCCAAAGAGGACAGCACCAAGACACATAATAATTAAAATGGCAAAGATCAAGGATGAGGATAGAGTTTTAAAGGCTGCTAGAGAGAGGAAAAAGGCCACCTATGAGGAAAAACCCATCAGGCTATCATCAGACTTCTGAGCAGAAACTTTACAGGCCAGAAGAGAATGGCATGATATATTTAATGCAATGAAACAGAAGGGCCTTCAACCAGGAATACTATATCCAGCACGTTTATCATTTAATATGAAGGAGGGAGTAAACAATTCCCAGACAAGCAGAAGATGAGGGAATTTAACTCCCACAAACCACCTTTACAGGGAATTGTAGACGGACAGCTCTAGATGGCAGCACTACCAAGGCTAAACAGATGTCACTGGAGAAAATAAAATCACAGCAAAGAAAGCAGACAGACCAAATTCTAACTGAAGGCAAAAAATAGAATCAACTACACACAAAGGCAGTTAAAGGAAACACAAAAGAGCAGAGAATAAAACACCCAATTTATAAAGAATGGAGGAGGAAGAATAAGAAAGGAGAGAAATAAAGAATCACCAGACAGTGTCTACAATTGCTCAATAAGCAAGTCAAGTTAGGCAGTAAGATACTAAAGAACCTAACCTTGAACCTTTGGTAACCACAAATCTAAAGCCTGCAATGCCAATAAGTACGTATCCTTCAATAATCACCGTAAATGTAAATAAACTGAATGCACCAATCAAAAGATGCAGAATAATACAATGGATAAAAAAGCAAGACCCATCTATTGGCTGCTTAAAAGAGACCCACTTCAAACCCAAAGACATGCAGTGACAAAAAGTCAAGGGATGGAAAATGATATTCCATGCAAACAAAAGGGAGACAAAAGCCGGTGTGGCAGTACTAGTAGCAGACAAAATAGACTTAAAAACAAAGAAAGTCACAAGAGATAAAGAAGGGCATTACATAATGATAAAGGGGTCAGTGCAACAAGAGGATATAACCATTATAAATATATATGCACCCAACACAGCACACCAGCATATGTGAAACAAATACCAACAAAACTAAAAGGAGGAAATAGAATGCAATGCTTTCATTTTGGGAGACGTCAACACACCATTCACTTCAAAGGACAGATCCACTAGACAGAAAATAAGGAAGGACACAGAGGCAATGAAGAACACACTAGAACAGACGGAACTAATAGACATCTATAGAACTCTACATACAAGAGCAACAGGATACACATTCTTCTCAAGTGCTCGTGGAACATTCTCCAGAATAGACCAAATACTAGGCCACAAGAAGAGCCTCAGTAAATTCCAAAAGATTGAAATTCTACCAACCAACTTTTCAGACCACAAAGGAATAAAATTAGAACTAAATTGTACAAAGAAAGCAAAAAGGCCCACAAACACATGGAGGCTTAACAACATGCTCCTAAATAATCAATAGATCAACGACCATATTAATATAGAGATCAAGCAATATATGGAAACAAATGACAACAACAGCACAAAGCTCCAACTTCTGAGGGACGCAGCAAAAGCAGTCCTAAGAGAAAAGCACATAGCAATCCAGGCATATGTAAAGAAGGAAGAACAATCCCAAATGAATAGTCTAATGTCACAATTATCGAAATTGGAAAAAGAACAAATGAGGCCTAAAGTCAGCTGGAGGAACATAATAAAGATCAATGAACAAATAAATAAAATTGAGAAGAATAAAATAGAAAAAAAAAAATCAATGAAACCAAGAGCTGGTTCTTTGAAAAAATAAACAAACTAGATAAGGCTCTAGCAAGACTTATTAAGAGAAAAACAGAATCAACACACATCAACAGAATCAGAAATGAGAAAGAAAAACTCACGACAGACCCCACAGAAATACAAAGAATTATTAGAGAACACTATGAAAACCTATATGATAACAAGCTGGAAAACCTAGAAGAAATGGACAACTTCTTAGAAAAATACAACCGTCCAAGACTGACCAAGGAAGAAACACTAAATCTAAACAAACCAATTACCAGCAAAGAAATTGAAGCGGTAATCAACTACCCAGGAACAAAACCCCAGGGAGAGATGGATTTTCCTCAGAATTTTATCACACATACAGAGAAGACATAATACCCATTCTCCTTAAAGTTTTCCAAAAAATAGAAGAGGAGAGAATACTCCCAAACTCATTCTATGAAGCCAACATCACCCTAATACCAAAACCAGGCAAAGACCCCACCAAAAAAGAAAATTACAGACCAGTATCCCTGATGAACATAGATACAAAAATACTCAAAAACATATTAGCAAACCAAATTTAAAAATACATCAAAAGGATCAAACACCATGACCAAGTGGGACTCATCCCAGGGATGCAAGGATGGTACAACATTCGAAAATCCACCAACATCATCCAACACATAAACAAGAAGGACAAAAACCACATGACCATTTCCATAGATCCTGAAAAAGCATTGGACAAAACTCAACATCCATTCATGATAAAAACTCTCAGTAAAATCGGTATACAGGGCAAGTACCTCAACATAATGGCCATATATGATAAGACCACAGCCAACATCATACTGAATAGCAAGAAGCTGAAAGCTTTTCCTCTGAGATCATGAACAAAACAGGGATGCCCAACCTCCCCACTGTTATTCAACATAATACTGGAGGTCCTAGGCACGGGAGTTAGAGAAAACAAAGAAATACAAGAAATTCAAACTGGTAAAGAAGAGGTTAATCTGTCACTATATGCAGATGACATGATATTGTACATAAAAAACCATAAAGACTCCACTCAAAAACTACTAGAACAGATATCGGAATACAGCAAACTTGCAGGATACAAAATTAACACACAGAAATCTGTGGCTTTCCTATACACTAACAATGAACTAATAGAGAAATCAGGAAAACAATTTCATTCACAACTGTATCAAAAAGAATAAAATACCTAGGAATAAACCGAACCAAGGAAGTGAAAGTCCTATACCCTGAAAACTATAAGACTCTCTTAAGAGAAATTAAAGAGGACACTAAAAAATGGAAACTCATCCCATGCTCCTGGCTAGGAAGAATTAATATCGCCAAAATGGCCATCATGTCCACACCAATAAGCAGACTTGTTGCAAACCCTATCAAATTACCAACAACATTCTTCAATGAACTGCAACGAATAGTTCAAACCTTCATATGGGAACACCAAAGACCCAAAATAGCCAAGGCAATCCTGAGAAGGAAGTATAAAGTGGGGGGGATCTCACTCCCCAACTTCAAGCTCTACTACAAAGCCACAATATTCAAAAATTGGAAAACAATATGTAAGAGAAAGAAACCGTATTATTGTCGACCACCATACAAAAAAGTAAACTCAGAATGGATCACAGATCTGAATGTAAGTCATGAAACCATAAAACTCGTAAAAGAAAACATAGGCAAAACTTTCTTGTACATGAACACGAGCAACTTCTTCATGAACGTATTTACCCGGGTAAGGGAAACAAAAGCAAAAATGAACAAGTGGGACTATATCAAGCTGAAAAGCATATGTACAGCAAAGGACACCTTCATTAGAACAAAAAGGTAAACTGCAGTATGGGAGAATATATTCATAAATGACATATCTGATAAAGGGTGGACATCCAAAATATATAAAGAGCCCATGCACCTAAGGAAACAAAAAGCAAATAATCCAATTAAAAAATGACCAGAGGAGCTGAACAGACAGTTCTCCAAAGAAGAAATTCAGATGGCCAACAGGCACATGAAAAGATGCTCCACATCGCTAGTCATCAGAGAAATGCAAATTAAAACCACAATGAGTTATCACCTCACAACAGTAAGGATCGACACCATCCAAAACACAAAGAACAACAAATGTTGGTGAGGTTGTGAAGGAAGGGGAACCCTCCTACACTGCTGGTGGGAATGTAAATTAGTTCAACCATTCTAGAAAGCAGTATGGAGGTTCCACAGAAAGCTCAAAATACAAATACCATTTGACCCAGGAATCCCACTTCTCGGAATTTACCCTATGAATACAGCAGCCCTGTTTGAAAAAGACAGATGCACCCCTATGTTTATCGCAGCACTATTTACAATAGCCAAGAAATGGAAGCAACCTAAGTGTCATCAGTAGATGAATGGGTAAAGAAGAGGTGGTACATATGCACAGTGAAATATTATTCACCCAAAAGAAGAAAACAAATCCTTCCATTTGCAACAACATGGATGGAGCAAGAGGATATTATGCTCAGTGAAATAAGCGAGGCGGAGAAAGACAAGTCCCAAATGACTTCACCCATATGTGGAGTATAAGAACAAAGAAAAACTGAGGGAACAAAACAGCAGCACAATCACAGAACCCAAGAATGGACTCACAGTTACCAAAGGGAAAGGGACTGGGGAGGATGGGTGGGAAGGGAGGGATGAGGGCAGGGTAAAATTAAAGGGGGCATTACGATTAGCATGTATAAGGTGGTGTGGGGGCCCGGGGAGGGCTGTGCAATGCACGGAAGACAAGTAGTGATTCTACAACTTCTTACTACACTGATGGACAGTGACTATAATAGGGTTTGTGGGGGGGACTAGGTGAAGCGGGGAGCCTAGTAAACATAATGCTATTCATGTCATTGTGGATTAAGGATAACAAAATTCATTTAAAATAAATAATACTTAATCAATAAATTTCAAAAACTAAATAAATTTGAAAAACTAAAAACTCTGACTGTCCTCTACATTTACCTGTTTTCGTTTCTCAGCCTCCAAAAATTTGGCTTTTGCAGCTTCTTCCTTCTTTATCCTCTTAGCCTGTGCATATAAAATAGGTCTCAAAGTCATGCAACAGCACCACCACAACCTGAATATGACCTTACACTTGAAAATAGGGCTCCATGCCTCACAAGGTTCAAAACAGTATGTAACATGTATGTAGACAATTACAGATTTCCCTTCAGTTTGTTACGTTTAACATACTAATTTCATTTCTAATGTATAGATTACACTTAAAATATACAAAAAAATTCTTAAATCGTAACAGTATGCCAGGCTTTCTTCTTCAAACTCTGTAAAAATTCTGAAATAATTTGAGTGTTATTTTACCTTAAAACTTAATCACAGAAAAGTGATGTTAGGTCATTTGTTGCTTGTTCTCTGATTTTTTAAAGTACGACATTATCAGTGTAGAAAGTTTAGAAAAACAGAACAGATTTTAACAATAAAGGTTAAAGGACAAATAAGTAACATTTTAAAATGCACGTGTCTACTTTATTTGAAGTTTCTTTTGTAATACTTAAATTTGAGATAAATCCATTACTTAAATAACTTAAATGAAACATTAAACCCGATTTAACCTACTGTGGTTAAATTCAAGGTTTTTTTTTCCTAATATAATGGAAACATAACTTTAATGAAGGACATTGTGAATATCAAGCTCATGCTATCAAATTTGAGCTTTATAATCTTCAAGTCATTAACTAGTAGCTTCATAATTATCTAGTAGTAATTGCCAAAGTACTTTAATATTTTCAATTTGGAGTGTTTTAAAATTCATTTGAAATGGGTAAGGGAATATGTGTACATGTTTCTGCAAGGAAAAAACCTGTAACTGTGAAAACCTCAGCTAACCGCCTTGCTCAGGGAATAAGCCAATTTTTATGGCAACAGTTTCCTGAACAGCTAAGGGTTTGGGTTATAATAATTTTCAACATTAAAAAGCTTATTTTGGACAAAAGTACTTTGAATAATTTTGAGACATATACATGTACAGCTTAGACACAGTACACTTAACATAATTTGACTTTTTCTTGAGGACTTGGGCAGTTATTCTTGACATCAGTTACTCTACTACACAGTTTGAGAACAGAAATGCCTTTTGGCCATAAAGGTGTTGAAAATTGCTTCCTTTTTAACTACAAGATTACAGACTGTTGCTAGGGTTTGGAGTTTCTGTTTATCCTATTTTCCCTTGCTGTCTTAGCTATTCCTTTTGCTGTTGCCAGCATGTCCTTGAGCCTTATTCTGTCAGCCAAGTTCTGTCCGAACTCAGAAAACAAAGATGGTTAAACTGTTGGCACATTGAACACTCCTACTTTTGTCATGTTTCATTTCTAAATGAAAACCAGGTATCTAAATATAAGACTTAATGAAGTTTTGAAAAGTAAAGAGCATGAGTTTTAGCATATGATCATTATGACTATATTGGCTATTGAGAGGTTTCCCCTTTTTTTTTTCTTATTTCGTGGATTTTCACTATTAGGATTAGATAAACTTGCTAAGTAAGGTTCAGAGAGGTCCTTATTCGAAGCAATATGTATACAGATAATTTGTGATGGACATGTTAATTTGTATGAGTGAGAGAAGAGAAAAGACTAATAAAATTTTCATTTTTCAGACTTTAAAATACATGGCTATATTACTTTAAACATATCAAATTTAAGAATTCTACCTCTAGAATTTGCTGGGCTCGAAGTTCTTTTTCCATTCTGATTCGTTGTATTCTCTTAATTCTTTCCTATAGGAAAAATTATGACAATTTTAGATAATTAACTATCTAGGTGGAAGGTATTTAAGTGGAATCAAATAATGAAAGATGTAAGTACAGATTTACCAAAGGTTGCCCATGCTCGATATAAATTTTAATTATTTACTTTAACATTATATACATGCCACCTGTCTTAAATTGCTATGACTTTATAAAATGTCTCAAAACAATTTTAAAATACAAATGCTAAATAAGTATATAGAAACAACATAAACCAAGCTGGTTAAACTCAAGTCTTTATAAATATTTGCAAGTACAAGTAATACTCATTCGGAAATAAATATTGGACAGACAAGTAGGATAAAACAGTCTATCAGGAAATCAGGACACCTAAGGATAGTCCTGAGTTACTGTCACTCATTGCATGAACTTGAACAAATAGAACTACTCTTGCATAAAATAGGGGAGGCACTTGCTCTTTTTCTCACTGTCACAATTATATTAAAAAGGTTTTAAAAAGTGCACAGTACATCACGATTGTGTGAAGTATTAACAATTGCCGTAACATGATAAATGACATTTCTTTCAATAAATGCAGCAGGCCAAATACAGAAATAATTTGTAATAAATTATAAGTGGTGCTCAAATTCTCCAAATGTCATGTACTAGCTATTGTTTGAATTCAGCAATCTAAATTTTGATAATGTGACATTTTCATTTTAAAAAACCATTCCATATGCTATAAGCACATCGTTAACAATTTTAAATTCATATATCCCTTTTAAAGTCCCAAATTGGCACTGATGAGGATACTTTTAAAAGAATACACCTAAATACCATACTTGCAAATTGCAGCTTTCCTAGGACTTTCAGAGCCAACACATTTTATACTACTGTTTACTACAATACTAACCCCTATTTCCAATGCTAGTTGTACCTTTTGAAGCTATACTTTAATACATTTTTATTTCTTTTTTTCAATTGATGTGATTGATCCCCTGCAGGATAATGAGATTTCTGGAATTTCTGTTGTGATTTTAGAAGACTGATCACATTGTATGATTTTGCTGATTGTGATCCTAGGTTTTGAATATTATAGCTTGACAAAAATAAACATACAAGTGTATCTTTTGTTTTATTTACAAGTGTTAGAGAAGGTTGAACTGGATACACATTTAAAATATTTATTTAGATTAGAACTTCAGACCTAAGTATACTCTGAATTTAATCTTTAATCAAGTCAACAAAAGGCATTCATTATTCTCTTAAGCACAGAAATAGGTATAGAATCTTGGCCTTTACTCACCCAGTGTAGAGCTTCCTATTAGTCTGAGTGATTTATATGGATATACGAATATATACTTGGTAGTGCTTTCATTAGCAATAGCAGAGATAAGCATTATTTATAAATCATTACAGTGAAAGGAGCCAAGATGGCGGTGTGAGTAGAGCGGGGAAACCTCCTCCAAAAACCACGTATATTTTCGAAAATACAACAAATACGACTATCCCTAAAAGAGAGACCAGAAGATACAAGACAACAACCATGCTACATCCACAACTGCGAGAACCCAGCACCTCCGTAGGGGGAAAGATGGAAGCCACAGGCTGGCGGAACACGAGTGCCCCTCACTTCAACTCCAGGCAGGAGGAGAGGAGTCAGAGCGGGGAGGGAGAGGGAGCCCAGGACTGCTAAATACCCAGCCCCAGACATCCGCACCAGGAGCACAGACACACAGCGTGTGGTGAGCTGGATACTAGAGAAACAGGAAAGTAAAACCTGAGAGCTGTCCCCACAGCCAGAGCCCCTGGGACAAAGTAAAGTGAGTGCTTTTTGAAAGTGTTCAAGGGACAGTAGCCTCACAGGTGGACGGAAACGCCACGGCGCAATCAGCCCAGTAACTGGGAATTCTGGGGAACTCTGGGCGCCCCAACACCCTGGGTGGCAGCGCTACCCGGAGGCCCCTCACGGTGACAAACAGCCTCCCTCCCATTTCCCCTCCGACGTGGCTCCGCCATAGCAGAACAGCAGGCTGAGGCCGGCCACTCCCACGGCAGCAGAGCAGAGCTTCCTCCACAACCGCCGGGCAAGAATAAGAAATCCTGTCTGCGCACAGCTGCCCAGCACAAGCCGCTAGGGGTCGCCGTTTACCCAGGAGAGGAAGGCCACAAACCAGCAAGAAGGGACCTTCACCCAGCCGACATACATGCCAGCTCCCCACAACTATTTCCATTGACATGAAAAGACAGAAGAATTTGATACAGACCAGACTAACCCAGACATCCACCCCTCAGAAGGAACCTGGGGAGATAGACCTAACCACTCTACCTGAAAAATAATTCAAAATAAAGGTCATAACCATGCTGACGGATCTTCGGAGAAATATGCAAGTGCTAAGGCATGAAGTCTGGAGGGAGATTACAGAAATAAAACAATCTCTGGAAGGACTTACGAGCAGACTGGATGAGGTGCAAGAGGCCTTTGATGGAATAGAAATCAGAGAACAGGAACGCAGAGAAGCTGACGCAGAGAGAGATAAAAGGATGTCCAAGAATGAAAGAATATTAAGTGAACTGTGTGGCGTGGCCAAACAAACGGAACAATCTTCAGATTATAGGGGTACCAGAAGAGGAAGCGAGAAAAAAGGGACAGAAAGTGTCCTACAAGAAACAATTGCTGAAAACTTCTCCAAAATGGAGGAGGAAATAGTTGCTCAGACCACGGAAGCACACAGAATTCCAAAGAGGACAACACCAAGACACACAATAATTAAAATGGCAAACATCAATGACAAGGAAGAGTCTTAAAGAGAGCTAGAGAGAGGAAAAAGGTCACCAACAAAGGAAAACCCATCAGGATATCATCAGACTTGTCAGCAGAAACCTTACAGGCCAGAACAGAATGGCATGATATATTTAATGCAACCAAACAGAAGGGCCTTGAACCAAGAATACTCTATCCAGCACGATTATTATTTAAATATGAAGGAGGGAGTAAACAATGCCCAGACAAGCAAAAGTTGAGGGAATTTACCTCCCACAAACCACCTTGACAGGGTAATGTACAGGGGCAGCTCTAGATAGGAGCATGCTTAAGGCTAAACAGATGTCACCAGAGAAAATAAAATCACAACAGAGAAAGCAGACCAACCAAATACTAACTAAAGGCAAAAGATAATATAAACTACACACAAAAGCAGTTAAAGGAAACACAAAAGAGCACAGAATAAAACACGCAACATATAAAGAATGGAGGAGGAGGAATAAGAAAGGAGAGAAATAAAGAATTACCACACAGTGTCTGTAACTGCTCAATAAGCAAGTGAAGTTAGGCAGTAAGATACTAAAGAAGCGAACCTTGA